>NC_140776.1:1200000-1635174 GCF_044657685.1 Stegodyphus dumicola
CTCAAGTTGATGTCAGCAACTTCAGCATGTTTTAGAAATGGATCACTCAGTGGAAATTTATCAATTATATATGAACATGCAGTTACAAAAAAAGCTCGCACAGAATTGAAAAATGATTTCACTTCACTTTCATTCAACTTGGCATTTTTTAAATATAGTCTTGTTTCCGCACTAATCACTAAATTTTCATTTTCTTTTTGTTTACTATACTTCTGAAATGGAATAGACGTTAGAGTAACATCTTCATTTTCTTTAGAAATTACTGATGGTTTTACGAATCTAACAAATAAATTCATTAAAAGTTCAAAAAGTTCTCTTCTCAATTTATGTATATAAGGAGCTTGTTGTTGCAAATTAATATTTACTGTTATAAACAAAGGCAAAGTATTTTTCAAAAATAACAAGTACAATTTGGTGGTCGGTGACTGTAAAATTTTTTTAATGTTTTGCAATCTCTTTCCTTCATTCTCACTGTTATCTGGTTTATCTCCAAAAAAATTTATCATAGCATCCCACTGTTCCAAAATCCTTGTTATAGATTCTAAAAGAGACAACCATCTCGTACTGCAATATTTCAAAATTTTATGAGATTTTGCATTCTGTCCCAAAATTTGTTGAGCAACTTTGAAGCTATGCTTCCGTTTCGAACTTTTCTCCAAGTAAAAATATATATCTATTATCAACATTTCAATTTCTGAGCCAATTAATTTTTCAGTAGTTTTTTTTGCAGCTATATGCAAGAGGTGGCAAGGACAACCTCGGGTGATTATACTTGGTTGATGCATTTTGATAAATGATGCTACACCTTTAAACTTTCCAATCATATTACTAGCATTATCTGAAGAAAATGATAAGCAATTTTTCCATTCTAAACCTTTGTTTTTAAAGTTTTCATTTATACAATTAAAAATACCTTCTCCTGTATTATTCATGCATTCTAAAATAGAAATCAATGAAGTAATTATCACTCCCTTTTCTTTACTGTAGTATGTTATAACCAATGGGTACAGTTTGTTATCATTGTTATCATTACTTCCATCAGTACTTAGAGAAAATGATGTACTGCACACTGATTTTATAATATCAGCAACAGTATATTCTGCAAGCGTTTTCACAATAGCAGCAGTTTTGGTATGACCGTAGCTAAATTTTTTTGCTATGGCAGAATCCGGAAACATTGCTTTGAAAAGCTCTTTGGAATGATCCGAAACAGAAAGCGGTAGATTATGTTCAATTAAAAAACGAACAAAATAGCATTCGGCTTTTATAGGATCTGTTTCATCATCTTTTATTAAGAAATTTGTTATTTCTTTAGATTTTACGGTGCCAAGTTCTATATGCTTTTGAGAAAACACATGCCGTTTACAGTCATCTTTTCCGCCATGAGCAACTGAGAAGTCTTTGTTGCATACACTGCAGTGTGCGTGATTCACAGAAATTTCGAACGCTTTAATGCATGGAAATTCTGAAGAATATGAATCTTTAAACTACTGCTTTGATAATTTTGGCTTCTTCGTTCGAGGCAGCATTATGATTAAAAATCTTTCACCTGATTCACAGTTCACAAGACACACGCTAAGCTCTCGCCGTAAACTACACAATGCAGCCGAATGCAGCCTAAACACGCATCAGCGAGGAACCTGGGAGACAGACAATTGGGTGGAACTATTGATAAGTCGTTAACAGTTGGAGTTACTGATCTACGATTGGCTAATTCTTCAAAACTAGGAACGCACTCAACACGTGATATACAATAACACGAGTATTCAGCCAATCATCGGATAAATTAGTTGGTTCTGTTTTGCGTACTGGTTCTCCTGCTCTTGTTTCTGTAAAATCCATAGTTTTTTCCATACTTTTCGTAGCTCGTAGTTTTTCATGAATTTCCGTAGAAACTACGGAGAATCCGTAGTAGTTGGAGTCTATGAATAGATTATAAAATCTGATAAGAAAAAATAATGCAATTCAGATAGAACAAAATTTAATAAGAAAAATTATTCTGTAATTCAGTAAGTTTGGGGGAATACAATTTGTACAATTTACATTTCATTAATTTAATATATTTCATTTATTGCAGGGAAACATTTTCCTTCATAACTTTCTACAGGAAAAGTTAAAAAACTAAACAGAAGATCTGATAATCTTTCGGATGACCAGGAAATGTATTAAAAAAATAGGAGTCTCCTGGTTCAGGAAATGTATTTAAAAAAAAAATGGTAGTCTCCTGGTTTTACCAGGAGAGTTGGCAGGTAAGTCAAGTGTATTCAGTTTGTATTTTCATTTTAGTATTAGCATGTCATCCATTTTATTTTCCCTTGCACTTATTATTTGAAGTGTATTTTGTGCAGATTCTTTGTCAAGCTTTCTGGACATGGCAAGCGGTCTCACATTTAAGAACTTTCCAAACATATGATGTTGCCTTACTTCTATTATTTATTTTCTAGTTCATTGTACCTTATCAAATGCTGATGTGTTTGATCTTTCAAAATCTGAGTCTTTTGCTCACCAGCCTTTTCCTTTCTTCCTCTGATGTCCCTCTTAGGAACTGCAGTTAAGATTTATTCATGTGAGGTGCCCCTAGGATATTACAAGGTAATTGAGCTGCACACATTGTGTCTCTGTGGGATGGTCTAGTTCAATTACCATCAGATATAACGTCAATAACTATTTAATTAATAATTTAACAGATATTTTAATGTTGATATTACCATTTATTTTTATTGGAATGTTGGTTTCTTTCAAAGAAATAATATTGCAATAGTTTATTCCTGACTACTGACAAGTAGTTTATCCCTGACTACATTTCATGCCTTATATTTTTACTGCAACTACTTTGTTTGGAAATTAAATTACTCATATAATTTTCCCCCTCTCAATTTTTAGACAGCAAAATTAGTCAAATTAAAGAGGAAAATACATGAGGAAATATGGTAATAAAATTTGAAGGCATGTTTTCAATCAGCATATTTTAAAAAACTTTACACATACTACATGTGAAATATCTCTATTTCAAAAGTAGTTTTGCTAGCTGATAAGCATAAGTTAAAATTTTCTTTTAACTATTGAATTAATATTTAAATAAAAACCTTCTTTATATCATTTTCAGTCCCTCATAATGATACAGAGAAATACCAAAGAATAACTTTTACAAAACTGTTAGCACAAAAACAATAAAATAATGTATCAGTACCTACTACATAAAATTACTAAATACAACAGGCGAGTAAAATAACAACATTTTTCTATATTTTCAATGTAATTAAAAAATTTTCAAGATCATTTGAAATTTCAATTAGACTTTTTTTTTTCAGAAAATATATTCTCAGTAAAATAAGGTTAACATATGAGTGATTAATGAAAATATTTAAACGATTTAATTAATTGAAAACATACTTATTATATCAAAAAGTTAAGTCTCTTTAACCAAAATAAGAATCTGAACTTACTCAACACTGATTACTGGAGGAATATGCTCCAAAAGAACAATCTGTAAGCCACCCCAACTTGGATCTCGATCAGACATCTCTATTTTGATGATAATTTCATAAGTAACATTTGATCTTCGAAAGACAGTCGTATTCCAGTTTACATAGCTTTCTGTTACATTAATCATACCTGTGAGGAAACATACATAAGAATTTAATGAAAATTAAAAACACACAAAATTGAATATCAAAGTTCCAGTTCTTATTGTAAATAAGAACTGAAACTTTTCATTTTTATCAATACCATTAGTTCTAAATACAAAAACAAAGTTTCTTTTAAAAAATTAAATACTTATATTTAGGACTGAAAAATGCAATAAAAATATTTAGAAAATGTATAATAAGATTATAGAAAACAAATCAGAACTATTTTTTACACCATTTAATGGAGAAATACTAAAAATAATTTTGGTCAGAAAAGAGTTACATCTAAAACTACGAATAACTGTGAGTAAAGGGGAAATAAAAAATTTTATTGAAATATTTTCATCTTTATGGCTCTTCTTAACATTAGTATTGCCATCAATATCTTCAATAAGTTATAATTAATCATGCTAATGTTATGATTCACTTCTGTTTGATTCTTTTTTTGGGGGGAGCCATGCAGCATTTTTTAATACACCAGCATTACCACCCCTAAAATTACTTTGCTTATAAACAGAAAAGAGCAGTAAATCATTTAACTATCCTAATTTAATACAATAACTAAAGCATAAATCAATCATATATTACATTTTAAGCACAATGTTTAATTTTAAGAAAAAAAATACGATTGTATTTAGCTGTAATTTACAACATTAGTAACTTCAAGGCATCTGTGCAGGCCAGATTCATGTGGATTATCAATAACATGTTAAAATTATGAAAAAATCTGCTTGTTTATTATCAGGTTTACTGAAGAAAGCACATAGAAACAGATTTTGTAGCCTTAAACATAGAATGACATTTTTTTATATACACTTTATTTTTATTTTTTTTTAACTTGAAGATACTTTTTAAGATATATATAGGCAGATTTACACATAAATATACAATGAAATCCTGACTTTTCATACACTGATTATGCTTTCAGATCATCTTTGTCTCATTCCCAAGGAAGTTCTAGATGCACAGATAATATACGAGGGCCATCCAGGAAGTAGATTACGTTTCCGTCTGTGTCCGCTAGGGGCGGGGCTAGCGCGGCCATCTTGGGGTCAGAGCGTTGCGCAGCTCAGTCTGCATCTAGCCATGCTAGTGAGAGGTTCGTGCTGTGCTCCGTTCAGATACTGTGACGGTTTGAAATGTCTGCGTTAATCCCGCGAGCTGCGAGGTGCGCTCAGTAATAAGGTTTCTGACTGCAAAAAACTGTAAACCGATAGAAATCTATCGGCAGCTTCGTGAAGTGTATGGGGACAACATTATCACTGAAGGTGGAGTGCGTCAGTGGGTCATAAGATTTCAAAATGGCCGAACCAATGTTCACGACGAAGATCGAAGTGGGAGACCCAGCATAGTGACCGCCGAACTTCTCGAAAAAGTCGATGCTAAAGTCCGTGAAAATCGAAATTTCACAATAACGGAACTTTCTTTGAGTTTTCCACAAATTTCGCGAAGTTTGTTGCACGAAATCATCAGCGAAAAGCTTGGTTACCACAAGTTTTGTGCAAGATGGAAGGCAAGAAGAGGTAACGAAGTGGTTGAAGGCGCAGGCGGCCGAATTTTTCGACGAAGGAATTTCCAAGCTCATACATCGCTACGATAAATGCCTTAATTTGTATGGTGACTATGTAGAAAAGTAGTATTTGAGTGTGGCTTTCATCTGTATATAATAAAATTTGTTTCCTATACTTTGTTTATTTTTTTATTCCAAAACGTAATCTACTTTCTGGATAGCCCTCGTATTAGGTTGTCCGGAAAATAATGCAGATTTTTAACCTATATCTTTAAAGTATCATAACTCAACTCAAAAGCAATTTTATTAATCAAAATAAGCACCAGCCGAATCAATGCATTTTTGCCAATGAGATATAAGTTTATTTATGCCAGTAGAATAAAATTCTGCAGTTCTGGACACGATAAAGTTGTCAAAGGCGTATTTGACCTCATCTTGATTTCTGAAGCATTTCTTCTGCAGAATGTTATCCAGATGTTTGAAAAAGTGGTAATCGGTCGGCGAGAGGTCAGGCGAATATGGGGGAAGAGAGAGAGTCTCGGATCCCAATTCGTTCAATTTTTGTAGGGTCAGTTGCACGACGTGCGGCGAGCATCGTCATGCAGAACTGGTCGCTTTCTGTTGATCAATGCCGAGCACATGTGTTGCAACTCTTGATGCCTTTTGTTCCTTTGCTGACAGTATTTATCTGCCGTAATCATTTTGCCCAGAATTAGGAAGCTGTGGATGAGACTGGCCACAGACCACCAAACAGTAACCATAATTTTCTTTTGGTGCAAATTTGACTTTGGAAAGCGTTGTGGTGTCTGACTGTGGTCCAACCACTGAACCGAATGTCGCCAGTTGTTAGAGAGAATCCACTTTTCATTGCATGTAACAATTCAATCAAGAAAAGGATTATTTTTGCTGCAGAGAAGAAGAGCAGACGACACTTTAAAATGGCGATTTTTTTTATTTTCAATCAATATGTGAGGCACCCAATTATCGAGCTTCTTTGACTTTCCTATACAATTCAAGTGATCAGAAATCACATTTTTGCTTACGGAAAGCTCTTGATTAGTTGTGCACGGGTTTGTTTCGACTTAAGTCTCCAAATCATAGTCATCGACAGCTGAAGAGCATCCACAATGCTCTTGATCTTCTTGGTCAAATTCTCCACAACGAATCTTTTGGTACCACCATTGAACTGTAGATTCATTAATACATTTCTCGCCCCATACTTCGTTGACATTTCAAGCCATTTATGCTGCACTGTGACCTAGCTTGTACTCATAAAAGTAAATTTGCAGAAAATCCTGTTTTGACATCTAAACAAAAACACCTAGTAAAAATTTTAAAATAATTTTAGAACAAAATGATTATTATAGAAATATAAAGCAAAAACAGAGCTTCAAAATGATATATAAACCAATGTAATTCAAAATATTCTTGTTGCTAAAATGAACAGAAAAGATAAACAATTGCAAAAACCTGTATTATTTTCCAGACAACCTAATAAAAGGCCATGAAGAAAATGAAAAACTATTGATTAAGGGGAAGAACTCAAAATTCTTGAAAAAACTTCCTGATATTATAAAGGAAAAAGTAAATAGTTTTAGAGTTATTGAAATTACTTCTTGAAGAAAATCAACAGAATGAATGAAGAAAGAAAATTTATGATTTCTATAGGATTTTATCACACTAGCAGATCCTTGGAGTGATTCAAAAGAAACTTGCAGAAGAATGTAAAGAAGAAAATGACGGTGATAGAGTAAGAGTGCTTACATTGGAGAACTTAGCACAAGCTGTTAAACTATATGTATGAATAAATGGAATTTGAATTTAATAAAATCACAGCTTTGTGCAACATTTTTATAGCATTCTCAGAAAAAATATTTCTCCCTCTCTTCCATAATAACAGTAGCAAGTGAATATTTAAATAGGAATTATTGGTGAATGCAGCTGTAATTTACATTGTAGCATAAAAGTTTAAAGCCTACAGTCAAAATCTGACAAGCTTACAGTCAATTTCATGATATCTGTCATTTGTTTTGACACAATTTTTAATTTTTAGGTTAACTTAATTATTGTAAATTATAACTATTTTTCTAATTTCATCTGCTGATCAAAATCAATTGTTTTACTTCAGTTGAATATCAACCTATCGTAAAAGCAAGATAAAAAGATTGTTTTCTAGCAAAGATCGAATTGCAACAATACAGTTATTGACAGATTTAAAAAAAAAAAAAAAAAAAAAAAAGAGAGAATTTGCTCAAAAGTTACTTTAACTGCAAAAAAATTTCAAGTGCAACAGAATGACCACATCAAAAATTTGAAAACATACTTCCGAAAATAATCCGAAATAAAAATTGTCAAGGTGAATCTTATGCTAATGTTGATTCTTTGGAAAAATAAAACTGTGGATGCAAATGCAAATATTGTAAAAAAGAACTTGAAAAATTTAATTTCCTTTTAGTAGAAAAGGTACCTTAAAAGCAGTAAATATAGCCTTAATATATATATATATATATATATTTTTCAAAATACTGGATAATATATTTCCGTCACTTCTACAAGTTATCCTGAAAGCAAGGAAGAATGATAGCTTTAACAAATTTAAGCTCACACATGAAGGGAAAACAAAACTTCACAGCCAAAAGATTCCAGTCAACAAGTTTAAAATGCAATAACGGAATTATTGAAAAATCTAGAAACAGTCTGAGCATTCAAAATAATTTGGAGCAATATTTTTAATTTACTCTTTAATTTAATCTAAGTTTTTGGTAATAAATATTGCATTCTATATTTATTTTCTTTTGCTACTAATATTATAGGACAAATTAGATTCATCAGCTGCTACAATTGTTTGGGACAGAGGGAGTATACCAGTCGTTATTTAGAAAAAAAAAAATGTTTTACAGTACACTCCTGATTGACCGCGGAATTGACTGGCGCGGCCGCCGCGGATAATCCGGAAAAAGCTAAAAACGGGTATAGCAAAAGAGAAAACAGTCATTCCAACTTTGAAAATTGTTTTATGTACAACAAAACATAAAATAAACAGCAGGAAATGTTTAACTAATGCTTAATATTTTAGTATATCACTCAAAAATAACCTAAAATGCATTTTGTTACTGAAAACAGAAAAGTGCTTTTTTCTTATGAGAGGCATCAAGGATACACAGAAAAATTAATAGATATGTACTGTTTTAATACTGTGATGTATTATGTAATTACAAAAGCATAACTGTAAAACTACACTTTTTTGAAGAAATCAATCATTTGTGTTTTTTTCTTGCTTTGGAAGCATTTTCTCTTGATCCAAGATTGCCTTTTTCGGAGCATAAGTTTCTCGGCCAACTCCGTGTCGTCTTGTTCTTCCAAATAGCTCAGCAGTCCGTCGACTTGTTGCAAAGCCGCTTCGTGAGACTTCCGCATCTGCACAGTGGGCTCTTCTTTGCCTTCACTTCGCTGTCCTTCATTCTCGGTTTCTCCCCTTGCTTTCTTCACAATTTTGTCATCTGTCAAGCGCTCGAAGACAGGTTCATTGACGTCACACTCCAACCACCCGTTAATGTTTTCAGCATTGATGTTCTCACCACCCGAAACTGTTTTCACCATATCGGCAAGAGCTGCCAAGGGCGTGTCTACATCTTCATTCTCTTCTTCACAACTCAAAGGGGTTAGGTTGTTGTTGGCTTCAACATTAGGCAAGAGTTTTCTCCATGATTTTATGAGGGTTGACAGTTTCACCGAGTCTCATGCAGATGCAATATCGTAAATGCTGCCCAAGATTGTGTAGTGTTTCCAAAACTCTTTCAGATGATAACCTTCTTCAATTTTGGTCATTAGCAGCTTGGTTCGGTATGTTCTCTTCATTGTTGCACTGACTCCTTGGTCCATGGGTTGGATTAGCGCAGTAACATTTGGGGGGAGAAACTTTGCAAAAATTTGTCCATCAAAAGACTTTAGCACGCTTATTGCTGGGTGAGAAGGTGGGTTGTTGATCAATAGCACAGCTTTTTCAGGCAGGTTTTTCGATTTAAGATGTTTACGCACTTGAAGAACAAAGATTTTTTTGAACCATTCTTGAAAAATGTTTCGGTTCATCCATCCTTTTTTTTTTTTTTTTTGGTTCAAGTAATCAATGGGCAAATTTCCTATCCTTGTGCCTTGGAAAGATCACAGTTTTTTTTTTACTTTCCAATGACAATAAGTTTACGTTCACCGATAGTGTTACTGCAAAACATGATAGTGATCCTTTCCTTGATGCTTTTATGACCCGCTACTTTGAAATGCTAAAGTGCGAGTGGGAGGACATTTCCACAAAAGTTTGATTCGTCGGCATTGTAAATTTGTTCAAAAGATAGCTCTTCTTTTAAAACAAATTCTTCAAATTCCTGGTGCAAATCGTCGGCTGCTTGTTGGCCACCCCTAAGTTTCTCCCCATGAAGTCCAATTTCTCGAATTCCATATCGCTGCTTAAAACGAGTCAACCAGCCAGAAGACGCATCAAAATTTCCTTTCAGACCTAATAACTCAAAAAAGGTTTTTGCCTTCACCGCAATGTGATAGGACCATTTACAGGAGTACCCTCTTTTCGAACCTGAGCTAACCACTCTGTCAATGCAGTGTCTAGCTAATCAAAGGTAGAATTCTTCACAGTTTTTTGCATTTTCATTGCAGAAGCACTGTCCGACATTGATGCAAAGTTCACCAGTTTGTCTTTTTGCTTTAGAATGTCACGCACTGTTGTTTCCGCGATTCTGTAATCCAATTCCATCTGCTGCCTTGTAGCACCGTTTGCTACTTTGGAAATTAATTCTAGTTTTTGCGTAATCGTCAACACAAACTTCTTTCATTTTCCTGACGTTTTAAATCAGTAACAAAAAACACAAAACCAAAAAGCACAGGCACTGAACACAATAAAAGATAAGAAATTAACTCCGACCGGTTTGCAAACACTATCAGGCTTAAACTAACAATAGCGAGTGGGAGGAACTGGACGTGTCAGTAAGATTAAGATGAGAGAGGGCGGTGGAGCGGGCATTGCAAGGGTGAGTAAGAAAATCACCTACTCATCAGAGGGGAAGGCTCTGAGAAGGCTACGGTGAAGGTTCCGAGAAGCCCGAGGGGAAGGTTCCGAGAAGGCCTGGGATATTTTTGCCATAAATAAGCACGATGTTAGCAAATTTAACGTTTCGCTCAGTTTTGTGAAAATTTTTATTTTCTTTGCTTTACACTGGTTTAAAAAAAAAAAAAAAAACTTTGTGCGGCAGACGTGGATAATCCACCCGCGGATAATCGGGAGTCTACTGTATTTTATTTAAATATCTCAGTCTATCATCTATCTGAACTTCTTAAGTATTAATTTTTGTAGCACCCAGGCATAAATTTACATGACCAGTTTTAGATTTTCCTCGTTTCTGGTAATCTATGTATTACCCATCCATTAATTAGCATAGGAATAGAAAATATACATTGCATAAACATATAAGCTATAAAAGAAATTAAACAGTTACTTTTGAACAGAGTCTTTGAAACAAAGGAGTATTTAAAAGACAGAACAACAGTATGTAAGCTCAGAGTAATAGCACATAACACTGGAAAATCTCAGCAATATACATGAGAAAAGTTCTACATCAGATACATTATTTCATTGAATTATGCATCATATTAATGTGCAGCTAACATCTCTAGTATGTTTCCTATTATTATCTTATTAAAATTACAATATCTGCATTACATAAAATAGATGAAAATGTATATAAATTTTTTATATATATCTGAAGTGCAAAAAGTTAAATAATTAAACTTTTAGGAAAGCTATCCATCTTTAATACTGAAATTCAAAAGAGACTTACCAGGTCCTTTTCCAAAGCAACCTCCAAGATCTGGTTCTTCCAGTAATCCATCTTTGCTTTCTTCCTCTTCACTGCTTTCGTCAGAGCTTGGTGTGGGTAATCCAGTAGGCCTTTCTCTATACAAGACACTACGGTCAAATATAGGGTCAGAAATATTTTGCACATCTTCAGTTAAATTTCGATTGATAACTTCGCCTGGCAGCCTTCTGCAAAACCATTTGATTGTGAAGTTCTGAAAAAGAAATGTAATATTAATTACTCATTAACAAATTAATATTACTCATTAATACTTCAAGTAACAATCAAATATTAAAGTGATTAATTAAAAAGTAACACTAATATATTAATTTTAAGTAATGATGATTAAAATAGCAATTTATATATCTTACAGAAATTAATTTTAAAAGATAAACTTTTTTGCTAATTCTACCTTTTATTTGAGAACAAAAATAATTTAAATAGTTGAATATATTGAGCTAATTAAGAGTAACCATGTTTATAATTACAATATTACTAATTATTTTATGCAATATTTTCTTTCATTGGCTATTCCTAAATGAAATATAAAACATTCAAAAAAAAAAAAAGATTTAGAAATCAAACAATAAAAATCAGCATTATATTTACAAATTTTCACATGACTAGTTTTGATGGTTCAGTAAAACCATCAAAACTAGTCCTGTGAAAATTTGTAAATATAACATTGATTTTTGTTGTTTGATTTCTAAATTAATACTTGTTTGGCATGTTATTTTATCAATTATTTAAAAAAGAGTATGCAGTATTTCAATGGAAACATTTATCAGAAATAAAAACACACATAAGAACAAACCTTGTTGTTTTCATCATCTGGATCTATTGAATTCTGTCCTGGATCAAGTATTAAACTTTGTCCCCAACCTCTAGTAACCCTAGATTGAGCTCCTTCTGTAAGTCTCACAATTACAGGAGAAGGAACAATTTTCACATATGTTTCTACTGATCTCACAAGTACCAGTGGAGGATTCTGAATAAAAACTAAAAGAAATATTATGTAATTTAACCAATGTGAAATCAGTAGATTTACATGTTTATTCAAAAGACATTACGCCATGAATAGAATTTATGACTTTAACTTTCCCATGTAACTGCAGCTGTTTAAGACAAGAAAAATCTATTAAAAAAGTAACGCCTAACACGAAAACTGACTACAAAGTTTTGACAAAACTGAAAGTAAGTAAATGTTTTCTAAGAAAAAAATTAAGGCATATTAACTTCTACAGTGTGCTTCCTCTAAACATAAAATCAAACTCTTCTCATTTTACAACTATAAAATTTCTACCAGTAACTAATCAAATACAAATTGTTAAAGCATACATAATAAACTTGCTGTAATAATAAAAACAATATAAATACTTTAAAAAGTATTATATATAACACAAGGGAAGAAATCAAATATTATAGAGACTATTATGATATGCATTGATTCAAGAAGTAATTAAATACAAACGTAAATTAGCAAACTATTAACATCTACTGAAAATGCATCTACATTTTAGTTAGCATTTATACCCAAAAAATAATTCTGAATTCATCTTTATTTCAGCAATTTATTCAAGTAAGACTGAATCAAAAAGTATTAAAAATGTTACTATAAGATTTCAGACGCATTTTCTGCATCTACTGAAAATGCATCTACAATTTAGTTAGCATTTATACCCAAAACATAATTTTTTCAAGTAAGACTGATTCAAAAAGTATTAAAGATGTTACTATAAGATTTCAATGAAGTTTAAGATCCAATTCAGTAGACAATAATTTTGACATGTACACTAAGTACAGTCCCTTCTTCTGCAGTATAGTCAAACTTCTGCATACACACTACTAAGTACAGTCCCTTCTTCTGCAGTATAGTCAAACTTCTGCATACACACTAAGTGCAGTCTCTTCTTTTATAGTATGGTTTCATTTATAGCAATACATATAGCATCTGTTCCATTCTATGCATTTTAATGCTCATTAAAACAATTCCAAAATTTGCATAAGGTTTTGCACGTAACTAGCATAACAGAATAATATACCTTGCTACATTATAGAAATGCAGCAATAAATAGGCAAATATTGTTTCATTGCCTATCTTTAGCATTGCAACCATTCCTGAAAAACAAAAATCCGAAACAAAAAACATTGAGAAATAGCATGTCATCACCTGGGTGAATTTATGTTGAAAAGGAAAACAGGTTAATCATTAAAAGAATTCTAAATGACACTAAAATGTTTTGGCTTCCCTACTGAAGTAAGAAAAACAATATAGTAAGCATTAAATTAAATGCTTTTGGTTTATGGTATCATTTCTAATTAAAAAGGTTGTTCCTTTTTTATAGTTTTCTGTTTTATTTCTTAAAAGTCTGTATTTTGCCTACTGATGTAGGCATTTCAATTCTTTAACCAAAGATAGTATAGTGCACCACCACCAAAACAAAAAACAAAAAAAAATATTCTTTGCAACACTTATGCATAACAAAGAGAAAATTACCAATATTTCAAATAAAAGAATAGTTAAATACAATGGGAAGAGCTAAAGCTAAATGTTGTTTACTGTTGCTTTGTTTTGGGAAACCTAATACAAAGAGAAATTAAGGTATATATCTGCAAGAATGAATTATGCATAAGATTAGATTATGAATGAGGAACAAAAATTTATAGGTTTCATAATTTTTGAGTCACTTTAGCTCACTTTACAACAAAAAGAAAATAGCATGCAATGCAGCAAAATTTTCTTGGTGATTAACAAACACAGAACTAATGTCAAAAACAAAGCCAGTTTTTTAGTGTCCAATAACTTATTTAAAATACAGAAAATAATGCTGATAATAATAATTAAGTGAAAAAAATCATAAAGAAGGGAAGAAATGGAATATTTTATTACTGTTATGAATATAGTTACCTCAACAGAAACTTAAGATTAGGATAAGTATAAAAGTTATTATGTTGACATAATTTAGCTGAATGAAAAATATGAGAAACCAATGACTGAGATAAGCTCACTACAAAATTACTATGATCCGTCCATTCCATACAGTAAAGAATTTTTTAGCAAAACTTTATATTCATTAGCAGCTAAGGGGGTTAGAAAAGATAAAGAGCTAATGTTAAGGAATTTGAAGGTTAGACAAAAAAAGGGGGAATGAAATAAAGTAACATAAATGATAAGCATTTTCTAACTTTGCTTTAGCTCATTTTAGCTGCCTCTGGAAAGCTGAATAACCTTAAAGGAAAAAGTTTAGATATGTGCAGAAAATCAACAAAAAAAGTGAGAGAAAATCCAATAAAAGATGATTTTAGAAGCATTTTGAATGGTCAAAAAGCCATTAAAAGAAAAGAGACCATACTCAACAGAAAGGAACTGCTCTAACACTATAAACATAAATGGCAAAATTTTAGTATAAGATTAAATATGATTGCTCCAGTCTGAACTGACATAAAAATCATTAGCTTCCCTTATAGTACTACATTTTGAATATTTTATATATTTAAGATATTTTTTTTTTAAGATTTTATACACTTAAGATCTGCTTTGAATATTTTACATATTTAAGATGAAATGTATATATAATGTAATATATAAATACATATATAATGTAATAAATATAAAATACAGTTAATATATTTTCACTCATATTTCATAACAGTAGCATATAGGCCAATAAAGTATTACAATTTTTTTTTAATTCTGCATATTATTATACATCTGTACACACAAAGACTTAAGGTAAGAATAATACTCTTCAAGTATTTCAATTCTTCATATCTTGTTTCCTTTCATCTATAGGCAGATGACCTATTTTTACCATATTTCTCAAAATAAACAGTAGCTTGGCAACTATTGCTATTTATGGAAAAATACTTCATTATTACTTATTTTCATACATTATCATTATTACTTATTTTTTACAAATATTCATGGACTGAAAATCAGATTTGTTCCTTGTAGTTACAGTTCTAAATATCAGAATTTCAAACTGAATATTGAAAATTTTTTCATGATAAACTGATTAATATACAATTAAATAGAAAAATTTTACATTAATCAATTCATTACCTGTCATGTTTACAGTAAATTTCATTTTATAAAGTCCACCTTTTAGAAAGAATGGTCTCAAATATAGCATAGATTTTCTGTACGAGTCCACCATCGTCAAATCAATTTCTTCTATCATCTGACCATTCGTTTCATTTAATCTCAAAGCACTCCAACTTCTCACAGTTTCACTTGAATCATTACACTTCATTGTTGTATATGAATACAACACAACAGGTAGAGACCTACAAAATAAAGAATAAATAAAAATCAATAATAAGAATTACATACCAACTAACATATTTAAATAAACTTCTATGACTTTTAAAAATGATTAATATTATAATGCTTTTTTAAAATAAAATTATAAAATTCATTATTTCATAACAGATGCAAAAAGCATTGAACTTTTTAATATTAAAACATATTGAAAGATTACTAAAACTTTGAACTTATATACACTGGTGTTTTTTCATTATTATTACTTCATTAGACAAACTGGCATTATTGAAGAAAGCATTTGGTTTCTCTTTTACTGAGTACAACTTTTAAAATAAAATAAAACTAAAATGGGCAGCTTGGTTGGTTCATTCAGACTAGATGTGCAGAAAAGAAGATGAACACATTTTGTACAATACAAGATAAATCAATGACTTCCTGAACTCAGAAAAGGAAATGAAAATGGCTATATGCATAATGATAACAGAACTCAGTTGTTTCTGGAAGAACAAAAATTGCTCCTAAAAGTTCATATTGCAAATATCAGAAAGAGTTAACAATAAATACCCCCCCCAAAAAAAAAAATCAGCACAACCAATGTTTTCCTAAATATTTGATGAGGATGTTAGATTTCAACATGAAGATACTATTTTAAAGATAAGAATCCCTATTTCCATTTATAATTAGCATGCAATGCCTCTGAAATTTCCAGTTTTTTCATTGTTTTATTGGAAATGCATATTTTTATATCAGATCATTTTCTAAAAAGAAACTTACCATCATATTTAGGAAATGGAAGACCACACACTTAAAGCAGACTTATGCAATTTATTTTTTAATAACTATTTTTGTAACCTTCAAGATGATTGAGTTCCATATTAAATATGATATTTTTTATTCAAAGTTTAATTTTTTTTTTGGATTAATTGCTCAAAATATAAGAAATTTTTAAGCTTTGAAATTCTGACATATTTCACTAAGAAAAATCTGGAATCTGAAAAAATCTGAAGGAATTTGGAAGAGCAAGAATCTAGGTAAATTTATATATCATGTATTTACTATTTTTGATAGGCAAGAGAGGAAACTTATACAGGCTTCTACAATGAATAGCAATAATTTTAGGCACAAAAGAGTAAAAATTCATGAAAATTACCTATAAGTCTCTGGAGCAAGATAATAACTTGGAATTCTATTTCTTATTGACAGGTCAGGTGCTTTACACGTTTGATTCGTAATAAAAAACCTCACAGTTGTATTCACTTCAGATATGGCATTGAAAGCTTTAAAAAATGCATCAATATAGCCTTTTGAAATATATGTATGTCTGATTATAAGAGGATTTTCAAGTTCACCTTCCCAGACAACTTCTTCTGCTGTGTCATTACATGTTTCACCATTGCCAAATGCTCGAAGCACTGTGCCATCATCAAAATCCACAAGTAAGCATGTATCAGTTCCAATTCGTTCAAGATAAACCTATGAATAGCAAGGAAAATTTAGAAACAGAAATGCATTTCGAATATAGTATCAATAATCTCACAATGTCAAGAACAGGGTAATTATTACAATGACAAGTTTGTAAGCACATAAATACATTATTACATGAATGTACAGAAACTGTTTTAAAAGAAAGAACTATTAATATACCTCTAATAGTCTTTTAAATAATAAAAGACTGTTGGAGGGGAAAAAAAACCTTTCACAATAACACACCATAGTGATCTAAATTTGTTTTGTAAAATACACCTAATGCACACATAAGCTCTTGATAAAACTGAATTAATGATTGCTAGGAGAAACCAGAGCTGCCAATTTCTATGGCTTCTTTAAATATAAGATTATTTTTGCATTGATGTTTGTTGATGATTCTAGCTTCGCCCATTTAGTTACTGAGTTTAGATATTCTAAGAGGTATTTTACAGTATTGCCCTAAGTATTTTACAGTATATATTCTAAGAGGTATTTTACAGTATATATTCTAAGAGGTATTTTACAGTATTTTCATTCCCATACTAATTAACAATGAGTTTACAAATACCACTCTCATGCTCAGCAGTACTTGGTGATAATTTTCTGCATGATGAATCAATATTTTGAGTTTCAGTGTTTGTTTCTTCTTCACGGGGTACATCGACGCAGTGTGTCTACTGTGTTTGTACCTAACTTGTTAAAAATTTACAGATGGATGATGCTAGGCTTATGGCAGTTGATATCCAAATCTTTAGAAAACTAAACTAATGGCAATGGGATAACATGGTGATGCTCCTATTTTTTTTCCCAATTTGTTATAAAATTGGCAATTTTGTTTTTTTCAAATTAATTGCAGAATTGTGTAATTTGTCTATGAATTTCAGTTTTTCAAGTAAGTGGGTATTTATTTGTTGCCTTTTTTAGAATGTACTTACATTCATTTTCACAGACTGCAGAGTGAAATTTTGCTCTTAAAAATTTCCAAATCAATAGGAATAAATAAAAGGAATAACTAAATAGAGAGCTGAAATGCAAACATGACATATATTTGAAAAAAGGTGTGTTTATAACTAAATGTTTAAAAATTATCATAATTTTTTGTTAAATCAATCCTACGCAAAATGATCATTTCACACTTAAGTTTTATTCAGACATTATTCAGGATAATCACAGCATATAAGGAGGTGGAAACAGGTAACAGTAATCCTAAGCAGATCAAGATAAAGATAATACAATAACCACTAAATGATAAAAAAATGCTTACTTCAAATTCTTTATCTTCTTCCTCTTCTAATGTAGCATTCACATTATCAATGGCAATTAAACCTTCAACAGGCTCCATAAGGTATAAGAACAGAAACACAGGGTCTGTAGTTTTTTGAACATGATTGTAGGCTGACACTGTAAAATTATAGTAGCCTGGCTGGAATTTAAGAAAATACGTTTTACAATTAATGTTATAAACATTCAATTATTGTATTCATTTTCTCACTCTCATTCTTTCCTATGTAGCTATACTTCTTTAATAATTACTTACTTTAACAATTAACTAAAAATTAACTTAAATTAACAATTAACTAAAAAATATATTACTTCCTAAGCTAAAAGTAAATAAAAAATAATAAATTTTTAAAAAATTGTTTTTAAATGGGAAGGAAGGAAAAACAAAAAGGAAAAAAAATTATATTCTTTCCTTGTTACTCAATTATTTAACATTCCAAATACATAATTAAAAAAAGAAAGAGAAAGAGAATAGAAGAAAGCAAAATTAACCTCTTGAAACATCGTAGTATAGGATGTGTCTGAACTGTTCATCAGAGTAGTACCATTTGCCATTTGCACGATATACAACTCAACCTCACCTAAAATATGCAAAAGAAATAAAAAATTAATTAATTCACAGTATAGAAATAATCAATAGGCAAATTATTTTAAGAATGGATTTCAAGACATGAGGCAATAAAGACATGCAAAAAATACATACAGATTCACACGTAAAAATAATACTGAAAAAAGATATTAATAAAAAAATTTCATCTAAAATAAAGACTAAATTGGGTAGCTAAATTAATAATATGCATGCTGTCAATGAAAAAATTCAAACTTCTGTAAAATTTATATATATTTTACATCATATTTTGAAACCACTGTTATATTATGAATTTGACACTAATATTTTATATAATGAGAATTAAATTATTTAGCCTGGTACAACAATAAAATCTTATTAACTGCTATATTTCCACTTAAATTATTATACAATATTTGTTTGACAAACCGAAATTTTTTTTCAATATTTTCTGTTGTGTATTAGTAATCAGCGTGAGAAATATATTACATGCTGAAAACTTATAAATGGATGGAGTTGGTTGATTTTATTCTCATACCCTTTACTATATTATTCATGAAATGTTTGTCCTACAGTCTTACCAGTGGCAACACTCATATGCATAGTAACATTGCGTTCAACTGGAAACTTGTTTTTCTCAGGGCCATAACCAGCAATTTGATCGTGACTTCCAAGCAATGGACTATACAGCACATTTACTGCAAGATCTCTAATTCGGACAGCTGTTTCAACCTAGAAAATAACCTACATTTTACTACTGAACATACTATTTCAAAACAAAAATAATCTTAAATCAAAAATTAGATTGAAGATAAATATTACAAAATGAACGTACAACCACATAGTTTCCTGCAAAATTAATAATTATTAAATTAAAAACCAGATTGAAAATAAATATTATAAAAACAGAGTTTCAAAATCAGAAATAAGGTGGAAAATTAAATATTATACAAATTTTCAAAACCTTTAAAAATAGCTTCCCTTTTAAAATATCAGGCTTTATGCAATATTTAAAAACAATTATTAAACACAATGATATTTTTACTCATCATTTAGAAAATTATATATTGAATTTTAAAAAATGCGAAAAATAGGAAATTAAAAAATACAAAAAAATTGACTATTTTGCAAAGAGACAAAATACAAATTTATCAGGACAAAATATACCATTTGATATAATCAATGGTACAAATAATATGCAGTAAAAATAATATATTCTCCCAAGAAAAGTAATCCCATTAATTATTTACAAATTACAAGAGTCATCATGCATTTTATGATCAATATCAAAAAATTAGAAGCCAAGTTCAATGAATAAAAACATGAAGTTAACAATGTAAATAAACAATTTTAGCAACTGTAATGAATTCTGATGCATTCTAATATTCTGAAATCTTAACTTGGAAACAAGCAAAATATTTTCACATTTGAAAAATTAAGTTTGGTATGAAATATATTAAAAACATTTTTTTCTTATTTTTATGTCTATCTCCATCATTATTTCCTTAGGACTTCAATAAACATTAAGAATTTAAAACATTTAAAATTATATTTGATGGAATTATTAAATGCTGCATAATATACTACTGAAAAATTGTGCTATTAAGTTGTACTATTGAAAAATATCCTTCACAAATAATTGTTTTCATTTTAAAATGTGTTGATGAATATTTATATTCATCAACAGATTAAGATATGAATATCAAAAGATATCTGAACTGAAGTTCTAAAATATTTTTGATTTATTAGATTTTGAATAGGGATTCAAACCTGAGAAATCTTACCTCAGTTAATAAAGTATAGGAAGAAACAATATTTGATATACGAATGCTGACAAGGTAAACACCTGGTTTTCGGTATTTATGTTCAAATGTTTCATGTATTCCTTCTCCTTCTTTTGGAATATTCCACTTCCAAGATTTCTTATCACCAAATGCAAATACAGCAGTTGCATTGGTAGGTAAAAGTTCTGAAGCTGGATATGTCAGCTCAAAAACAATAGCACCTGTATAAAACATACAGCAGTATTAATTCCAAAACAAACTGGCAAGAAAGGTGTATATAATGCAAAATATATGAAGATATGATAATAATACGATTTCTTGTTCGAGAGATTACTACATTAATCAAGGTAAAACAGAAATCTCTATTGTAAAAAATAATAAGCATGAATGATTTTTTATAAAATTAAACTGGCAATAATAATTATCAAATCATGACAGCAAAGGGTTTGCTAATTTTGATTTATTTAGAATGAACAACTGCATATTTACACTGCAAATTCTGGAATTAGATTTATCAGTTTTAATTAATAATTATTAAAGCTTAGAAATGAAAACATAAAATTTATGTTACTTACAGTACACCATTTACACCTCAGAAGTTTTTAAAAATTATAAGTTACATTTAAGCTTTAAGAAATAAACTTGAAGTAGGCTTTTTTTTAATGAAACTTTCATTTGCATCTAAAAGCATGTTTAAATTAAAAAAATGTTACTACAATGAATTCTAACTTAAAGTATATTCTGCATACTGCTATCAAAACTCTTTACTTAAATAAAATGGATTCAAATTTATTATGCAATGTAAGTATTCATTATTAAAACTAAAAGATATAATATTAAAATTAAAAAAATTAAGGAGAAAATATGGATAACATATTGAAAAGGTATTATATAGAAAATATATTTAATTGATTTACTTGGAAGTATCTGAGGTGTATTAGTTGTAACCCCATAAATTGGAAGAACAGGTCTTTGAGCTCTAAGGACATGAACTTGAGAGAAATTTGCGTGTGGATTTGATGCTCGAACTCGAATCACATACACTCCAGGTTGAGGGTATTTATAAGTCTTTTCATATTTCCCACCTTTTTTCACCTCTGAAAATTCAAAGAAGTTATCACTTAAAGCAGTTAAAAAAATCTTCTTTTATAAATATTAAAACATAAAAGCAAGAAATACAAAACATTCAACTAATAAAAGGAAGAAAATGACATGAGTGAAAATGACATTCTAATGAGTTTCTTACTTTCCCGTAATGCATCTACAATGCATTTTGGTGGTACTATTGCAATAAGATGTGTGTTTTAATTATTCTTGTTTACATACATAGTCCCCAGATGGTGCTACATGGGTCTCAGTATGTGTTTGTCTTCTCTTTTACAGGGGCCAAAAAGCATGGCAGGTGCAGAATGGAAAAGTAGCACAGTCTGTAATTTTATAATATTGTTACTTATAATTCTGTTGTTTACAATTGTGTTTGAAATAAAGTAGATTTTCTCTAATTCAACTCCTGATTACAC
This sequence comes from Stegodyphus dumicola, assembly GCF_044657685.1. Classification (NCBI taxonomy): domain Eukaryota; kingdom Metazoa; phylum Arthropoda; class Arachnida; order Araneae; family Eresidae; genus Stegodyphus; species Stegodyphus dumicola. The sequence goes on from NC_140776.1 coordinate 1,221,885, forward strand.
AATATTATGCATAACACAATGATATTTTTTTTAATTGCCAATTGATTTCTGCTGGGCATACGGAATATTATCTTTGAAATAGTGAAGTGGTTTGTTAATAGCTAAACTATAATAATTTCTATTGCCTGTACGATGCAAACAGTATAAGTACATTTTAATTACTGTATTCTAGCAATTACAGTATATATTTATGCATTAAAAGATCTGCATGTTTTCTTGCTCTATTCAGCGATTAAGGTACTCTAATTTTGCCCTTTTTTTACTTTCCCTTTGTGGCACAATTTAATGGAATTTGTATAATGAATTTGGTGACAGGTTTCTCTCTTTTTGTGACAATTTAAATCTATCCCATTCCTTCTCTAAGTAATAAAGCAGCTGAAGAAAGTCAGAAAGCTGATTACCACTCACTCCCTTTTTGTTGTCAACCATTAGCCAGACCTGTGAGAAGGTATATGGCACTTTTTTTCTCTTTCCTTTTGTGGCATAATTTAATGAAATTTGTATAACAAATTTGATGATAGATTTTGTGCTTTTTGTGACAATTCCAATCTATCACATTCCTTCTTTCAGTAATAAAACAGCTGAAGAAAATCAGAAAGCTGATTACCACTCACTTCCTTTTTGTTGCCAGCCATTAGCAGGCTTGTGTGAAGGTTTATGGCTGTACACTATAATAAGATACACTTACAGTTCATTCTAGGAACCTGGAGCCATTGCTAGTGAGAAAATTGCACAGAGTGCACATATCTGGCTGTTTACTTTCTGTCTAGTAGGAATATGCCTGTGAAAATTTCTGGATCATGCAAACCTCTTGAAGGAGAAATCTGAGAAAGTAATAGAGAAAATGGCCCATTCGCTATTGGTTGAGAGAGATATTCACTTAATTTCAAAAGCTATCGCATGATCATGATCTCATGTGTCTTTTAGTTTATATCTAAGCTTATAAGTATTGTGTTGCTTGTACAAGTGAAAATGTAAAATGAGAATAAATAGCAGATTAATATGACAATTGAAATGAAATGTAATGCCTTAAGAGATTGACAAAGAGATATGTATTACTTAAATACTATTGATTTAAATGCTGAATGAAGTAATATGAGTTGTGAATAGACCATCCCTTCTTCTGTAAAACTTGACATTTTCAGTTACTCATCACTCTCACAGTCCACATTATATCAAACTTGTGGAATTCTATTTAATGGTATTCAGGCATTCAGTACACCATATTTCAGAAAATAATTTATTCTGTGAGCCCTTAAATGAAGTAAAAAATTTTTATTGCATAATTTGCAGCTATATATCTTAATTTTATCACCAATACTTTCCCTTTGTATAATTAAAAACATCTCAGCCTTTTTTAAGTATTATCTTATATAAACTTCTTAGACAAAAACAAATTCTTCATAATTCCAGACATTTATATATAAAATCTCTTGGTTGTTTTATGTATCCATTTCAGTAAATTCCAATACAGTGAAAAAAAATTCTCGATTTACATTAAAACATTTCATAATTAATCTCAGTATTGTATATGCTTTCTTACAAGAAATACATTGATTATCACAGGAAAAGATTCATAATCTACATATGCTATAGCAGTTCTTTATTAAATCTGAACTAATCCTGAACCAATTACTTGAATGGGTTATCTATATGAATTTTATGTTGATTACTCCAGATACAATTAAAACCAGTTCAATAATTTAAATTATATTTTAAAACGGGGAAAAGAAAATGGAGAGAAAATACTTATAAAATCCCTTCTGCTTTGAGATAAATAGTTTTAATATAAGTTTCATCATAAATATATCTTAGCATTCTTGCTCTTAAATGGATAACAAGATGCCTAGATTTTCTGAAAAATTACCAGAAAAAAAGTTATTTAAATAAGGGCATTAAAAATGTCTTATTACCAGAAAAAAGTTATTTAAATAAGGGCATTAAAAATTTATTTAAATAAGGGCATTAAAAATTTATTTAAATAAGGGCATTAAAAATGTAAGTAATATATAGTATTAGAAACCCCATTTTTAATTACAGTAATGATGTAAATGTTCATAAAAAGTATCAGTTGGATATATTATAAATTAAGTTTATTTTAAAATATATTATTAAATAGGTGCATTTTTAAAAAATAAAATATAGAGTTCAATTATTCAGAAGTGTATTCATTGCTTTTAAATCACTCATTTAAATTAGAGACTAATTAATTTTAAAGATAATTAATTATCTTACACTGTGCCACAAATGGCAACATTCTGAGAACTGGCTGTTTGCAAAGGCATGTGGAGGATAAATTAGAGATTTCATATTTCAGATAATGACAACATTTGCCAAACCACATGGATGATCATAATTGGGAAATTTAATCATTGCATCTCAGGATATTAGATATTAAGATATAAAGTAACAACACATGTAAGCAGAAAAAAGAAGACAAAATTGGACATTAACTTTTTTTCTTACCTCTTAGAAATTCTTTCTTTGTTCTACCATCTCCAAACTCCCACAAAACATCCACAAATGTTCCACCACTAATTTTTATTTCAATAGTTACTTGTTCAATAGTAGATACATCTGGAGGATTCACACTCAGTTTCAAGCCAGCTAGAGGTCTCTGAGAATCAACTTCTTGCTTTCGCATAACAGGAGCAGTAGAAAACTTATTTGCTAACTTCATAACAACATCATGCATTCCTGAAATTTTTAAGAGAAAACTGAGATACAGTTAAATTAAAAAGCACAGCAAAGAAAAACTACATAAATAGATATTAAATAATTTCATTCTCTAAATGATGAATAGTATTTTGAATAGTAAGTTGACAAGCTGACATGATCCTTGGCCTTTACTTCGACTGTACGCAATGAATCTTAATACAGAATAGTTTTTATGTTCAGAAGAAGAAGACAAAAAAAGTAAAACTTTACAGCTCTTTTATACTTCACTTTAATTTTCTGTACATTAATATATTACTCTGTTTATTAGAAATTTGTGAAACAGATAAAGTAGATGTACTTACTATATGTGTCGAATTTAAGTTAAATTACAAATCATGATACATAAATAACAAAAATGATAAAATTAAGTCTCTTTTCTTACTTACCGGCAAGCATAATTTAAATTTAAATGCTTTTTTAGTTTCTGCATGCTTTTAAAAAAACCATTTAAATTAAGAATCATTATAAAAGAAATTATTTTGCTGTATTTATCTAAGCAACTTTAAAAAAATGAAAAATCTTTACTAGATCTTATCTTATATCTCCTACATCTTTACCCTATTCCATATTCACTCTAAATAAATTATTTTTGTTTTTGAAGGTACCAAATTTTAGACTACCAAGATATTTAACAAAAACACGTGACCCCAATTTAATTATTATTTGATAACAAATCTTAAGTAAGTTAATATCAATTAATTATTGCTGCACTATTAACAGAAAATGTATTACATAAATTTTACAAACAATTTAAAAGCAATTTCATAGAAAAGTAATGATGTACAAAAAAATGAAAAATAGAAAATTGTTTCCATTTAAAATTATTAGGAAATTATAAACATTTTAATATTTACTATTAAATTTCAAGTAACTTTTCAGTTCCCTCCTTCTTCTTTTTTTTTTTTTTTTTTTTTTTTTTTTAAGAAGGGGAAGGCCTGTAAAATTAGCAAAGCACATAAAGTGAATTCTTGGCTTTGTTATTTTTATGAGCTTTAATAAGCTGAAAAAGTAATTAGACCAGTGCTGTGTGTTGATCTCATGTTATCAAAGATTTTGAGTTTCAACAAAAATATTTAAATGAAATTTATAAGGAATAAACATTTTCTAGACACTTCCACAGTTAATATAAAGCAGTTAAACAAATTTAATTAGATATAACAGTTAACTCAGCAAATTAGTTAATAGTAGCATTGACCATAACTTATTCAGAAGTAAACTCAATAAAAATTATCAGATAAACTAGCATTCAGTGAGAAAACTTCTCATAAGTAAAATGAAACTAATATTCTAAATTTTAAAATATTTTTTAATTGATTTACATATTATTATCTAAACAAAATAAGACATATAAAAAAATCTTACCGATCTTTTTATTAAATAAGTACTGAACACCAAGTTCTATTGGATTATTGATTATAGCTTGAAAGTAATGTACTTTCTGTGTATCTGACAGAATATCTTGTGGTATCACAGTTTCTTGCATATCAAAAGTAATGGCACCTAAGTCAGATGGTTCTTTAAGGTTCGATTTCCTGAAAATCAGTTTATATTTATAAAACAGATTAATACAACAACACTGTTTATTATATGCCCAATAAGAAACAAACATGCTTTAAAAAAAAGGCATTAGAAACTTTTCATTGCGTAGCGTTGTGTACATATTTGATATGATAGCCAAAAATTTACAAAATTTCTTACGTATTTGTTAGCTCATTCATTTCTGTCAATTTCAAATAAGTATTCATCACTGCAATAAAAATTAATCTCAAAGTCTTCTTTGACTGGAGAGCCTTTACAAACCCATGCTTTGATACAGCAGTCAACATTACAAACAATTTTTCTTTTATTTCATTTATGGAGTCAAATCTTTCCCTTTTTAGCTTCTTTTTAGAGAAAGGAAAAACATTTCATAGAGCAAAATTTGGAATGAGTAAATATATTCATGGCACAAATTTGTCAGCAGTCCTTCTCATGTTAAGTTTATTCAATAAAATTTACCTACATGTGTTGTAAAGTAATCCTTCAACCTCACATTATGAATCTTCTGCTTATGATCTTTTAGGATAATTTTAAGTACTTTTGTGATATTTCCTGACAATGTGCCAGTTGAAAGATGCCCAGAATAATCCTCAACTTCAATTGATATTTGAATCTTTAAAATGGATAAATCACTGCTAGACTGCTATCTAAGTAGAAACATTTTTGCCAATAGCGGGCTGTAGCATTTTTAAGTTTCCACATTTGTGTCATTCATTTCTGCATCCAATAAAACTGCACAATATTTCGGACACAGAATTTTAAAAATCCACATGAAAAAGGCACCTGAGATGGATTTCACATAACAGTCAGTCAGTAACTGTAAATCAGAATCAGTAACAGTACACTTGGTAAATGTTTAATATCCTTCACCTAGGCAAACAAATAGAAACAGTCAACAAGTTTTTTTAAACATTTTTCACACAATTTTGAGTAGCATTTCATAATAGTTTATTTAATTTCAGCAGCAGAGAATAACAGTTTATCACGTAAACATTCCTTTTTTTTAACAAGAATAAATTTACTCTTTTAACTGAACATAACATTATCAAATTTCATATATATTAATAGTATAAAAATTTAAGTGAAAAAGTCTGTTCTACAGAATATTGAAGTAGAAGTTATCGTACTTTTCAGTTACTGTTCTTCATTTATAGTGATAAAATACTTTAAAGCAAATTTTTGCACCCCAGAAATGACTCTTTGCCAACTGATTTGTTATTTTAGTGTGCTGACATTTGTCTTTGGAGTGCAAATGGCTAATATTTTACAGAAGACTTAAGAGAAAAGGGAAATGATGTTTTACAGAAATTAGAATTGCTAAAGTAAATAAATATGAACTTTCACTCAATATTCACTCAAAAATGTATTAACTTTTTTTTTTTTTTTTTTTAATTTCTTTGCAACATATTTCTTATCCTTAGTAACCAAAGACACAGAAAATACAAAAGCCTTAAACAAAGCATAAAATTAAAATTCCATAGGGCAGAAATTCGATAGATATACCTATAAATCTGGTATAAAATGCACATATTTTTATTCTGGCATGAATATAAAATAATAAGAAAAGAGCTAAAACAAAGAACTTATGTGTACTCATGTGTCATGCTCATGAAAGTATGGGAGTTCAACTTGGAATATTGTTTAAAAGCATACTGACATTTTAAAGTAGACATTTAGCTTTGGCATTTGACAAGAAGAATGGCATTTTGAAGCTGCTGTTTCTAGATACTGTAAAGGCAACGTATTAATTTTATTTAAAATGTATTTTCCCGATTGGCAACAACAGTTTTTTTCAGAACGATAATAATTTGAACTGTAAGTTTTTTTAGCAGTAATATTGACGGTAATGTTTCTGAATAAAGCAAGTAACTAACAATTAATGTTTTGACGGAATGTGTTTTTAATAAAGAAACTAATTAAATGCTAACATTTCAGAAGTGGGATAAACTAGAATTATTATCTAGATTTAACAACGTATTGCCTTGTATTGCCTTAACGTACGCTAAGCCTAAACTGAATGTGGAAACTCGCCAAAACTGAAAGTAGAAAGGTACGTGAATTTATAAACTGTTTATGTTATGTCTAAGTATTAAACGGAAAGAACTTAAGTATAATTATTATATTAGTATTTGAAAATTGAAGTCTAAGATGGCTTATTTGGCAAGAAACAAAAAATGTGATTTAAAAGAACTTGCTTTGGAACTTGATGTAGATGTCCCTTCTGATATTAAAATTGTAGGCTTAAGAGATATGATTTTGAATAGTAAGAATTATAACGAAGACTTTACTAAACAAATGCTAGATAGAATTATAAATGATCGTTTAGACAGGGAAAAGTTAGAAATTTTAAAAAAAAGATAAGCAAAGAGCATTTGAAATGGAAATTTTAGAAAAAGATAAGCAAAGAGCATTTGAAATGGAAATTATAGAAAGAGATAAGCAAAGAACTTTTGAACTAGAAAAATTGAAAATAGAAGCGGAAATCAGAAGTAGTAATGTAAATGATTCTGTTTCTTCTAATGTTAGTAGAAGTAATATTTGTGATATGAGTAAATTAATGCATAAGTATGATTTTAATGAAGGTGATATAAGTTTTTATTTAGTTTTATTTGAGAGACAGGCACGACGTATTGGGTTAGAAGAACAAAACTGGGTTTCTCAGCTGTTGGGTCTATTGCCTTATGAAATAACTCAATTAATTGCCCGTGAATCAGAAGAGAAAGCTAACGACTATAAGCACGTTAAACAACTGCTACTGAGAAAATTTAAGTTAAGCCCTGAACAGTTTCGGCAAAAGTTCGTTGCTCATATTAAAATGTTGCGTAATACATGGAAGGACTTCACGTTTGAATTAAAAAATTATTTTGAAGAGTGGCTTGCTGGATTAAATGTAACAGATTTTGACTCTTTAAAACAACTTATTATTACTGATCAATTAAAGAAGAGGGTCCCCGCTGCTATCCAAGACCATTTCATTGATGATTGGTCTAAATTCATTAATCCTGAAGAGTTGGCTGAAAAACTAGATGAATATGAAAATATTCGGGCAGGGATAAAAGTACTTCAAGTAGAAAATAAAACTTTTAGGCATAATTTTAAGCCCAAATCTGGTTCTAAATTTTATGAAGGATCCTATAATCAGTATTTAAGACAAAGAAATGTTAAAGATTCCATGCAGACAGATGGTAATTTCAAAGTGGATTTTAAAAACAGTTTTGATAATAAATACAATCTGAGAGATAAATTTTATAAAACAGACGAAAGGAAAAGGGAATATAATCCTGGCATCCGCAATGAAAAGGGTGAGCCGAAATGCTTCAATTGTAATGATTATGGACATATAGCGACGGATTGTCCTCAGCCTAAAAAAGAAATTATTTGCAGGAAATGTAATGAAAAGGGTCATACTTTTAAAAAGTGTACGTCTAAGAATCCAGACTTGACAAATGTTAAAAATAATTTATCCGTGGACCAGAATTCAGGTGTTTTACCAGCTGTATATTTAAAGTATGCTCGCATAAATAATGGAGAAGAAATTACTGCAATCATAGATATGGGTTCTAGTTCGTGTTTATTGAAATAGTCTGCGGCTAAGAGACTGAATCTTATTGTAAAACCTGATGTAGGGAATTGTTTGGCTTTGGGAACCAGAATAAACCAGCCGCTAGAACATTGGGAAAAGTAACTGTTAACTTAGAGATTGATAATGTGGAAGGAAAGGACATTACAGTTCTAATTGTAGGAGATGAAACGCAACCATGCCACTTATTAGTTGGTCGAACATGGATTGATTTACCGCATACTGCATACGCCAAGATAGGTAATACCTTGCACATACGCTATGCTAATGACTGCCCATTTTCACAGTTGCAAAATGATAGCAACACTCCGTGAATTAAACTGAAGGCTTCCCAAGAAACTCAAATCGAAAGTAATACGGTTAATTTTGTGAAAGTTAAAACTGATGAAATAAATAACGGTTATGTTTTAATAAGTGGATCGGAAGATGAGTTGGGCTCATTATTGGAAGTAATACAGGGAGAAACAGTGATACCAGTCACTAACTACAGCGATTGAAAACTAATTTTGAAAGAGAATCAATGTATCGGTAGAGCGGAAGTAGCAGAATTAGTTGAACCAAGTTCAGATCAGAAAACTGAAAATTCAAGTCAAAAGGAAATACTGATAATAAATGAAATTAAGAAGTTTAGGAGACCGATTACTTTAGAAGAAATTAAAGTTAATAATAATACTACGCCAGAAAGAAAACAGGAAGTTTTACATTTGATAAATGAGTATCGAGATTGTTTTGCATTAAATATGGAGGAATTAGGGTGTACAAACTTAAATGGATATTAAAGAAATTGAAGGGAGTAAGCCTATTTGCATGAAGTCGTATAAAACCAATGCCGAAGAGCGTGCTTCTATAAAGAAGATAATAAATGAATGGAAGAAATATGGAATTGCTACTGAAACAAGATCTCCGTATGACTTGTAAAGAAAAAAACAGGTGAATTACGATTAGTGATAGATTATAGAAAGTTGAATTCGCAAACTGTTCAAGATAAATTTCCACTCCCTAGGATAGATGATCTTCTTGAATGTCTTAGTGAGTGTAAAGTTTTCACTACATTGGACTTAGCTCATGGATATTTGCAGATTCCTTTAACTGAAGAAGCGAAACTGAAAACAGCTTTCATCACTCCAGATGATACTGGTCAATTTGAACGTATGATCTTTGGGTTAGCTAATGCACCTGCAGAATTTCAGAGACTTATGAATCAAGTTTTAGGTCCATTGCTTAATAAAGAAGTTTTGTGCTATTTGGACGACATATTAATTCCGGCTAAATCTTGGGAAGAAATGATGGAAAAACTTAGGAAAGTGTTTGATAGATTGAGAGAAGCAATGCTGACATTGAAACTGACAAAATGCGAATTTGGAAAAGATGAAGTTGAGTATTTGGGATTTCTAATAAAATCAAATGGTATGCAACCTGGACAAAGAAAAGTACGAGCCATATTAAACTTTCCTAAACCAACCAATGAACATGAAGTTAAACAATTTTTAGGTCTTACAAGTTTCTTTAGAAGGTTTGTACCGAAATACGCAGAGAAAGCTGAGCCGCTAACGAGACTGACGAGGAAGGATGAAACATTTCGTTGGAACGAAGATCAGCAAGAAGCATTCAGTACTTTAAAGAATCATTTAACTAATGAACCAATACTAGCATTATATAATCCCGAAGCAGAGACTGAAGTGCACACAGACGCGAGCAACAAAGGGCTGGCAGGAATGTTGTTGCAAAAAGGTGAAGATAGAAAGTGGCATTTAGTTTATTGTGTAAGTAAAGGGACAACAGAAACAGAAAAGAATTATCATTCAAGCAAATTAGAATTAATGGCTATTGTTTGGACTTTGACACGACTTCAACAATTTTTAATTGGAATCCGATTTACGGTAATTACAGACTGCCAAGCTTTAGTTTATTTAAACGCGAAGAAAACTTCAAATCCTCAGATAGCAAGGTGGAGTAATCTTATCCAGGAATACAATCTTGAAATAAAGCACAGACAAAGTAAAAAAATGAGTCACATAGATGCATTGAGCCGATTGCCAGTTGATCAGCCAGAAGAAACTTTAGACTCTATAATTGAAAACAACTTGGAAGTTTGTTTAACGTTAATGATAGATGAACAAATTCTTATGATTCAGCATTCAGATCCAGAATTACGCAAATTAATAGACATTTTAAAGAAAAAGATAAATGATAGAACAAATGCAGAGAAATATGTAACTGAAAATTACGTCTTGAAGAATAATCGATTGTTTCGTAAAGTGAAAGATCAGGAAAAGGAGAAATTGTTATATGTCATACCTAAATCGATGAGAAAAGGTATTGTAGTAAAATTTCACGATCTTTTGGGACATTTTTCAGCAGACAGAACTGTTGCCAAAATCAAGGAATCATACTGGTTTAAAGGAATGAAACGATATGTTATGCGTCACATTTCGATGTGTTTCGAATGCCTAGTAAATAAAATGCCTAGAGGTAAGAAACAAGGAGTACTGCATCCAATTAGACCTGGTAGAAGACCTTTTGCAATTATACATATAGATCATTTAGGACCATTCGTAAAAAGTTCAAGAGGAAATACAGAATTATTTGTAATAATTGATAATTTTACGAGATTTACACGCTTATATCCTATGAAAAGTACTGCAACCAAGTATGTGTTAGTTGCATTGAAGAGTTTTGTAGATGATTTTGGGTTACCAGAAAAAATTATCAGCGATAGAGGAACATGTTTCACAGCGAAGGAATTTCGAGAGTACTGTCAAAATAATGGAATCAGTCATACACTCAATTCAACTCAACATCCAAGTGGTAATGGAATGGTGGAAAGAGCAAATCGAACAATTTTGGCTACGATTAAAACGAGTATGGAAAATCCGAATCAGAGAGACTGGGACAAAAAGATTAAGGAATGCGAAAGAAATCTAAACAATATGATAAATAAGACTACAAATAAAACTCCTTTCGAAATGCTTCACAGTTATTCACCAAAATTTAACGACGGATTGATGAGGATGATTACAGATGAAGACACAAATGAATGGGAGAATCCAGTAATCTTACAGAATGAAGCTAGAAAGAGAATTGAAGATATGCAGATGAAAATGAAAGCAGATTATGACAAGAAGAAAAATAATTCTTTAACATTCGAACGAGGAGAAATAGTAGTTATGAGAAGAGTACCTAAATCAACTGGAGAATCAACCAAAACACAACAAAAGTATCAAGGACCTTTGGTAGTTACAGAAGTTTTACCAAGTGATACCTATAGAGTGACTCAATTAGAAGAGAAGGTGAAAGGACATTTCTTTAGTACGAGAGCTCATGTGAGCCAATTAAAGTCATGGCAGTGTCAAGTTGAATCAGAAGAAGACGATGATGATGGTGATGACATTAGTGTTACTGAGGATAATGATAACAACACGCCACATATTACTAAAACTAGGACACGGAAAAAGAATAGAAAACGACGGTGAATCTATATGACAGCTAAAAACTTTCAAACTATAAACATTAATATTACAGATTTAATTTTTTTAAATATAAGTTCTTAATGTTCTGAGGTCGTAACTAAGTCAGGATGCCTGAATGTAAACGCAATGTATTAATTTTATTTAAAATGTATTTTCCCGATTGGCAACAACAGTTTTTTTCAGAACGATAATAATTTGAACTGTAAGTTTTTTAGCAGTAATATTGACAGTAATGTTTCTGAATAAAGCAAGTAACTAACAATTAATGTTTTTAATAATGTGTTTTTAATAAAGGAACTAATTAAATGCTAACAATACATAGCAAGTTCATCCTCTGTAAAGTTTACTTTTAATACAATCATCACTCAATCCTATAAGGATGATTATTTTTTCCTACAAAAATTGAATTAGAGCTGAAAACTGTTCACAAAAACATTATACATGGCTTTGTAATTTAATTCTTCAATTTCAGAGATATAAGCCTTCCTATCATGAGCCCAAAACACTAGCCTGGTTAATTTCCATGATATAATATAAGAGATATAAGCATTCTAATTCCTTCCAAATAAGAACACATTCAGAATCCGAATCATCACTAAGTAGTATAAATTAACAGTGCAAGGTTTAATATTTTTTTTTTCATTTGGTATAAATTAACTTATTATTTAAATTGTTTCACTTTATTGCTTTATTCTGTGAACTAAAGATTAACTTAATGAATGAAAGTTTGTGAAAACAGGGAATAAAATAATGAACTATACAAATTTAGAAAATAAATTATATTTCAATAATTTTCTTCATAAGCATGTCGAAAAAGCTGTGCTTCTCAAAAGGATTTTTTTTTTTTCTTTAGAATATGTAGATTCATCAGTTATGGAAATATTATTATTATCTCCTCTAAAAAAATTTACTTTTAGTTAGTATAGAGCTTTTAACTAACCTTACCCTCTGTCACTAACTTAGTTGCAGTAACATCAATCAAACAATCTCATTTATGCATTGAGTTCTTAGCTACAAGTCAGAAAATTCATTTGTGCTACAGAACACTCACAAATTAATTTCTTCTCTTCACCTTCAGAAAAATCAAGATACTTCCTCATTACCCAACTCTTCATTTAGATTTTCATTTAATAGTTACTGCATTTTTTTTAAAGATAATGCAACAACCAACTCCCACATGCACATACCCACACACTTTTAAAAAACATAAATTTACACACTTTATATTTAACTGCAAATTTGGTGATTAATGTTCCTTTTTGCCCCTAGGTGAATTTTTGGTCAGAAGCTTTTTTATTTCATATACAATATTTTTTTTTTCCTCCCTGAACAGAAAATACCCATGAGCTGCAGAGATAACCAATAAATCTGACTTTTACAGAGATAAAAATTTGAATTTTCGAGAGATTTTTTTCAATCAAATAGATTAACTAGTTAATACAATTTATTAATATAATTAATTAACATAAATTAAAAAATTAGTTTGCTACACTAATTTTGGAAACACTGAAAATAATTTTTTAATTAAAATTTTTGGTACTTACGTATTAACGCAACCAGGCCAAAATTCGCATAAATCGCCAAATTATGGCAACCCTACGTGTTATACGTAGTTTTTCGTAAATACAATGAGTTCGAAAATGCTGGATTTCTGCATGGAACTGTTAATCACAAATATAACTTTGTGGATGCCAATACGGGCGTTCACACACAACATGTAGAGCGCATGTGGGGCTCAGCCAAATGGCGCAACAAAAAACAGAGAGGAACAGCCCGTCATCATCTTGACTCGTACCTTATCGAATTTATATGGCGCCAAGCTCAAGCTGTTAATGGCGAAGACGGTTTTCAATCGGTGCTAAAAGCAATAGCCAAAAGATTTCCGCCGAAAAAATAATTCTGCAACTTATTCAAATTCGAAACCGGAAGGGTTTAATTGCTATTTTATATTTTAAAACAAAATAATATAAAAAACTGTATTAAAAATTATCTGTAATTAATAAATGTACATTTTCTTTCTATTCATACTTTTTTACTCAAACTTACAAATCGCGCCAACCTGGTTGTGATAATACGTAAGTACCAAATTGGTATATATTGAAAGGTTTAGCACTGAATTACGCAGCAATTTTTTAAATATTCATACTGTATCATACTTGTATTAACAGAAAATACAATATACTGTATTGTGTTAACAAAAATTAGTACTGAAAAATGATAATTTTCAGTTTTCCACAAAGTTATATTTGTGATAAAAAGCTAGATATGTCTAAACAGATGGTTATATAATGAATTTTACATAGAATTACCTGTATGCAACTTTAGCCATAGCAGATATAAATGCGATTATGTCTCCAGGTAAAACTTCAGGCCTATCTGTTAGCTTAACATACTGATGTCCGGCTTCAACAGTAATTTGTATAACATGTGCAATTTCAAATTCTAACACTTTTGCTAAATTGTGATGAGGACATTTGATAATTTTGTTACTTGTACATGTCATTAATTGAGCACAAAAGGACTCTTCTTTGCTGCAAGTACGTACATCTCGTATGGCAGGACAGACTGCATCTTCTGGGCATTTCTTTCTTAGAACCTGGCACAAAACATGTATATACTTATTCATTCATAAAGTTCAAAATTGGAAAAATTACAGTAAAATTTATTTTAAAAAATTAAAAACAAAATATGCATTTTTTCCCACTATAACACAAAGACATACCATGACAGCCATCGCCCCAGATTCTAATGCCCATAACTGTACAGCAGAAAGACGACCTCTTGTATTCACAGGTTCATACTGTGGAATTGCAAGCATGTAGCCAGACTCTTTAGGTGCCATGTCAGGTGTTAAATGTTGTGGTATATGGGGACCAATAGCTTGAATATTAGTGTCTAGAAATATAATTTGCATGTCAGTTTTCCAAACTGTACAAGAATGTATCAGAAAAGAAGGAAACTGCAACAACCATAATTCAGATATGTACTATATTAGATACATAATTTATGACAAAGAAATGCAATAGGTGGCTATAGTTGTTCATGTAAATATTAATATAGTAAGTGTAAATATTGCTAATACTTCAAAATGGTAAAGCATAATATGGAAAACATGTCTCTTGTTGAAGTAAGCATGTATAAAAAGATTTTCATAAGTAAGGATATTTCTATATTCAAAATGTCATCTTCTCAAGGTTTATAATTAAAATGCCATGAGAAAAACAATATATGACAAAATGGTATCATATATTTCAGTCAAATGTGAAAATGAAATAACTAGAGTGAAAATAACAAACTTTGAAATTTATCAATGTGCTACATGTTAAAAGAATCTATTCAAAAGGTCTGAATTAATATAGGACTGAATTATAACATTGTTCAATATTCTGTGACAGGTTCTTTAATTTACACAAATATTAGTGACAAATGGGTGGGTAATCGTGACATTATCAAAGGGCAAAAGTAATAAGTCTAATGACAGTATCATTTTCTTCAGCATTAAGCTGAATAATCCATCAAATTGTAACACAATAGGATTGGCTTCATTTAAACTAGCAAAAGAACCACCATGAAGCAGAAGCACTCTTTCTTATAAACCAGAAAAACGTCTGGAGTGAAATCATCTGCAGACAAAGTCCCTGCCCTATTTTAAAATATTTTATTTCATTTTAGTGTACTTTAGACCTTGACCATGCTGTCAACCTGATTAGTTTGCATCTTTCTAAGAAAGTTACAGGAAGCCATTTGATGAAAGCACTTGGGCTATTGAAGAATGGTTTCATTCTCATGCATGACAATAATAGAAATTTTGACCAGTCTAGACAATATTTACATTTTTACAGCCGGTGGATACTTGTCAGCTATCTGGTTTAAAATCTCTTCAAAACAATTTTTCTCCACACACTTTCTCCAAGTGAATTCCCAAAGATAACTTAGGCATTTTGATTGTTTGTAAAATACAACTTCATGTTATGTGCATTTCTACACTCCACTACTTCCAGGTAAAACGGCATATTTCTGAAAACATGCAACACTTTCTTTTTAATTAGCAGATGTACAGTTGCATTATAATTCATTACAAGAAGGGGGAAAAACATACACTAATCAGAAGCAGAAACATAACCCTCAGAATACCAAAATCGGGCATATTTAGTAGATTGCTAGAAAAATATATTTTCATAAGTTTCAAGATTGCTTATTTGTGACATGGCACTTTTCCTGGTCACTCTTGTCATGGTTGGGCGGATAATGTTATAATACTAGAAATTATTTTTTAATGTTACTGCAAACAATACTTTTAATTTTTAGCATTAAAAGCAAAATGTAGGTAAATATTACTTCACACTAGTAAATATGTAATACATAAAAGTCAGAAACAATAAATAAGTAAATTTTAAATAAATAAAATTTGTTACTAACATATTATCCCATCAATCATAAGTTGTCACCAAACAGCCTAATTTAGTTTCAATTATGAATAAGCATGACATAATAGCACACTCTTCTAACATTTGCACCAATGTAACCACAACTGACTCTCAATAAGTCACTTTATGAACAAGGATACAAATTAACTGTTACTGATGTACTTTTTTTTCCATTTTGAAAGAAATGTTTAAAATTTGGGACCTGCCTTCTATAGAACAGCAAGCAGTGGATTATTGTAAAAGTTTTAAGATCCCACCATCAACAAAATTGTATGTACAAGATATGGTCAGCTGAATATGGTTAAAAAACAATAATAGACTGGAACAATTACCTACAGGAAACTTGTACTCATAGTGTTCTAAACAGAGCTTCTGGTAAAATCAGATGGCCTCATAAAATAACAGAAACCAATGAAAACCTTCTGACAAAGTACAAAAATGAAGGTGGTCAAATAGTCATTGTTTAATAAATAAAGAGGTGTCATTTCCTTCAGAATTCCGCAGGAATGATTGCCGCAACTTTGGGAGGATTTCTGTCAACTTTCATGGTTGATAAGATAATCCATTAGTGTCTAAAATTTGTTTAATTACATCCTTAAAATAAATGAATCAAAGGAACTAATACAGCACCTGGTAATCCCATAATTACTTTGTCTGAGCCATCTCCAAAATCAATATCCATAGTGACAAAACCTCCTGTGACCATTGTCAAGTTACATGTAACAATGACTGTTGGTTTCACCACAGCTGGACAGCTGAATACGACACTTTCATCTTCAATGCTGTCAGCTACTGTTACTTCAGTACTAGCCAGTACTCTGTAGGACTATTTAAAAAATAAATAAAATAAAGAAATTAACAAAAATATAAAACAATCAATTATGTATGCAAATAAAGTTTTAGCAATGTAGGTTAAAGATCAAAGTTATTAAAAATAACTTTTGCTGCTGATTATTTGAGTTCAATATTAGCATATTTAAAATAAAATGACAATTTGTTAAAAATTTTCTTGTATTTTAATATTTTTATAGATATTAATATAATTACTAAAAAGAACAGTTTAAAATTATAGCAGAAATGATAACAGTAATTTCAATACTACTATACAAGCAATAAGAACAGAAGAACAAATGATCATATGTGAGCTAGCACTTCTTCTTAGAATGTTCAAGTTATAAAACAGCATCACAGATACAAAGGCTGTTAACTTCAATCTATTATAAAATGCGATAAATTAATGAACTGAAGTTAATTAAATTCCTGACTGCTGAAACCAGCCCTGTTATTCACATAGATTGATTTATAACACATATGACCAAATTGAAAGTCATATTTTGTATATTAAATAAATAGTTGTATATATTATCTTCAACATCCTCATTATGAATATATGTATTTCAGAAAAACAACAAAGGCCTGGCCAAAAATTATAAGAAACAACAAAGCCAATTTTCTATAGTATTTTCTGGACTTAAATCTTTGTACAGCTTTCATGAAATTTCAGAGATTGGTTAATCTTTGGATTATGGTAACTTGGCGATTTTTTGGCGAAAATTTGGCGACCAACCCTGCTACAGCAACCTGCTAGTTTTTGTTTGGATGCCATTTTGCTTTCACAAAGTAAAGTCATGTTTTATTTTTTTTTTTTTTTTTTTTTCTACTCAACATTTCCACCATTTTTTTCCAAGAATCTGCTAGCAGAATTACGTTTATGCTAGAACTTTTATGGAACAAAAGTGCTTAATCATGACAAAGATTAGGTGCAAAATTGGGACAAAGTGCAGAATAACCCACTGCTTGCCGCGTTTTTAAGAATTGCACATATACGGTATCATCCCTGTACACGTCGACCTATTTTCACTTAAAAAAACATCCCAGAATTGCACAAAAATGGCATTGCGCACACTCTTGACTATATCCATGTACACTGCTAAAGTCCTAGCTAGTAACCTTTATCACCTTACCAAAATGTCGCCAAACTACCTGTTACAATATTCCAAAGATTAGCCCAGAGATTTTATTTTTTGTTTGTTTAATTGTTTTCCAAGTTATCTATAGAAAATATTCACAAGGAACAGCATTAGGCAAAGACGATATTCATTTTTGAAAGGATAGATATCTGATATTTCCATCATTAGCTATTTTAAAACACTGGTAGAAGGAGATCCTGAGAACGGTAAGGGCGGGGGTATTGCAGTGGAGACATCCCCTCCGCTAGCTTTTCCAAGTGACATTACTGATTGGATGGAAGTGGATGAACTCTTGCAGAAGCATTGTACGGAGGCATATGACTCTAGTGTAAAAAATAGAAATATACATGTTTACGTTAAAAACGAAACTGACTACAGAAATGCCACGAAAGCATTAAGAGGCAAGTTGATACCTTTCCACACGTATTAACTTCAAAGTGAAAGGAATATACGTGCGGTCCTGAAGAACTTACCCTCATCCATGAAAGAAGAGCCGATCTTGTGCTTAGAATGTTTCCTGTGGTTAAGGTCAAGCAATTTGTTTGATCCAGAAAAGGGGTAAAGGAAAGAACGTCCATATTTTTTCTTTAAATGAAGCGGAATGCCAAGGGCAACCAGATATTTCACCTCAACAACATGTTTAGCTTTGAAGTTTGGGTTGAAAAATATAATCCTTAGAAGCAGTCAACGCAGTGCTTCGCTGCCAGTCATACGAACATTCACAGCACCAGAACGCATTAATCCAGAACGGTGTGTTAAGTGCGGAGGCTCGCATTGCAGAAATATGTGCTTCAAAAAATCAGAGGACATGCCCTGCTGTATTTTTTTGTGGTGGGGAACATGTTATTTGCTTCCATGGTTGTGAGTTCTACAAAGCAAGGTATGAACAGAGGAAGCAACAGAAGCCACAGCGATTAAAAGCCCCAGAAGCGTCACTTGAAAATTTCCCGGAATGCTCTGAAGCAAATCATCGACCTGTGCGAAAACCAAGCGGACTGAGATATAGCGATAAAGTCAAAGGAAAGCCCGGATCTACCTCCAGTACTATAGAGGAGAAATTCTCGTGTATATTTGGTCTCAAAGTTCAAGAACTCTTAAAAACTTTTTTTGAAATTTTCAGGTTTTTGCAGAGTGCAAACTTCATGGATAAAGTGAAATATGGTCTACAAGCCATCCAGAACTTAACAGAATGTGCAGCAAGGGGCTAAACACAGTTATTTTTTGTCACTCGCCAGCTCCCTGGCTTTTAGGCTAACAGCATTTGTGTTCTTTTAGTTACCTTACTGTTTAAAATTTTTCTCTTTAATGTTAATGCTTTTTTAATTTCTTAAAAATCATTCTTGTTTAAATATTTAACTTGGTTATCTTTTATTTTAATATATCTACGTTTGTGATTTTTTGTTCAGTTATTTGTTGACATTATTCGAAACAACTTACTTGTTCTACAAGGGGTAAGGTTCACGTTAAGACAGGCACCTTGGTGCTACACCATTTTCTCTCAGTTTCAGTTTCAGCTATTTTATCATGTATTTTGAAATATGAAGCTGTTGACTAAACACAAATATTAACTGATTATACCTTCTTTTGCAGCTATTCATTGCTGATTAAAGAAAGGCAGAACTTCTTAATTTAATGTTAATAAAAGCAGTTCTCTGAAGACAGTAGTGTAAATCAGTGAGCACTATTTTTCAAACATCAACTGATAGGAAATGAATACGCAGATTCTATATCCCCTCTTATAAAGCATAAATGTTTCGATTGGTGGATTATTTGATTACAGCAAAGCACACAGGGGCTATCTGCCTAAGAGGAGATGCTTTTGTCGAGGACTTTTTATCAGAAACTGGTTCATATCCAAGTTACTCATTATAAAAATCATAAAAATGGCCATGCAGCCAGCCTTTTCACTAGGATTCAAACCCTGATCAAACTTCCACTGTTCAGCAACTCTTACGTTACGCCACAGGAAGGCCCTTAATCAATTGAAATTTTCCCATTGGGAATAGATTTATTAATATCCTCAGTAACATTCATCATAGTTTTTGGCTTGAATTCTAATGCTAGCTGTGTTAATCAGTTACAAAAATCTTTTATACTGTAATTAATTTTGTTAAATATATATACAAATACTATAATCAATATATTTATTGAAATAAAGATAAAATTCTATAGCATTCTAATTTAAATATTATTTTCAGATTATTGGGAATAAAAATACTATATCTTACTTCTAGAGCACCTCTAGGCTTTGCAG
Source organism: Stegodyphus dumicola (assembly GCF_044657685.1). NCBI lineage: Eukaryota > Metazoa > Arthropoda > Arachnida > Araneae > Eresidae > Stegodyphus > Stegodyphus dumicola. The sequence goes on from NC_140776.1 coordinate 1,241,843, forward strand.
ATACTTGTACCCAGTATTTTCCAGGCACATAATACCTATGTACCAGGATCTCATGAACATCATCAAAGGTTCCAAAGCTGCCATCCCCATAGTCAATAGTAAACTCAACATCATCTCCAGTTTCATAACTTACTGAAAATACAACATGAGAAGCAGTCTGAACTACATCATCAGATGGTTTGACAGCAAGACCAGTTATGGATATGATTATGTTTGATCGATAAAAGACCAAAAGATCTTCATTGGTCTTGCATTCATCTGCTGGTGCAATAGGTACATCTTCAACTGTAAAATTCAAATACGTAATGCCATTAGAAATATATACAAATATTATGTTTATTAAAAATAGTATTCAAATTCATTTATACTTGGTATCTTCACCCATAAATTTAATGCTAATCAAAGAATTAGTCAAATTTGAAAATTATATGAGGGAGAAATTTAATTCCCAGTCTTTCCACAATATTTTCAAATAATAAAAGCAGTATTTTCAAAACAATACATGAAAATTATTAAGAAAGGTATATTAATGTAAAACATAATTCAACATAAATTCTAACTTACTAAACATTGTTTGAATTTTCATGAAAAGTTCAACAAAATGTCTACAGTAGACTATTTAAATACAATAAAGCTTGAAAGAAAATTATTTTTAATATAACTAGAACTGGGCAAATAAAATTTGTACAGTTTAGTTTTATTAATTTAATAAATTTTCTTTATTACTGAAAAATACTTTTCTTAGTAAAGGGTAAAAATTAAAAAATGAGAGATTTGGTGATCTACTGAGATATTAGTAGATGCAATGAAAACCTATAAGTCTCTCAAAAAACAGAGTTGGTAGCTATATGCATATATTAATTAGAAAGCAAATAATTGTAAAGTTAATAACAGCAAAAAAATTTTTTTAATTTTTTGCAACATGATTTCATTCAGCTGAATTTCTAACAGTTGGTGTTAATGAATACACAGCTAATGCTTTTAGGAAAAACAACACTTATTGTTTAAAATATCTTTGCAAACGTCAGATTTAATTAAAAATCAACCCAATATAAATATCTGTGATATAATCATCATTGTTGAAAACATTATCAAAGAATAGAATAACAGAATTCCGTCTATACATTTCAATTTCAGACAAGTTACGAAACAAAAAATTTAGTTACTTGTAAAAAAATAAAACAAAATTTAATTATTCCTTAATATTTTTTACTTATCTGCTAAATCAATTAGTATTTAAGGGAAGTGATGTACTAGACAAAAATTAATCCTCTCATAAATACATTAAAAATAAACAAATTGATTTACTTGGTATAATAAAAAAGCCTACAATCCTTTCTGAGGACTTTTTTATTTGCAACTACAATATATAAATTATTCAATTTTCTTCTTTCTACGTTTTCCATATTACTATTGTTTAATAACTTCTGATATTTATTTGAAATGTCATAATGCAGAGGAAAAAAATTATTATGAAAACTTAATTAACACAGTCTTAATGAATGCAATGCTTTAATTTTAAAATACATAAATTATTAAAAAAGCTCAGTTAATCTTTGGATTATGGTAACTTGGCGGTTTTTTGGCGAAAATTTGGCAACCAACCCTGCTACAGCAACCTGCTAGTTTTGCTTTGGACGCCATTTTGTTTTCACGAAGTAAAGGCATGTTTTTTTTATTTTTACTCAACATTTTTTCCAACAATCTGCTAGCCGAATTACGCTTATACTAAAACTTTTATGGAACAAAAATGCTTAATCATGACGAAGATTAGGTGCGAAATCGGGAGAAAGTGCAGAATCACCCACTGCTTGCCACATTTTTAAGAATTGCACATACAATGATCATCCATGCACACATCGACCTATTTTCACTTAAAAAAACATCCCAGAATTGCACAAAAATGGCATTGCGCACACTCTTGACTTTATCCATGTACACTGCTAAAGTCCTAGCTAGTAACCTTTATCGCCTTACCAAAATGTCGCCAAACTACCTGTTACCATATTCCAAAGATTAGCCAAAAGCTCATAAAAAATGTTTCTTCCTTTAAAAATATTCCTTGCACAGCATAAACACAATCTGTAAAATCTAATACTATTTATGAAAAGTGATACAAGAATTGCTTTTTTAAAAACTCATGATATCATATGAAAATACATTATAATGAGCATAAAATTCTTTAATAATCTTTAATTAAAAAACTTGGGAAGTAAATTGAATATTTTATAAACTTTATGATCTAGAATTTTGGCTAGCAAATGCTGACATATAATGAAAGTCAGAATGGAGAAATAACTTAAGCCTCAGTACACTATGAAGAAGAGTCTCCCAGACCTAGGCTTAGAGAAGCCCATACACAGTTATGATGCCCCAAACCCTAGAGGTGATCCTAGGAAGCATAACACCCCAGTCAACCCATAGGGACAAAACTGCCACAGTCAGTGGACATGAAAAAAAAGCAAATCATGGTGGCTGGCAAGCAACCGCTAACAAAGAAAATGAAGATCAACATCAAAGACTGTTCCCCACTGTTGAACAAGGGAAGTGAAACTCCCAAGGATGACCTTTAAAATCTAACCATCTAGTGCCCCCACAACCAAGGAGCAAACAAAACAGTATCAGTACAATCCCTGCCTAGCCTGAACGTACCACCAAATGAACAATGACTCAAGTCCTGTGAAGACTGATTATATACCCCCGTGGCGAGATTACCTAAGTACAGATCCTAGACAGTAGCTTCACAGATTTTACCTGCATCAGCCCCCAGAGGGGATTATGTAACCACAGATACATTTATGCCCATTTAGGTGATAACATGCAGCTCATACACAGTGTAATCTTGATTATACACGTACAAATTATACATGTGTGACAGTGCACTTCCACACACACTCAATGCTACGTAGAAGAGTATGTAAAAAACGAACACATGTAACTCTTAGCACGTTCTAAAAATTGCTGAATTTCATCTTTAGGTTTAGTTTCAACGACTGCCTCATACAAATCATTTTATATGTGCATAGTCGAAGCCATTGTTTCGGTTGACTCTTTTTGTTCTATGTATGTTTCTTCTTATCTTTTAAAAATTTATTTAAAATTTTAGAATTAATTAAGAACACAGTATAAGTGCTAAGTGCAAATTGTTTAACATTAAAACACAAACTTACATTAATCAAAAGATTATGAACACCGACAATACAGCTCACCGGAGAATATGAAATTAGCATATAATCTGTTTATAATATTGTTAAACCAAAAACAGAAGTTAGAGGCCTTCACAAGAGATTGTGATAGTGCAGCAGATCCTTCTAATAGAAACAACATGAAATTGTCAACACATGAAAACAAACATTCAGCTATGCTGAAATGGTTTAATTAGAAATGAGGAGAAGTGATAATTAGCAATCAAATGCTCATAGAGAAATCCAAGTGTTTCAATGAAAAACTAGGATTAAAAGGCAACTTTAAAGCCTCATTGCGATGGCATATAATATTTAAGCAATGATATAGTATTCGAGAACTCACTATACAAGAAAGAATGTCTCAGTCGTTGAGCTGAAGCTACTGATAAATTCGACATTGATTCAATATACATAAAAATTGATAATTTGCTTAAAACTCACAAACTTTTATTCGCAATATATTCTGCATTTTCTGTTACTGTCATATATTTTTGATTCATGATATCAGATATATAGATTATTTTTTAATAATATTTCAAAATCTATATTTTACAATAGCCCTTGGATTATCACAAAGCTGTTATTTCATTTGTTGTTAAGTTGTTTTTTCATTTATGGTAACCTGAGTATTTTATGGTGAATGTTTTGGAAACCCTATCATGACGTGACTGGTTGCAATACATGATCAGGCTAATTTTGGATTTAGGTGAATATTCCTCAGGGATTATTTCTGTGTTGGATGTCAACTAGACAGTATGCTGTTTATTTTGTACTTTACACCATAATATGGCTGCCTGTGGTGAGATAACCTGAAGTTTCTGTATGATTTGAATGAATGCGAAAGAAAGAATTGATTGACTGGTGTACAAATTGAGGTTTAAATGGCTTCGTTCATCTCTCAGAAAATCACACTGTGACAATTAAGGATCTGGAAACCGGAGCTCATATTAACACTATCAAAGGTATGTGGAATATCAAAAGGGATTTTCGAAAGAAATGCCACCGACAGTCAGGCACTATGAAGGTTACTTTTAATTGTTACATTTGTGAATTTATGTGGCAATGGATACAGATTCTACTTCAAATACTTTTAAAGAGTTTTTAGATGCTGTTATGCAATTCTGTATGCCACGCATAGGAAGACACAGAAATTTCTAAATAAAGTAAAGCAATATTTCCTTTTTGTACTGTGCAGATTAGGGTAAAAGTATATTTTAGGGTACCCCTTGATGAAACTTGGCAATTTTTGGCGGTACATGGATATCGAGTTTGTGCAATTCTTTGACTTATTATTTTGGCTTGCATAACGTCAATTTTTGCGCCAAAAATCGCCGCTATGCAAAGCCAAAATAACATGAAAAAGAATTGCACAAACTCGGTATCCATGTACACATCGACCTATTTTCACTTAAAAAAAAATCCACGAATTGCACAAAAATGGCATTGTGCACTCCCTTGACTTTATCCATGTACACATCGACCTATTTTCACTTACAAAAAATCCAAGAATTGCACAAACTTGTATTGCGCACTTCCTTCACTTTGTCCATGTACACATCGATATATTTCCACTTAAAACGTCAAAGAAGCACCCAATTCTACGATACAGGCAAACAAAAAATACATAATCTCAATAAACTGCATTTTAAACTAAACAATAATATAACATAAAAGGGGAAAAACATGTTATGGCTAATCTTTGGAATATGGTAACAGGTAGTTTGGCGACATTTTGCTAAGGCAATAAAGGTTACTAGCTAGGACTTTAGCAGTGTACATGGATAAAGTCAAGAGTGTGCGCAATGCCATTTTTGTGCAACTCTGGGATTTTTTTTTGGCTCTAATGTAGAATTGGGTGCCCCTTCGATTAGCGACAATTTTTTTCAAATTTCGGCGATGAAACCTCACTTCTGGTTACCATGATAGTTTTAACTTTGTTTTAGCTTCCTGATTTTATTTAAATGAAAATAGATTGATGTGTACATGGACAAATTTAAGCTAGTGCACAATGCCTAGTTTGTGCAATTCTAGGATGTTTTTTTTAAGTGAAAACAGATCGATGTGTACATGGACACAGAGTTTGTGTAATTCTTTGACTTCTTATTTTGATTTTGTATAGTGGCCATCTTGAATTGTTCCTTCCTGGTGCCGATCTTGGCGTCAAAAAAGAATCGCCAAAAAAGAAGGGGCACCCAATTGTAAACTTTTACCGTTTTTTAAAGTGAAAATAGGTCAACGTGTACATGGATGATAATGTATATGTGCAATTCTTAAAAACGCGGCAAGCAGTGGGCGATTCTGCACTTTCTCCCAATTTCGCACCTAATTTTCGTCATGATTAAGCCCTTTTGTTCCATAAAAGTTCTAGCATAAGCGTAATTCAGCTAGCAGGTTGTTGGAAAAAAATGTTGAGTAAAAAAAAAAAAAACATGCCTTTACTTCGTGAAAACAAAATGGCGTCCAAAACAAAACTAGCAGGTTGCTGTAGCAGGGTTGGTCGCCAAATTTTCACCAAAAAATCTCCAAGTTACCATAATCCAAAGATTAACCGTCAACGGTTATTCAATATATTTTAACTTTTTACTCCAGAATTATAATTTTGTGAACGTAATGATAATTACTATAAATGCTGCTAATGAAGGTCATAAGGAGTGTGTGCGGAACTTCCGCTTGAAATCTATTGATATGTTTTTCCTTGGCTAATCTTTGGAATATGGTAACAGGTACTTAGGCGACATTTTGGTAAGGCGATAAAGGTTACTAGCTAGGACTTTAGCAGCGTACATGGATAAAGTCAAGAGTGTGCGCAATGTCATTTTTGTGCAATTCTGGGATGTTTTTTTAAGTGAAAATAGGTCGACGTGTACATGGATGATATCGTGTATGTGCAGTTCTTAAAAACGCGGCAAGCAGTGGGTGATTCTGCACTTTCTCCCAATTTCGCACCTAATCTTCGTCATCATTAAGCACTTTTGTTCCATAAAAGTTCTAGCATAAGCGTAATTCGGCTAGCAGATTGCTGAAAAAAAATGTTGAGTTAGAAAAAAAAAAAAAATACCTTTACTTCGTGAAAACAAAATGGTGTAAAAAAAAAACTAGTAGGTTGCTGTAGCAGGGTTGGTCGCCAAATTTTCGCCAAGAAATAACCAAGTTACCATAATCCAAAGATTAACCCATGTTATACATTTAAGCACTACAAAAAGCAAATATACACTTACCCAATTTAGAAATTCCTTCGTCTTTAGTCTGTGGCACACAAGATTCCTTAACAGCATCCAAAAACTTCCTAAAGTTATCTGAACTTCAATCCGTATATCGGCATCAACACATCTGAACCTTTCTTTCTACAAACCCATTGAAATCCATCTAAACGGTTTTTACGTTCGACTAGACACATATCCTTCCTACATACAGAACACTTATAATGGCTACTAAGTAAACCTTCATTTACACACCAGTCAATTAACGCCCCTTTCGTTCCAAATCGTACAAAAACTTCAAATTAATCTTACTACATTCAGCCATTCGACCGTCTAAACAATAAAACCAACATGCACCACAAAAGCACTTACAAAACATCTCCCGATTCAAAATTTCCCAGAATCAAGCACCCAATTATGTCACAATAAGGTTTCCATAACATTCAACTACTCAGGCTACCATAAATGAAACAATAACTTGGCAATAAATGAAACAACTTCGCCAAAATACAAGGGGTACCTTAAAGTCTACTCCAATTCAGATTAGATGACATGTATTTCCATTTTTATGTTATTTCCTTGCTTTATCTTGATTTTAAAGACAGTTTATTGAGGTTATAGTTTTTTATGTTTTATTGCACATGTTTGGACGCAATTTTACTTGGGAGGGCATTGCACGTAAACAGGAATGGCTCCAAAATATCGTCAAGGGATACCCTAAAATATATTTTTCTCTACTTCAAGTTTGGAATTTAAAAATGATTAAAGAGTTTTATAATTTTAATAGGAAACAGCTAGAGTATAGGACCCCATTGGCGATTTTTTGGCTTGGCAACCAAACAATGACGCCAAGCCATGGAAAAGCAGTTAAAATTTAATGTTTAAATTAAAAATAAAGAAAAGTTTGAAAATACACAAGTACATGGAGCAGTAATATTGAAAATGCAAGTTTTAAGTTGTAAAAATGAAAACAGGAGTTCAGAATACATGTTTAAATTTAAAAAAAAAAAAAAGAAATGCTGGGAATTTAGTAAAGTTTACAAAATCATGGTAAATTTACAAAGAAATCCTATACTCTGCCCAGTTTATGTCCCTTACATTTTCTAGAAATTTGTTGAATATATCAATATTTTGCTACCTGCAAGATTTAGTGAAAATATAAAAAGCCAAATAAAATTTTTAATCTGTTTGCATACTGATTATGTATTGGCAAGGAGCTTTTCACATGCCTCCATGAACTTTCTATTGTGTTTGTATGGTATCCCGTTTCCGAGTCAACAATATGCAAACTATGATTTACTTTCAAATGCTCCAGTCTGCTAATGAATTAGAAGCCAAAAAGTACTCCTCTTGAATAGCTCCAGTTTTAGTCCCTCTGAGCATTTCGTATGTTAAGAAAATTATTTCATCCATCCTCAATTTACTGTTATAAAACAAGGACCCATATCTAATTGACTTCCGAGATCCACATGCCTTCCCTGCCGTAACTTTCCTACACACCCACATAAAACAATCTGACTGACTTTTTAACCTTAAATTTCATTTCTGACATATAAATTCCCCCTTTGTCATGCATGCCTTCTTTAAAAAGGTCTAAGAATAATTGCTGATTTTGACATAAATGAACAACGAACAATCTATTGGCTACACCAAACTTTTCTAAGGTCATCCTTCCATTTGAAAATGAAATTTTAAATTCTCCATTAATACTTCCTCAAACTTTTCAACAATGCTTAAAACAGATGACATCTTAATCTCAAAATATAAGGAAATTGGAATAAAATGAAATAGAAAAAAAAAAAAAAAAACAGTAGAACCAGTTCACGCAATGAACTTCTTCTGCTCCAGTGAAGAAAATGGCATGGCACTTTCAGTTTAAAAAATGCGGGAATGCGACAAGGTTTCCGAAATGGAGTATTCTACAATTTGCTGGGTTACCAGAAAAACAACCCTCCAAAAAGTGAGCCAAGCCGAAAAGCGCTAATGGGATCCTATACTCAACCTGTATCTTTAATAGTTTAGAAAGCATTTTAAATGGTTGTTCTCAAAATTTGGGGAAAGTGTAGAATCGCCCACTGCTTGGCGCACTTTTAAGAATTGCACATACTCGGTATCCGTACACGTCGACCTATTTTCACTTAAAAAAAAATCCCAGAATTGCACAAAAATGGCATTGCGCACTCCCTTCACTTTCTCCATGTACACATTGACCTATTTTCACATAAAAATTCAAAGAAAATTGACAAAAATCCTTAATCTTGTAATAAATTCTTACTCTTGTAAAAAGCGCCAAACAAACGCCAATGAAATAAGTGGGCGATTCTGCACTTTAGCCCAAAATGTTTTTATACCAATAATTTATTCCCTGATAATGAAATTCATAACGTGCATGTTATTAGATACGGACTAATCAATTTATAACGGATTTAGAAATATCAGTCTCCAAAATATAAAATACATACTATTACGTAAAATTAATAAAGTTCCTTACAAAAGAACTTTAAAATTTTACATTCGTCACATGCTTAAAAAGTGACATCTTTCTGCTTAACATTTGATTTTTACGCGGCAAAATAACAGCGGCCAAAGTAAACAGATTTCTTGTTTTGCAAGCGCTAAGTTTTTATGCTCGCTGAGCGAAAAGTCGAGTATACTTGCATGAGAAAAGTGAAACGGCAATTTTTAGCGAGAGAAAAAATAATTTCATTGCATTCGATACGAAATTTTTTAAAAGGCATATTAAAGAGAGAGATTAAAAAAAAGAAAAGATAAAGCCTTATACTATATTAAAAAAATAATTATGGGCTTGGATAACACAAAAAAGGCGAAAGAAAAATGTAACGTAACCAGTTAAGTTTCCTGAGCGGCAACTTAATATACTACCCAATTTAAGCAAAGGAAAAAAACTCACTATTTGGATGCTCCGTTCCAATAACTGAGCACTCCTGAACATGTGTTTCTTATTAGACAAAGGAACAAAGTTAAAAAGCCCTTGATAAGAAGTGTTACACTTTAAAATTTCTAAGGTAATCTGAGCTAGTTGAAAGCATCAGCAGAGCTAGAAAAGGAAGGTGTTGAAATCAAGCTAAACTGCAATAAATCCTTTCCCGAGAGCCAATTTATGAAACGGCACATACATACATTTTGCATTTAGGCGTTATCTTAATTGTTTCCATGTAATTGTCCAATATTAGAACTTCATTTATACGTGGTACGCTGCAGAGCGCCGGACACACGTTACTATGACAACGATTTTAAACGAAAGATTATGCATGCGCTCATATCCATTCTGTTGGATTAATTTCATGGCCATACATAGTTTAGTACAAAAGATATAAGCCGAAAGATAAAAATAAAGGGAAAGGAAAATTAAGCATAACAGTGAGAACTAGAAAAATGAATGGAAGTTAGCAGCGACTACATAAGCAATTATTTAATCAGGTAATAATAATATAAAGTATAAAAAACTGACATTACTCTAAGTGAAAGAGCCTTGCATGTACTTATTTATTAAATACTGTGAAAGTTTGAAACGTAGGAAATGTTAAACACCGTTCTGACTCCAAGAAGATTAATATTTTTTATATTTTTTGGAACTCTTATATTATTCTATATTAGAATAATATAGAATATATTATTATTATTATTATTATATAGAATGAATACCTTTTTTTAAATCATTGTCTCCAGGAAGTGGAGACCTCATTTACATTCTAGCGAGAATTAACAAAACGAAGAAGTGAAAGTAAACATCAAACCACAAGAAAAAAGGTTAATTAACATAAAATGCACATCACAGATTTACATAAAATGAATTTTTCTTAGCATGTTTTAATATATGAGTTTTAAAGTTTTTTAATTTAAATAGATAAAAATATTGCTTCATATTCTAACGAATTTCCAATTTATTTTTTATTATTATAAATTAAGGTTTTCAGAGATAAAATAAAAAGTTAAAAATCTGCGCTTGTACCTTTTTTGTCTTTAGCGCATAAGCACAGCCTTTGTTTTAATATTCCAGAATAAGGTAAGAAAAATGCTCCACATTTTGCTCGACATTCCACATCGGTTATCAACTGGGTTCTAGGATCATAGCCACCAGGAGAATAATGGAAGTATTCCGCCCCGTTTAAGTAGATGCAATCTCCATCATCTACAGCAAGAACACCTGAAACCCAAATGAAAATGTTAAAAAGAAAGGAGTAATGGAATATAAAATCACATTTCTGTAAGTAAAAAAAAGTTCAGAGTTTACTATGTAGAGAAAGAAAAGTACTTTTTTTATTAATAAAATTATTGTATGCTTCAAAGATTATTAGTTATGTTCTGTCGTTAGGACAACTTTGCTCAAAATTATTTCATGTTTTATGTTCTTGGAGCCTTGCATGACGCATGTTGCTTCGCATGTGATTAAGGTTGTAAAATAAAATATTAATTAGTACAGTTCATTCTTTTTGTCAATTCTGAGTTGTTTGTATAACAAATTATTTTATTGAAATTTATCTCAAAGTCCTGTTTCAAAACTGCAAAATTTAAGTTTTGAGAAACGAACTATTTTTCAGCTTTCATTACGACATAAAGAATATACTTATTTTAATTTTTCTTTAGACAACAGAAATAACGTAGGCTATTTTGTGCCAAAATTGCTTCCAAAAGTACTTATTATTTTTATCCTAAGAGAAAGCACGGACTCAGAAATCATTAAGGATCACCGCTCATAGGTTAAGGAAGTCCTACTCTCCGAGAGAACAAGATCTTGATTGAATAGTGATGTCTCATGTGTAGCGATCACGTGGTGCGAGAGGCCTCGGATATGTAGTTGCTTACTCGTATCGCCATCCATTAACATCAATGAGAAATGCAGCAGAGCACGAGTTTCGCATGCCCTTGAAGATATTAATGACCTTGGTATTCGATCCTGGGTCTGCTTAATGCCAGTCGAATTCTCTACCAGTAGCGCAAAAGAAAAGCGCTTGGTTCAAGAATTCCAATATTTAGAATTTCCTAAGAATGTATTCTTAGGTGGCTGGAGGCCACGAGGAATGGGTACTAGTGTTTGGGACACTAACCGGTGCCGCCATTCAAGGGAGAAGGCCCTACCGGGCTTGAAAACATCCTGATTGTTGAGCTAGTAATCTAGGCAGTTAGGCTGCCCATTTACTGCTGTTTGTGGACTGTTGTCCTTTATTATTATTAAAAATATACACTTACACTATACTAATACTTATACATCGAGATGGCTAGTAGAGGACTTGTGTCCGTTATTTTAGAGGTTAATAATAACTTTGGTTATAGTGGACACGTACTATTTACAATATTTACAATCGTAGGTCATGTCCTACTCTTTGTTTTGTCCAGGTTCGCAGACCTCTTACATCAGGTTTCAGTGATGATGTCTTTCCTCGTATTTAAGTCAGAGATGATATTATTGTAGACTAGCAGCTTCGCTGCCAGCCTTCGTCTGGCTTTTAAATGTACCGGAAAAATGGTTGAAGGGAACACCAAACGTTAAATTTAAAAACTGCATAGAATTTTACTCTGCAGAACAATTTCATAAAAAAAAAGTTGTTACGTATAACAAAATTACAAAGAAATAAGCAATATCCCTTAATACAAATATTAATTATCTTAATAAATAAATTAACCAAGTTCCCTTTGCAAAATCTTAAAAACTCAAATGGTATAAAGGAGGTTAAGAACTTTGTTTCCTAAAAAAATAACTCAAAACTTTTCAATATCTTAAAAACAGTGAAATGAACAATAAATAACATAAAACAATACAAAAAAAAATTCTGAAAAGGAAAGTATAATTAATGGTATTTTATCTTATATTTTCAAGAGCAAAAAATTAGGTGCTACTTTGGTAGACGGTTGCACGGATTTTTGGCGATTTACATTGGCGCGGTTTTTATAGTCATCAGCCATCTTGAAAAATGCTGTTTTTACGTATTTTACGGATATAGTAAAGTATTAGAAACTTTAAAAAAATAAATATCGTTAAAAATAATGAATTAATTTTTTGTTGAAAAGGTTGTTTTTTAAGATGGCTGGCAAATGTAAATAAATACATTTACTAAGAGTATAAAATACTAAAGTAAGGTTAAATTATTACTTTCATATAATAGAATAAAACCACCGCTATAAAAACATTGCGCCAACATTTAATTGGATTAAAATATTGCTTAAATTGAATATCCAATTAAAAACATCATACCAACGTTTAAAAGAATTAAAATATTACTTAAATACTTTAAAATAAGTTTTATAGGATTTAATTATTTAACATTAAAAATATGTGGCAATAAATATCTCAGGAATTTTTGAAAACATTGTATTAATTTTTTAATAAAAGTTGAAGTATACAATTATAAAGTAAAAGAAAATTATGTACTTACATTTTTTTAAAGTATTTTACCTGTCGTATATTGATAAGTACCATAATAAAACGCATTATTTTTTAAATAAAATGACAGCAAAGTATCGGTTACCATAGATAACTTATCCAGCAATGGGTTTACCATAAGTCGAATACTCGCCAAAAGAAAAATTGCCAAAATCCGTGCAACCGTCTACCAAAGTAATACCAAAAATTACAATGAAATAAGCTATATCCCTTAATACAAATATTAATTATCCTAATAAATAATTAACCAACTTTCCGTTGAAGAAAAAAAAAATCATGCAAAACTTTGCAATACCTTACAAACAGTGAAATAAGCAAAAAATAACATGAATGAAACTCAAAAACAAAAAATTTCGCGCAGGATTTTACTCTGTAGAACAACTTTATAAAAAACATCAATAAAAATGTATTAGATATATATAAAAAAATGGCAATGGAATAGGCCAATCTCTTAAAAACAGTGACATAAGAAATACAATGAAAAATTGTTGCCAAACACATATTTCTAAAAGAATGAAACTATTCAAAATGATGCGATTTCATCAAAAATCTATCAACAACAATAAGAAAGGAAAATTGTTGCTAAAATCACATTTGTAAAGATGTGAGATGTGAGAAGAGTAATCGGAAGCTTCATTTAAATTTTTTTTAAAAAAATACAAAATATTATCATTTTTCCAAAATTCTTTTTGTATAAGCAGTCGCAAGGATGAAAGTTTAACGTGTCCAAAAATCAAAGAAAAATAAACTGTACATTTTTAAACATAAACTTTTTTTAAAAAAATCCCGTTGAAAAGGTGTTAAGCTCACTTCGTTAAATAAATTCGTATTTAATCGATTTATTGAAACACGAAATTTATTTTAAGTTCGTAAAATAGCTAAGTGCCTACATTTCATGACGATGTGAAAATGGAGTGCGTAGAGTAAAATCTCGCTTGCCTATAGCCCATTATGTCTCAAAATGACGCGATTTCGTCACAAAACATAAAATAAAAAAAATTCTGATTCGAATTTCGAAAAAATCGCTTCGAGGTGCACTGGCTCTCGTCTAGATTCACCTATGTACCAAATTTCGAATCCGTGGGTCTATTAGCTTACGCACAGCGCGAACGAAAGACACACACACACACACACACACAAACTCTTTATTTTATTATATGTAGAGATTCCTTTAGCTAAGTAGAACTCCGAGTAGAGGGTGACTAAAGAGGGGTCCCTGAAGTTGTCCGGAAAATGTCTTGATCGGTGGTATTACATTAACCGGCAGTCCATAATATAATGAAACGCGTCGGCTAGATGTCCTGGGATGCCACAGGCTCATTTGACGTCGCGATTCAAGAATCTTTGGTAGTAGGCCGGAAATTTGCCATGGTTAGTGATAGCCTGAACCAGGAAGTGATTCGAGTGGAGTCTTCTCATGCTAACCTTTGGAAAAATCTGGAACGTGTGCCTTCCTTTCTCTTCGGATGTCCAGCGATCATGCCAGGTGTGCATCAGATAGTTAGTGATGATCCTCTTAGCGGCTTGTCTGCAGTCGGGATGCTGATGTTTAACGTCTGGACTGTTGGCGGCTTCTTTCGCTTGCGCGTCTGCTTCTTCATTACCTTTGAGTCCAGAGTGGCATCGGACCCAGTTAAGACGGAAACTTTGACTGACTTCAATGTGCATAGGATTTCTTTTAGGGTGGTAACATGCTCTGCCACTTGTCCTCTCTTGCTCATTGCTTGCAGGACGTTCATACTTTCTGTAAAGAACTTGAACTGACAATTTGAATCTCCTGCCCAAAGGGCTGCCTTTTTTAATGCGAAAGACTCGGCTTGGAAAACTGTTGCTTCGCCTGAGAGGCAGAACTTTTCTTTATGTATTTCTTCGTTATTGGAGTAGACTACAAAAGCTGCTCCGACTTGGTTATTTATTCTAAACATGTCTGTGAAGATTTCTAGGTCAGTTCCATCTGGTAACTCCTTAGACCATGCCACTCGACTATTAGAATATGCCATTCGGTGTGTTCTCGCATCGTGACATGAATGTTCTGTAATCTGGAACGGGAGGATGTTGGTTCCGTCCAGGACTGCATCTTGCAATTGGTCGGAGAGTAACATTTTGACTGACTTTCAGTCTGTTAAACGTGGCTTGACATACGAAACCCTAAAAAAACAGGCATAAGTAATAACAGCACGCAACAAGGTCTGATAGATGTGTAGCTTGTTGTCTAATGATAGAAGCGAGTTCCGGCGAAGTAAGAAGTGAACAGCAGTTTTAAATTTCCCGAACTTAGAAATTATGTGTGTAATATAGGGCTTCCATGTTAGTATTTGGTCTAGAATAATGCCAAGATAGGTTACTTGCTTGGACCATGGTATAACAGTATTGTACATACTGATATTGGTTATAATAACTCGTCGATGCGTGAATATGACAGCCACAGTCTTTTCCCCGTTGATCCGGATTTTCCAGCTCTAAAATCAGGAATCCAGCGCGTTTATGAGATTTTGTAATGCATGTGTAACAGACCCCGAAGATGCATTTCGTGTGAGGATCGCAGTATCCTGCAGTTTCAGCAGCAAAGTGAGGGTTAGGGTTATACTTATTTATGTGAGGGTACATTTGAGAGGCAAGCATTACTGATGCCATATATGAAGACGTTCGGTTTGTGGGAGTGATTGCGAGCCCAATGCATTGATAGTTTCGTTTGATGGGCGGGACTACGGTGTGTGGACGTGCGCAGTTAGATCCGTTGATAACTGGTGGACAATGGTTGAGAAACCCAGTTTGTTGACATGTGTTTCGCCGTTAGGATGAGGTTGAGCGTGTGTGACGTAGTTCTTCATTTGCCCTCAGTGGGGGGGGGGTATGTGTTTGTAGCTCTCCGTGTCACCAATGTAGCGACAAGCAAGAGGCCTCGGGTTTGTACTTGCTTGCTCGTGTCGCCATCCATTAGCACCAAGGAAAAGTGCACGAGTTTCGCATGCTCTTGAAGAGGGTTATGACCTTGGGATTCGATCCTGGGTCTGTTTAAAGTGAATCAAATTCTCTACCACTGGCGCAAAAGAGCTTCCGTGCGCTATATCCAACTCTTTCGAATTTGCGAGTGTTGAGAGTCTCTCAAAATCCGATACACATGCATTTAGTGAATACTTCTAGTTCTACAGCTTTTATCCTTTTTGGTTAAAAAAATGGGAAAAAAAAAATCTAAAAGGTTTCAGATTTTAACGCTCGCCCAAAAGGTTTTGTTAAGGGTTTTTGCGCTCTCGTGGAACTCGCAGTCTACCAGTCTGCTGTTACACTCACTTCTGCTAAATCATTATTTTTGCCTTCTTAGTTTTGTAATTAAGCATCGTTGCACATACGCCATATGCAATTCAACAGTAAAATTACAAAAACTTTAAAAGCAGCATAGCAGCATACGTTTATAATTGACTATGCGGTGTTAAGTGTTGGCATAACATTTTCTTAATTTTTTTAGACTTTTCATCATATAAATGTTCAGATTTCTCAGTAAGATGGCTTAAAAAACTTTTTTTTGTCTTTTTTATTATAACATTTTGTGTGCTAACTTTATTTGTTAAATAACCCGTTCTTCGAACTTACACAAAATTTAATTCAACAGCAAAATTGCAAAAATATTTAAAAATAGCATATTATTAAAAAAAGAATTTCCGACATATACTCTTGCGCGCTGGAGAAAAAATGTTTTATTCCGCATAGTGTTGTTCCTGCTCGATTTCAAATCGTTAAGTTTTTAATTAAAAATTCAATAAAGTTTTACAAAATATGAAGTCAATAATAATAAAAATTAAGGAAAAATAAGAATAAAAAAAAAAAGGTTTCAGATTTTAACAGTCGCCCAAAATAGCTTGTTAAAAATTTTTACGCTTTGGTTGAGCCGCAGTCTGCGAGTCTGCTATTACACTCATCCCTCCTAAAACATTTTTTTTTTTTAATCTTTTTAACTTTATTATTAAACATCATTTTCTTTGCACTTATGCCATATACCGTTCGACAGCCCAAATTATAAAAAATCAAAAGGAGCATAGGCATATGTTTAGAATTCTCGATGCAGCTTTAATCGTTGGCATATTTTCTTTTTCTTTCTTTCTTTCTTTTTTTTTTTTTTTTTTTTTTTTTTTTAATTTTTTCTCAGTTCATCATATCAGTGTTCAGTTTTCCTACTAAGATGGCTTCACAAAACATTTTTTTTTTGTCTTTTTATTATTAAAGGTTTGCGTGTTTACCTTATTTATTAAATATCATGTTCTTGACGCTTACGCCACATAAAGTTCGATTCAATAGCAAAATCATGAAATATTTAAAAACAGCATATCTTTAGAATTTCCCACAGATAGTTCTGCAAACTGGACATAAAAAAATATTTTTCCTCGTAAAGTGTTGCCAGTGCTCGCTTTGAAATCGTCGAGTTCGTTAATCAAAAATTCGTTAAATTCCACGAAACATGAAATAGATAATAAAGCAAATTAAAAATTAAAAATTCTAGCTTCTAGGTGCCATGTTCGTGTGGAGGACTACATTATTAAAAATTTGATGACTCTAGGTACCGTTGTTTTCTCACAGTCCTACAAACATGCATACATTCATGCAGATTCTTCATTATTTAATTTCTTTGAATATAATACAGGGGGATAATATCTAATAACAACAATTTGAAAAGTGATACTCCGTTTGTAGTGATTCAACGCAAAAAGCGTTTCGAGACTAATATTCCATTCAGGGATTCCATTCAGGGACTAACGTCCCTTTTGGGCTGCCATTTTATGAAAATATTGGATATTTTTAATTAGACAGATCATGAAATCAGTCTGATTAAAAAAAACAAGAAACGAATGTTCTTAAGAATTGCATCTATTGCGTTCAGATAGTTTAACTGTATAATTCAAAACAGACAGATTCAATTTGAAAGATAAATATCTTACTTTTGCCGAAAGGCAGCAGATTCGGAAGAAAAGTAAAACGACGCTTTTATTGTATTTGATGCAAAATCCCATTTCGCGACTAGTAGCACTTTTTGAAATAAAAAGAAAGGAAAGAGAAAAGAAAAAGTGTATGAAACGAAGTTATTGTTAATTACTTGCATTTCCTTTTCTTTCCATTAGAAATTTGGCTTACATATTCTTGACTAGCGGTAAGGTTTACGGTTTGGTTTATTAGATTACGGAAAAGCACTCGAGGGCTATCTGCCTTAAGGGAGGGATGCCTTCGTGGAGGACATTTTAAGGGAAACTGGCTCGTATATACGTTACCACATGGGGAAAACCACGAAAACACCCATACAGCAAGACCGTTCGCGGGATTCGAACCTCGGAAAGAACTACCAGTGTTCAGCGACGTTACCGCTCGGCAGCTGGTGGGCTCCGGTAAGGTTTTCGACACCTGTTTGAGAATTTTAAAAAAAGGCGCCTTTCAGTGATTTTATATTTACCATGCTTTTCTTATTATGAGATATTTAAGACGGGGGGAATCAAGCAATGAATCTGTTAAGAATTAATTTTATGCATGTATAATTTTAATCTGTCTGTTGTTCAAAATTTACAGGACTTAATTCGTGTTTCCGTGTATGGAACATGAATCATGTGCATATGAGTAAATCTGTGATTACTAAGTTTGATTTCGAAAATGAAAATTCACCACTTTCACTGCCAACAGGTAGAATAAAAAATATTTTAAACGGGATCGATAAGTTAAACGTGTTAAATTAACAGACACAGTTTAAGAATGTCATATGAGATTTTAGTTCTTAATTTATCCTTGATTGTAGGGGGCCTATTTATAGCCACACACCTCGCCGTAGATTTCAACTCCATGTGCGTCTTTTGTTATAATCTTTTAACCTTTTAAAACGTAACAATTTTTTTCACGAATCTTCATTAGTAATTTCGAAGAAAATAATTAACAATATTTTTAGTTCATCAAAACTGACAGTTAAAAGAGTGCACGCAGTATCCAAAAGCATATAAAAAGCCTTAACCCTGTATAAGATTATCTAAAATGTTTATGATAATTGTTCATTATGTTTGTATTAGTTAATGTGCAAGGTTTCGGTCAGTTGGCACAACAAAAATATGTTTGTGTTGAAACTGTTATGTTTTATTTTTCGTCGAATTTCAACCCCGGAATAAAATTCTGATTCTTCAATATGATTATTTTTTAACCTCATTTTCGGGCATTTCCTCGAAGTTTGAATTTTTATTCCAATAAAACGTTCTTACACTTCGAATGATTTATCGAACAAAATTAATATTTATATTTTTATTTTGCAGCTATTTGTCGACAATATCTATTTTCATATGAAAATATAATTATCAAAAATAAAATTGTAAACCTTTAATTAGAATACACCTTTAATTATAATCTTTAACAAATACAAAATTTGTTCTTCACGTTACACATTTCAGTTAAAATTATCATAATCATGACCTGTCGACATGAATGCGTTGAAATGGAATCATCTTTAAGTGTCTGAATGGCTCCAAAGATTATAAATAGCCCATGTTTCGAACACAGTTTATAGTAAAAATCAAAGAAAGCATCAGTCATGAAATTTCGAAAGTAGTACCAGATTTTGATGATAATGGTATCAGTGATAAAAAACTCAAATGCTGGAACTAACTATCCTAAGCTGTACCAGTACGAATTGAGAGATTCGGAATAAGAATCATTTTTAAACATGATGTTAAATGTCTACAATGAAGAAGGATTACGTAAAGGGGAATATAATGACACCAGTTCCAGTGGAATAAATTTGGAAAAACTTAAGCCACTTGCTTAAAATCCGAATGATGATCCGCTTGATGTTTTCCTGTGATGTGATTCTATTAACTATTGAACATGATAAAGAAAATTAAAAGCGAATAAAAAAATTGAAATGGAGTTTTCTACACACAAATTTGTGCAGCAATCTGCATACTGAACTGCCAACAAGAGGAGGAGAAGAAGATTCATAGAGGAGTTCTTTCTAATGATTACTGTGCTTATAATAATAATAGCACCTTTATGAGAATCAAAATTACTATCTTTAAAGCAATAGATATGCACTGCTACTTCTTATTGTGTATACTAGCGACATATCTGTTGAGCATTACAATTGAGCCTTGCTCAGAAAATTACTTTTCTATTGTCCTGTGTGCTGTAAAATACGTACCTTTATAATAAGTAAAAATAAATAAAAAAAAAAAAAAAAAAAAATCCCTGATTCATATGCAGATTTTTGTACAGTTCCCTTAACTTTTAAACAGCATTTCTAAAACATAATGAAGTTCGATTATAACTGTTTTGTCAATTTCAGAGCTATAAATCATGTAAACATTGAGAGTAAATATGAAAACAAAGGGAAAAATTCGACTATTTTGTGTAGCGTATATGTTGAGTTTATTGTAATGAATTTATAAAGTAAGTATGCTATAAAATTTGTGCTTTTACAGAAGAATGCGCAAAATTGGTAACCCATAATTTATACGAAGGTTTTGCAAAACTAGAAAAGAATTAAATTTATATACCAGAAAAAGTTCGAGAATACTTGTATGCCTTGTCTTGCTAAACATAAATTTTCACCACATGTATTTAACTTTAAGAATTTTTATGCTATACAGGGTGTTTCATAGATCATGGGACAAACTTGGAGGTGGGTTGGAGCGCACTAAAACATGCATTTTTTGTATAGGAATGTAGGGTCTAAAGTGACAAGTTAAGGGTGGAACGAAAAAAAAAATTGACACGAGAGGAAAATGTGTTTATGTACTAAATCAACGCAAAGTGCTTCTTTGCAGCAATACAGTATTTACGATAAATGTTCAAAAAAGGGAACACTAACAGTAATAGGAACTACAGCTGTGATTGGCTCGCAATGCAGCGGTAGAGGACGGTAGTGAGCCGGACAAACCACGATCCGATGCATCAGAAGATCATTCGCAACTTTGATGTCGAGGGTGATGGGTGAGTTTACGCACAGGGAAAAAGTTGACATGCATCTCATGTATGGTGCGGGTAATGGGAACGGCAGAGCAGCGCTACGGTTGTACCAGGAACGGTTTCCGAACGGGCATATTCTGAAGCACACAATGTTCGAGAGGTTGCATCGGTCTCTGTGTGAAAACGGTCATTTGAAGCCACCTCTGACACTAGGAGCGGAAGAAGAAGTGCACGACAACCTGACATTGAAGAATCCGTCTTGAACATTGTGCATGAACCACCTCAGACAAGTACAAGAGCTATTGCACGTGGCTGCAGGTGTCATTCCCCGTTTGGAGAAAATTGCATGAAAATGCTTTGTGCCCAAACCATTTGCAGAGAGTCCAAGCCTTACAAGAGACAGATTACCCTCTTCGAGTTCATTTATGTCATTGTTTCTTGCAGCAGTGTGCGGCGCAGGCGGATTTCCCATCGGATATGCTATTTACGGACGAGGGAACTTTCTCACAGAACGGCATCTTCAATAGCCACAACATGCACGTGTGGGCAACTCAAAATCAACACGGCACACGTCCTGCTTCTCCAAACACGCTTCTCCGTGCATGTGTGGACAGGTATTGTTAACGACTACCTCATAGGCCCATACCTCTTACCTGCACGTACAAATGGCTTATGTTATCATATTTTTCTGGAAGAGGTGCTACCGGAATTGCTGTAGGATGTTCCGGCTGTCGTTCGTGATCGCATGTGGTTCCAGCATAATGGTGCACCAGCTCATAATCACGTGCGGGTCCGCAATTACTTGGATGGGACATTTCCGGGCCGATGATTTGGCCGTGGTGGACCCGTTCGATGGCCATCCCATTTGCCAGATTTATCCAGCTTGGATTTTTTTTATGGGGCCATCTGAAGAGAATCATTTACGAGACTCTCGTTGACTGATTGAAGGACCTCGTTGCACGACTATCCATTGGGGCTGCAAGCGTGCGCGAAATGCCTGTCTTTTTTCAAAATGTTCGTCAATCCCTTCTGCGATGTTACCAAGCATGTATTACTGCTGATGGTCGCAATTTTGAACATTTATTGTGAATACTGTATTGCTACAAAGAAGCACTTTGCGTTGATTTTGTACATAAACGTATTTTCCTCTCGTGTCGTTTCTTTGCGTTCCTACCTTAACCCGTCACTTTAGACCTTACATTCCTATAAAAAAATGCATGTTTTAGTACGCTCCACCACTCCTCCAAAGTTACAGATACAAGTATTCCAAGCTTGTCCCATGATCTATGAAACACCCTGTAGATACTTTCACTTTTTTCTTACACGGTAGATAGTTTTCCGAAACAGCCATATGAAATAAAATGGTGGAGGGAGGACGGTTTCAGACGAGTAGAAATGATGAATTGTTTTTATATAAATCATTTCAATTTTTTAAACTTTACATAATTTTTATTCAGTGTAATACATTTTGGTTGCATAAACTTTCAAACATAATTATATGTATGCTTTTAAATTCAGTTATGCTTTTAAGGAAAATAATTGTCATTAATTATGTAAGATAAAACTGAAAACCATAAAACGATTATGCTTTAGAATTTGGTTTTCGTTAGTGGCATACTCTAAGTTCTAATTCCGTGCAGACGTACAGCGAATTATCGCTGTATCTGAAAAGAACTACGAAATCTTAAGAATGTTTAACAAACCTTTTTATTAAATCAGAACTGCAACATAAGTGTACGTCTCATGCTTGATAAAATCAGCCAATCATTGTAGCGATGTAACTTAAAGTAACAGTCAGTTTCAACATTTAAAACTGAGTCTAGTAGCCCAGGGCTGCACGATTGATTTAAATGGAAGCTGGCTTAAACTTCCCAACAGCGTAAAAATTTAAATATCGGCAGAAGCCGAAAAACACAATCTGATCTGAGTTAGTAGGCACAAGAACGTGGCCTTAAGAGGCAGAAACGCGCTCTGACTTACAATCCGAAAAACCTTAGCTTAAATACTCTTATTAACCTAGTTCGCATTCTGTTAGGGAAACGGAAAAGACAAAAGACAGTACAGGCAGAAATTATAAATAACTGGTTAGATAAAATAATAATAATAATCCTACAATGCTTAATAATATAATCTAATTAATCTATGCGTATTAATTAGATTTTATTGGGCAATCACTTCCTGGAAAAAGCGCATTCATTTGCTTGAGACTCGAATTACATATCACTTTCATCTCATAAGCAAGTTACATGTTTCGATCGCATTCTAGTAGGGTATTTGCTATCTTTGGCAGGCTGTATAATTATACTAAAGTATTTAATATATTTTCTGGAAATCATTTTTCAAAATATATAACTAGAGTGCATTTTGCTCATAAATTAAATGTGGACTTGTAACTGTGAGAATCGATTACAATTATAAACTATGTAGTTGCGCCTTAAACAGCAATCCACTGTTTCCACGTCCTTCTAGCCTTATTTTAAGCCACTGACTTACTGTTATTCTTGATGATATTTAATTTAGTTACAAATAATAAATTCCTATTATACATTTACATTCATATAGTATTATAAATTCATATTCATATAATATTAATCATAATAAATTCAATTTATTTCTTGATTGTACATAAATTTATAACTTTATGAATAAAAGGGATAGATGTCAGTTTTCAAAATTTAAGATCCCATGATGTTATGAAAGTAGGGCTCATTTTTTTATAATTTACAATATAAAAAATGTGCATGGTTTATTGATTTTTCTGGTATTAATTTATCATATATATATTTGTAAACTAATTATATTTATAAATGAAAATAACTTAACTTATTTAATTAAACTGTAAAAGCAATTACATTTTCATTTGATTAGTGTGAAATTTAGAGAATGCTTAACATAAAAAAAGAGAAAAAAGTTTAAAGGTTGCAACAATATTTTATATTCCTTTCACATTTTATTCTATTTCTCATCAGTTATATTTCACTTCGTAACTTTCTTTAGATTTAGATTCGCGTTTAGAGGTTGATTATCTTATTTAAAAGGTTAAATGAAAGGGCACTACGTAAAATGAAAAATTAGCAGAGGGGCCATATTCTTTTAACCTTAGAACTTTAGAAAAACAAATAGGTTTTTGAAACCAATTACTCTTCATCAGAAAGTAAATTTCTGTCACAAGTTGAGAACGGTAAGCTGGGCTTGAGGAAACTAATCAAAACGGAATGTCGATGAACAACAAGGGAAAATAAAAGCGGTTATTTTTCATTTATAACTGAAAGTCAGATGAAATTCGAAGCTCAAAATGTCGTTTTCAATGCACGCTACTTTTCAAAAGTAATGTATACTGATAGCAACAGAATTTAACTGTTACTTATTGGAACATGTTTAGAAACAACTGTGCCCACATGGGATAGTGACACTGACTGTCAAACCGAAGGGTCAAGTTCGAATCTCGGAGAAGGGTGTCCGCCGATAACATCGCGGCAAAAACATCGTGGACGAAAACGTCGCGGAGAAAACAACGCAAGGTGAAAACGTCGTGCTACAAAACATCGTGGGAGAAAACATCGCAGTTCTAAAACATCGTGGTACAAAACATCGTCGTAGAAAATAAAGCGGTTCAAAAACATCGCAGTTTAAAAACATCGTCGTCGAAAATATCGTGGTAAAAAATAAAGCATCTACAAATCATCGCATGACGATAACATCTCAGACATGCTTTTTTCAGGTTTTAATAATTGTAAATGGATATTCCCATAATGATTTGTGAGCGCAAGGTGTAAAGAAGGATAAATTTTACTTTCACATATTTTATTAACTAATAAATTTTTGCTGAAAACGTAAGAAGGAAACTTAAGCATAGAAAATTAAAATTAACTTATAGATTATACTTTTCATGAAATATTACCAGTAAAATCTTTATAAAAATGATTTATTAATGGCATTTGTTCGTTAACTATGTCGGTTTAAAATTCTATTAAGTGCTATAAGTTGCATTAATTTTTTACGCTTAAGTTTCCTTTTTATTTTCTCAGCAAAAATTTATTAATTAATAAAAAATATGAAAGTAAAAATTATCCTTCTTTCCATCTTGCGCTCACAAATCATTATGGGAATATCCATTTATTAAAGCATGCCTGAAAAAAGCATGTCTGCGATGTTATCGTCATGCGGTGATTTGTAGATACTGTAATGACCTTACGGATTGATAAGGCACCATAAGGAAAACGACACCAACATTTATTAAAAATTAACTTTCAAAGAATAATGAAAAAAAAATAAACATTTAAAGAATAAAGGCAAACTCGGAGCACTACCTCGCTCCTACAACATAATTAACCTACAACCTGCCTCCTCTGAGGCTAACATGCAACTGTCTTCTCTCTCACTTGCTGGGCTCTGCCAGGCAGCTGATTGGCTGGCTCACCGCTGCCAAATACATGACACCCCCCCGGTAAGATTGTGCTACGCCAAAGCGAAGCAGAATCTGAAAACTGAACCAGCAAATACAAACTTAAATTGTATACTCCGCATATCAAATTAATTCAAAATATAGGAACATGTATACATGACATAATAACATACTTTGAAATAAATGCAATAAACATTCATCTCACAACAGATGAACAGATGGCTTGATACAATACCGGAGTTCTGTAATAAAACATATATGCAATACTATTTCAAAACACACTATTATAATGCAATATTAAATGGAAACCATTAATTTGATTTTCAAAACAGATGGAAAGTAGCTCTCGTACAATTCCGGAACAAAAGAAAGTAACTAA
Source organism: Stegodyphus dumicola (assembly GCF_044657685.1). Taxonomy (NCBI): domain Eukaryota; kingdom Metazoa; phylum Arthropoda; class Arachnida; order Araneae; family Eresidae; genus Stegodyphus; species Stegodyphus dumicola. Next base: position 1,267,338 of record NC_140776.1, read on the forward strand.
TGCAAAGTTTTAAAACATATTAGTTCATACTTAGTTCACACCTATTTCATTCACCCACTAGTCTGGAAAGACCATCTGCATTTTTTAATTGTGCACCAGGGCAATGAGAAATATGAATATTATAGCGCTGAAGTGCCATTGCCCACCTCTGTAATTTGGCTGAATGCGGTGCCGACTTGTATAATAATGGATTATGGTCTGTGATCAGCTCGATATTCGATCCAAACACCCAACACTCGAACTTTTTTAATGACCACACAACGGCATAAGCCTCGCGTTCAATAGTTGACCAGTTCTGCTGAGTTTTCGAAAGTTTTTGACTGGCAAAGCTGATAGGATGCAAACTGCCTTTCCTGTCTCGTTGTGACAAGCAAGCACCAACACCATATGAACTAGCATCACACTGTATGGTGTAAGGTTTTTCTGGTTCTGGAGTGTACAGTTTTGGTGCTTCACACAGTCGACGTTTCAGTTCTTTAAATGCTGATTCCTCAACATCAGTCCATGGAATTATCTCAGGAATTTTCTTTTTCGTAAGCTCCATCAATGGGCGAGCTATTTCTGCATAATTCTTTATGTAATCACGATAATAGTTGAATAAGCCTAATGCACTCTTTAGAGCAGTCTTTGTTTTAGGACTTTTTATAATTTCAATGGCTTGTAATTTTTCAGGATCAGGTTGATGTCTTCCAGCTCCTATTATATGTCCTAAATACTTTATCTCCGAACGTGCAAAAACACATTTCTTCACGTTCACCGTAAACCTGAGATCACTTAATGTAGTTAGCACAGCATCTAAATGTTTGAGATGCGAATTCCAATCTGGTGAAAAGATAGCAATATCATCAATATATGCTTTGCAAAAATCACTATGTTTTCTTAAGACATCATTCATCACTCGCTGAAAAGTAGAAGCTGCATTTTTTAATCCAAAAGGCATCACTTTCCAACGATATTGGGAACGATGTGTCTTGAATGATGTTAAATCACGACTTTCTTCTTCAACCTTTCAAGAGATCTAAACAGGTGATAACATTCGCGTGTCCAATTTTATTGATTAGATCAGTCACATTCTCTATTGGAAAATCAACAGGTTTGGTTACTTGATTCAACAACCTGAAATCAATACATAAACGCATACTTCCGTCTTTCTTGGCAACACATACGACTGGGTATGCTATTTCAGCTTCACTTGGCTCAATAAGACCCAAGCTCTCCAATTCCTCGATCTGTTTATCTACTTCAGGTTTCAAAGATTCTGGGATCTTATAGATGTATGGCTTTTTTCTTTCAGCTCCAGGTAACAACCGAATTCTATGTTCACCAACTCTGGCTATTTGGATCTCCCCAGAAAATAACGCGATGTGCTTGAGTAAGAGCTCGTGTAATTCCTTTTGTTTGCTATCCTCTAAATGACTAATATCCACCTCGATGTTCCTTCTAGTTACTGCGCAATCTCCTTTATTTGGAGTGGTATGAATTTCCCCAAACTCAGAATCATCTTCAAATATCACTCCCACAGTTTGTGCTCGAACATAAAATTTTCTTATTTTGTTCACATGAACATGCCTCACACTCCCATCGGGTAATTTAACTTTGTAAGAATGAGGATTTACTCTTTCAACAATTTCACCTGGACCTGTCCACCTAGCATATAGCTTGTTGCTAGAGTCTGGTATAAGTAAATATACTAGATCACCATTTTTAAATTCTTTCAAACTTTTGCGACGGTTAAAATAATATGCATAAGCTTCTTGTTTTTCCGCGGCAGATAAAGAAGCGAGCTCAGATGCTTTCTCTAAATTTATCTTTAATTCTTGTAGATAATCAACTGCTGAATTACTCAGATTAAGAGGTAATGGTATTTCACCGGACCATGATGATTTTAACACAGCTAAGGGACCTCTAGCTTCACGACCGTACATAAGCATAAATGGAGAAACACCGGTAGTGCAATTTGGAACTTCACGATACGCAAAAAGTAAATAAGGTATGTGCTTGTCCCAATTAACAGGATCTGTGCGAATTACATGATGTAACATTTGTTTAAATACCCGATTCCATTTTTCCACTGAGCCGTTTGATGCTGGGTAACCAGGTGTCGAAAAACGAGGATGAGTTCCTAACCTTTTTTCGAATTCTTGAGTTAATTGTGAGGTAAAATTAGTGCCTTGATTGCTACAAATTATTTCTGGAATACCGGTTCTCATAAAAATATCTAAAAGAGCCTCACAAGTAGCTTTAGCAGAAAGACTTTTTAAAGGTATGACTTCTGGCCATTTTGAATGATTATCTATCAAACACAAACAATATTTATGTTTCCTTCCTGAAGGAGGTGAAATTTCACCAATAATATCTATATTTACCGTATGAAAGGGATATGGCGCGCGAACAATAGGAGTAATCGGAATTTTATCCGATTGTCTTTCCGGACTTTTTAATTGACATATTTCGCATGTTCTACAATAATTTTCTACATCTTTGGATATGTTCGGCCAATAAAACGAAAGCTTAATTCTTTCTTTAGTTTTCCTCATACCTAAATGATTTCCGAATATGGAATCATGAGCTAATTGAAGGACTTTATTTCGATAATTCTCGGGCAAAACTAACTGTTGTATGTTTTCCCCACAAATTTTTTCTTTATGAAATAATAATTCGTCCTGTAAAAAGAAATTATTCTTTCCTACTTCTGCGTCCTTAAAAGAATTTATTAACGTTTGGCAGTTTCTCTGATCGACCTTAAATTTATTCGATTCCGAATAACTGTTTAGTCTTTCGTCATTCTGATTCGCAACTGAGCTATAAAAAAGATTTACATTTGACAGTTCAACGGCACCAACCTCAAGTTGTTTTTGTTTATGAGTTTCCGGTTTCGTCTCGGGGAAGACTGTTGATTCATTCTCGTCTTCAAATATGCGATCCCATACATCTGGTGTAATTAAACATTGGACATTTAGCTTATCTGTCAACGCGAAAAGAGCTTCTACGCGCGAATATAGACAACTGTTTGGTTTTTTGTAATAAATGGGAATAGTTGCTAACGTTGCCTCTATGACGTCGCCAAATGCGGAACTTAAAATGATTTTACCCTTACTTTCTATTTTTAAATCAGGAATTAATGTAGTGTTCAAAATTGGTATTTCCGTACCTGAATCTTTTATAGCTTCTACTTGCTTCCCTGCAATGTAAATAGTAATCTTTTCCAAGGAATAAAAATTAAGTTTTCCGTCGGAACACTCGCGTTTTTGTAAATGTTTAGAATTTACATTTGTAACAACCGCATTGTCCTTCGACTTACTTGAAGTGTTAACTTTCGGTTTGACCGGGAAATTATCGTTCTGTTTATTGGACCTCTCAAATTTATTTCGCCTGTTCGGGCAATCCTTAGCCAAATGTAAACTGCTACTACACACGTAACATTCTCGCGGTTTAAACGAATGTTTCTGTTCATTTACCACTAAATCTTTTCTTAGCGCTGGTGGAATATATTTAGAGTTTTTGTTGTATGAATCACGAAAATTAGCGCGTTTTTCACCTCTTATGTCATCAAAAGATTTACCTTTTGCGATGAAATAAGTGTCGCATTCCTTCGCTAGTTCTTCTGGACGTAGCCAACTTTCACCTTGTCGAACTGCAACATGGCACGCTAAATCACTATCCAATGTTTGAAAAAGTTTGTCAGAAATTATTAAGTTAATTAAAGACTCAAAATCATTGACGTTTCTACTTTTACAATAATGGATCCAACATGATCTTAAACGAGAGGCGAACTGCAAATGAGTTTCCCCCGTCAACCTTTGAGCTTGGCGAAAATTTTCGAAACATATAATTGGCGATGGTTCATATTCCTTAAGAATTAAAGATTTAATTTTTTCATAATCTTTCAAATCATCATCTTTAATATATACTAGAATATTAGAAGATTTATCACCTATCAGTTTAAGTAAAATTTCAGACTTAAACTCATTTGGTACGTTCTTATGCTTAAAAGCCCTTTCTATGGAATCAAAAAATAAGTTCCATGCTTCACCCTTTTTAGGTACAGAAATCGACAATGCCTGTACAGCTTTCAAAAGCTTATCTAATGAAAGTGTATTTTCTACGTTATTACTAGATTCGTTGCTACTTTCGATTTGCATTAAACGCAATTTCACAATTTCTTCTGACTTTTTCCTTTCTTCAACCGTAGTATTAAGAAATTCAATAACAAAATCTTTATCTTTCAAATATTCTTTGGAACTTAAAAGCTTATCTTTTAATTCTACAACTTTTAAACTAGAATCGGCTTCTTCACCTAGTTCCTTCAACACTGAAATCAAATCACTTTTAACTACTCCTTTAAACATATTTAGAAGAAATTTTCCTTAAAGTTACAACAAAAATTTCTCACCTTTTCTCCAAAATCCAGTCGGCTTCGTTAGCTCTGGTTCTCGAAAGAGAGCGTGCTGTAATGACCTTACGGATTGATAAGGCACCATAAGGAAAACGACACCAACATTTATTAAAAGTTAACTTTCAAAGAATAATGAAAAAAAAATAAACATTTAAAGAATAAAGGCAAACTCGGAGCACTACCTCGCTCCTACAACATAATTAACCTATAACCTGCCTCCTCTGAGGCTAACATGCAACTGTCTTCTCTCTCACTTGCTGGGCTCTGCCAGGCAGCTGATTGGCTGGCTCACCGCTGCCAGATACATGACAGATACTTTATTTTTTACCACGATATTTTCGACGACGATGTTTTTAAACTGCTATGTTTTTGAACCGCTTTATTTTCGACGACGATGTTTTGTACCACGATGTTTTAGAACTGCGATGTTTTCTCTTTGCGATGTTTTCTCCCACGATGTTTTGTAGCACGACGTTTTCGCCTTGCGTTGTTTTCTCCGCGACATTTTCGTCTGCGATGTTTTTGCCGCGATGTTTTCGGCTGTAACCCGGAGAAGGCATGGATGTTTCCAAAGGTATAGTTTCTTTGCGGCATGGGAGTACTTTAAACACATGACGAGCCGAAACGAGCCTCAAGAGCCTCGTGTGGCTAAAATCATAAGCACAAGAGGCGTGATTAATAAATTATTGCCAATTTCAACTGCATGTTATTTGAGACGGAGTTCATTTCTAGGTTTGAATTAATTTCCTTTGCTATAAAATATTTTTTTGCTAACACACTAACGGAAACATTGTAACTGAAAATGTGTTTTACTTTTTACACAGGTAAATAATCGAACACATCTTTTCGATCTTGCATCGTATATTGAAATGTAAACACACTGCGTGAGTTTACATAAGGTTTTATGATTCATACTAGCGTAGGTCTCTGATTTGAAACGAACTACCTGCTATTGAATGGTTATATTTAGCTACATGAATATGAAGCAGTAATTTGAACACATATATAAAAAATGAAATTCCGTACTAGTTATATTTTACAAAAACAAACAATCGAATGTAACTTAAAATTTAATAAACATTTCATCTATTAATAATGTTACATACATATTATCACGGGAAAGAAATGGAATGGTTTTTAAAATTTTAAGAAAAGAATCCCCATATTTAACGCATCATCTTGATAATTAATTTACGAAAAAATAATAAGTTGTTTCTGCCTGTTCTGTGAAGCTTTCCAAATTGGCAATATTCTAATTAATTTCTTGTATTTCGTTTGAAAATTATAGTTTTCTTAAAGCATTATATTTCCTGATAAAGATATGGAATTTCTCTAAAATTAATTAAGCTCAGCTTGAGTTCTAAAGAAGTTCAAATTCACGGTGGCATTCATTTCAGAATGCTTAAGTAATTTTAATATTTAAATAGTTATACAGCAGTGCAGACCGCTAACCTGAAAGCAAAAATCTCTCTTGTTAATTAATATTCTAGAAAGCAACTAAAATATTTTCAAAGGAAGTGTATCGACAGATTTCCATGTAACCAAAGCATTATTTATATTATCTACTTAAATGATTATTTTTCCAAATATTATGCTGACCAATTCGTAAAGAATTAAAACATTTCTCCCATGTTCTGCACTGCCCATGAGGCAGTGTTTAGTATATTGTTTCCCAACGTAGACATTATTCGCCAGCAAGGGCTCAGATTTTGTTTCTAACCATTCTTTGCCCAAAATCCCTGTGTAAGTTTACAAGTGAAAAAGGTTGCAATTTTCTAATATTTTTGGAAGATTACTGTGCAAGAAAAAAATATTTTATCGACCATTTTTAATCCAAAGGGGCTTTGTCTCTGAAGGACTACTGTTTTCGTTTTGCGATTTTGCGTTAAAAAATAAATGTCCATTTCACTTTTCAAACTGTTGCCAGCAAATGTTAGAGTCCTGCATTATATTTGAAGAAATTAAATAATGAAAAATATGCATAAATGGAGGTATATTTCTCGGATTATGATAAAACAACGGTACATAGAGCCATCGAATTTTGAATGACATAATCCTCCTACAAATATGGGCATGGGAAAGACCAAATTTGTAATTTGTTTTATGATCGATTTCATATTTTGTAAAACTTTAACGAATTTTTGAGTAACAAACTCAACAATTTAAAAGCGAGCAATGGCAACACTCTACGGTGGGGGAAAAAACCTTTTTATCTCCATCGCGCGGAACTGTGTATCGAAAATTCGAAAGATAGGCCTCATTTTAAAATTATTTTGGGACATTGCTGTTGAACTGAATTTCATGGTTCAAGTGCAAAAAACATGATATTTAATAAATAAAGGTAACAAACGAAACGTTAAAAAAGTCCCTTTGGACGTAATTTAAAGTCTGAAAGCTTTCAGATTTTATTTTTGTTTTAAATTTTTTTAACTCTTTGATTACTTTCTTTATGAAGAAGATATTAATTATCTGTAATTAATTTAATGGGTGCTCGTATATACTAAATGAATATGCAGTTGTACCAATTTATTTGCCTGTATAACTGAATACTTAATATTTGAAAGACAAATATAAAACATTATTCAACAATTGATGAAATTCAAATGCAGATGTAATGCTCGGAGAAGGAAAAGCAAGTCATTTTTCTTTTTTAATGTACTGTAGCTCTTTACTTTTAATTTTAACCCAGATTAGGTATATTTTTATTAAACCTGAAAATTAGATTCGATTTTATCAAGCAGGTATAAATCTTCTGACAGAGTGCTACAGGGCATATAAATAAATCTAAATAGAGTTACTTATATTCCCTTTAGCATTTATGCCATTTCGTGTAATGAAACTGATCATCTTCAACGAATTTTTCTTTTTTATTTGCGTGATCTGAGTGAGAAAAAGGATTTGAATTTGCATGTGGGAGTCAGAAACAAACAAGGAAAGGAAAAAAACTTCTGCTCAAGGGGAAACAATGGCTTGAACAACCAAAATATCTGATAATCCATCAACCGAACGACCTCATCTCTAAATTCAATCAATCTACCAGGGTATTTCCCACAAAGTATTTTAATTATTTCTTTCATTCAGGCTATTGTCTCTTAAATAATCTGTTATAAGAGATATGCCTTTTAATTTAACCTTTTGTTGGGAATGTTACGTTAGGCATACAATATGTGCTCGCATGCTCAGAATATAGAATAAATTTTAAAGTCATGCTTCGTGCGAATTATCAGTCATTTACCATGCATGTATCTCCCGCTACATTAAATTTTGGATAAAAGATAATAAAGATAGATAGTTAAGAGGTAAGTTTCACATTATGATTTCAAATTGTTGCACTCAAGGAAGTCTTTATTTTAATTCAGCTTGTGGCTGTTTAACCATAACTGGACTTTTAATTATTATCACTTTCTAGGTATTTATTTAATTGCATTTTTTCATATACCTACTCGATACACCACAAACTTTCACAAAAATAAAACATGAAAATTATCTTAAACCCCACAAGACTAAGAAATTTGAAACTTTGCAGATGAGTACAATTAGATTTATATGAGCGGTAGTAAAAATATATTTGCAATGATAAATCTCGCCCCATGTTCTATAACTGGATTCTGAAATAAAAATTCCGAAGTCTAAAGTTTAAGAATACGAAATTTTGTAGGGCAGCGCTGTCTGGTAAAAAATATGCATAGTAAGAAATTTTTGTTAATGAAATTATTGATTTTTCATTGAGTAATAGGCTGTTCGTTATGTAAAGTTAATGATCGCCATTTGCATTCATATTTAGTATTTGTAGTTTTCTCTCTTCTTTGTTTACAGCTAGACATACTATCTTTTCTTCAATATCAATTAATTATAATGCTCACTTCACCTACTAATAGCCACGCACATGAATGTTTGAAATGCACAAAACATTTACGTAGAATAATAAAACTAGATACCTAGTGTTCTGTTATTAATTCATAAGCGAACTAAATAATAAACGTGGATTTGTGTTTTTAAAATAAATTTTAAAAAAATCTAAAAGCTTTCAGATTTTACATTACGCCCAAAGGAATTTTTTCAACGTTTTATGGGTTACCTTTATTTATCAAATATCATGTTCTTCGCACTTAAACCATAAAATTCAATTCAACAGCAGTATCGCAAAATCATTTTAAAATGAGCATATCTTTAGAATTTCCGATACACAGTCTCGCGCGCTGGAGATAAAAATGTTTTTTTCTTCTTTTTCCGTACAGTTTTGTAATTGCTCGCTTTGAAATTGTTGAGCTTGTTAAATAAACATTCGTTAACGTTTTACAAAATATATAACAAAACAAATTCCAAATTTGGGCTTTCAGATGCTCATAGTCGGGTGGAAATGTACGTTATTCAAAATTTGGTGGCTCTAGGTACCGTCATTTTATCACAGTGCGAGAAACATACATACATTTATGCAGATTCTTCATTATTTAATTTCTTTAAATGTAACACAGGGCTGTAATATTTGATGGCAACAGTTTGAAAAGTGACCCGACATTTAAAATTTTCAACGCAAAATGCCAAAACGAAATTAATAGCCTTTCTGGGCTAACGCCCTTTGGGCTAATAAAGGATTTCATATACAATCACATTTCGTCTTATGAAACATTTTAAGAAAGCTTATATTCTTAAATGAGTATTTAGATTGTAGGTATTTTTAAATTTGGAACTTAGTGAACTGATTTGCAACAAAAGTTATCCATAAAATTAAAAAATAATTGCATTAAAAATGTAACAAAAATAAGTACATCTTTACAAAATAAGTCCATGCTAAAGTTTAAAATTTTGCCTAAATAACATTGTTCATAAAAACGCACTAAAAGTTTTCAGTTTTTTGCATTAAAAGGCAACTTACTTTAAGTTTTAACCTGGATAATACTTTATCAGACAAACCATAGTCAGATTTCATGAAAGAGCTTTGAATAAAATTGACATTTGATAAAGTGCGAAATTATCACCTGCGAAATATTCCCTGGTGAAACCCACAGAGGTAAGTTTGTCTATGTAAACATGCAAGCCAGATAATATTAAACTATACATATTCCTCGATTTAACACGGTACTCGCTTTACACGATTTCGGTTTTACACGGTTTAAAAATTAACGGATTTCAAAAACTTGGAAAAAAATGTATATTCGGCTGCATATATGCAAATACATATATTTGAAGTCATTTTTGAAGGTAAGTAGGTAGCACTGGTAGCACTGGTGGTAAAAAGAAGGATGAGGATTCCCCGTGTTGAAAAAAGGGAATTCCCGTGGTTTGTATATGTATTTCAGAACATTAAAGCTATTTGGTTCATGTGAACTAGTGCAGTATCAGCATTTTAGCGGCAAAGCTTCCATCATTTATATTTTTTGTGGCATTTTTATAATTTGCGTAAATTTTTTATTTATATTGCCAAAAGATTTGAAAACAGTCAAATAAAAAGAAAAGTTATTTCTTTAGAAACAAAAATTAAAATATTAGATCGTATACGTAATAGAGAAAGAGTAACAGATGCTGCTAAATTTTACTCCATGAAATGAAGCCACAATAAGGTCAATTAGAAAATGAATATTCTATTAGGAAAAGGGTAGCAGCTGGAACTTGCAGCAGTAAGAACACAATTTCATATGTAAGAGATGATGCAATGGAAAATATGGATATGGATAGAAGACCAAAATCAAAAACGGAATCCAATTGATATTAGGCAATTGTTAATTACGGATTTCACTACAAAGTCTTGTCGATCTGAGATCTTCCTTAATTCGTCAACCATTGAAGCAGAATCTTATCAAGAACGCTCAAGTGATGAAAGTGGCATCATACTAATCCAGAAGAGAGGATTAATAGTTCATGAAAGGGATGGCAGTGATTAAACTTATAATAATTTTTTGAATGATCTTATATTTTTCTACTGTAAAATAAATTAAATATGTACTTACCTATATTTGTTATTTTATGAACGAAGTATAACTTTATTTATTTTAAGATGTCTCCCTTTTGTTTTATGTAAATAAATAACTAAATTATGCACATTTAGTGCGTTTTTTTATTTTACACGGTTTTCCATAGCAAAATTCAAGATTTCGATTTACACGGTTTTGTGCGGAACCTACCTTCCGTGTAAATCGAAGGATAAGGTATATTTGATTTATCAGCTGCTTCATTTTATTGCTTTCTTCTTTCTGATATCAGCGACAACCATACGACCTTCATCTAACCAAGACTCAATGTATTCAGACGTTATCATAGGATCACATTAAATTTTATTTCGTATTTCGACAACTATAAAAAATAATATTTGAAATTATTCATTATTTTTATGCTCATAAATAAAATTCTAAGGCATTTCACGATTAGCTTAATGCGTTAACCGTTATTTGTCTTTCTGAGAATAACGAGTGTCTCAGCTTGAAAACTTGCGGAATTCTCTGCAAGATTCTTGCATTGATAATTACAGATAACGTCCACATTCTTCTTTACTTATTATTAAATTAGCTTTGTTTCTGAAGATTTTCTTATTATCTAAGTAGGAATTTATCAGCCAGAAAAGCAAACATGTGACTGGAAGATTATCAGAGAGTTTGTCAGTTGCTAAATACACGAAATGAAATTAAACAGAAGAACTCAGACGAATTTTGGCAATAAATAAACATCAATTCTTTGAGTTGTCTGAAATAATAACTGCCTTAAGTTAAAGAACATTCTGGCCTGCTTTTGGATTGACGAAGAAATAGTTTCCATAAACATTTCAGAGTCTAAAAAACTCAGTGATTTGAGTTTCATTTTGGCAATGAAAAGTTTCAGGTCATTTTTCGCTTTGGCAAAGAATCATGAGATTTTTCTCCCTTCGTTTTGCTTCAAGAACAATTCTAAAAAAATTCCACTTCGATGTTTCTCATTTTTAATTATACGACACTTTAATAAAATATGCATTTAAGTTTACATGATTGATAGAAAACATATTTCTAAGGAAAAATCCCTTACTGAAAATTGAAGTACAGCTTTAGAGAAAGCTCTTAAATTGACCTTTTGGTGCGCTTTTAACTAAAGCATTCCGTTTACTCTTCATCTTTATCCCAAACTTCAAATTTAGATGACTTATTGTATAGCATAATAGAGAAAATGAATTAAAGAAGGTTATTGTTAATTAAAATAAATCAATGTAATTATTGAATAGGAAATAATTTATGACAAATCAAATTTTAATTAACAATCAAATTTTAAATTTTAATTAGTTTAACTTTCAATAAATTCCAGTTTCTGTAATTAAAAGTAACAAATCTTTGGTATCACTTTCCAGTTCTTTCACATTTGCTCTGCTGATACTATACATTTTACGTAATTTAAAAACATATACGGGTGAAGTTGTGACGAAAGTTAACTAAAACTCAATTTTATGAAAAGTTTTGGTTTCATTTTATCCAAACGCAGATAGTTTATGAGTTATGCTTATGAGTTATGCACTTAAGTATTTTAAGGAAGGTTTGTGTGTTTTGAAAGAAAGGTAAAGTGTAGGATTTAATAATTGATAAAATTATTTTATGAACTTTGAATTGAGTTTAATATACATATCTTTTTAATTTGACTACAAAAACTAGCGTGTGTTTCCTTTATTTAATTATACGAGTATTTAAAATTAAATTATATTAAAGTTACATACTTGTCCTTAGTTAGATATTAATTTTTTCCATCAATTGTTTTTATAACGTAATTCTTGGTGTATCTTTTTTGCATCTTTCAATTAAATTACAAAATTTTACGTTAAAATATTTGAAAATTAAATTTCGCTTAAAATTATTAAGCAAGTGCAGAAATATATCTGTACTTCTTTTCGTTGCGATGAAAGCAGCTATAAAAATAATTATAATCATTATATAATAACGTATGAAGATGTAAAAGAAATTAAAGTAAATAAAATCACAATATAATAGAAGATAATTTTCAGTTTCTTTACATTAGTTGTACGTATTTCAGTTACCATGAAAAACTGTAACACCAGATATTGATAAAAGATGGCAGCAAAATCTTTTCACATTAAAATTAAAACAATGAAACAACTCGTCATGTATTTTACGACTGGTTAATTAATTTTATGGCAAAAAAAAACTCTAAATTTGTGTAAAAAAATTTTCTTTCTACAGAAGGATGAGTATGAAGAACTTTTAGTGATAAATTAGATCCCTATCCAAACGTTATGTAGTTTTATGATGTTGCACGAAAATTTGATGAAAGTCTCAGAAAATAATGTATATTATGGAAAGCATTTCGAAACTAGGATGGAAAGAGGAAATTAGATGTAAAAAGCCATCTCCACATGATTTGACTTACACATGACTTTTTCCAAAAAGCACATGCTTATTTTTTATATGTTATCAGTTATATGACTTCTTACCAAACAGGTTCAACTACGGCTCACTCACGGGGCATTAAACAAAATCATGCTGTGCGGAAACAGTACACAACATAAATAATTCTAATTCAGTCATCAATTAGAATAGATTTGAAATACATATGGTACATATTTCAAATTTACTTTATCATTTACATAGCCTACACCAGAGAATAAAGTCATCAACGTGAACAAAAATCACAGTTCATATTCAAGGATAAAATCATCCAAAGGTTTCGAGGATCAATCCACCGTAAAAATTAATTATATAATTTTTCAATACCTAATTAATTTACTTTATGAAAAGTAGTTTATGAAAACTATTTTAACTAAACTACTAGTTTTTAATTAAACTTCTTTTTCTTAAAAAAATCTGAATAAAAATGTTTTAAACAACGCTCTAAATTTTATGTACTTTGTGTAGCTGATTGCCGTTTTGTCAAGATTTCAACGAATTCTCACGTTCATTCCAGTAGCATCAGCTTCGAACGAAATTTTCTTAGCACGTTCAGTGATTTTCCCGAAAAATTTATTTTGCAGTAAACTTCATTTCCATTTAAAAAAGCATTCTCACTCAAATTCTCACTTAAAGTAAACGGAAAAATTTATTTGAGTGAGAATTAATAATTTCTCCATACACGAAGTAACTCGGCGTTTTATTTTTATTACAATTACTGCACAAAACGCAATTTTGCCACTTATAGAAGATTAAAATTTAACATGCCGTTTGATAAAACTTGAAATTTATTAAATTTTGAAACTGGTATGTGGTTTAAAAGCGTGTTTTAATATTTTATATAGAAGTCTGAATTATATATCATGAATACTGTATACCTGTACAGTATTTCTTCAATATAGTTGCATATATAAACGCATTCTAAATTTAAAATAATTTTATCACTGCAGACAAACTATCAGAATTTCATTAATGTAAAAATGTGCATTAACTGATTAATAACTCGCTTTTTAAGCAAGAAATGGTCTTATTCCATTCATGTGGTTATTGCGTGTATTGCATTGGCGTTAATATAAGTTTCTCTGCGCTTATTACTGGTAGATGAATTATTTTGATAATGATACCTTATAAAATCTATGTTTCCTTTTCCACATAAACTAATCTAGATCCTAGAAATGAACCTGGGGAATTCTCGCACAAAAGGAGGTTGAAAATAGCCCTTATTTATTTCCAACTAAGAACAGAAAAGTATGTACTTCGTGCTTTAAAATAACACTGACAACTTGCGGTGGAATTTAAACATTATTACATAAATCAATTCAAGCCTAAATAGAATAGTGCTGGATTAGCACGTTAAGTTACAGTTAGCTTAGGTTGACTCAACAAACTTAACAGTCGTAACAATTATTCGAAATGGCAAGGGACGTATTAACAGCAAGATCAGCAACGAAACGTGCGCTGATTAGCGAAAACACGCTCTGAATAACTCCAAGATTCACCCGTTTAAATACTCCACTTAATTTTAAATTTACATACTGGTAAGGAAATTCGAGGGAAAGTTGAGGAGTTCAGGAAAGATAACAAAAATTTGAATAACAATTTAGTTAACTAAGGGAAACCCTAGAACCTTTTTAAGGTAATTCAGCTCATAGAGGTAAAATAAATTTGCTCAAGTTCAATGTATTCATTCCAACTGAGAAGACTCTATTGTGAATAAAATTTTTATGAAAAATTTTAGAAATTTGATTTTTTTAAATTATTTATAGAAATGTATTTAATGCAGTTCTTTATCTTCATTCGCAATACTGTTCTTAGTATCTTTATTTTTCAATAATGCTCTTGGTTTGTTCATTGATTTGTTTCTTTATTTTGTAATAATGGTCTTTTTCTTCATATTATAATACCATTTTTAGCCATTCCTTTCGTTTTGTTAATTATTATAGTAATGCTACGATAATTTTGTTTGTAAATATTTTATTCAAGGGACAAATTATAATAAATAATTTTCTTTATAAATAGTGTTATTGTATTAACATGTTGACAACTTGATCGATAAATCTTCATTACTTGCAAGCCAGCCACAATATTATTTTGCGAAAATTTGAATTTTTTACATATTATGTTTTCTACAGAATAAACTAAAATGCTATTCACAATTCCGAATTCAAGAATTTGAGATAAAAACACTTGTTTAATAAAAACCGTTCCTTTTAGATAAGAACTTTTGCAATAGGAACATTTGTTGTTAAAAATGCAAATATACAATGCAAATCTTTGAATGTGAAAAACTGCAATGTGGAAGCAATCGCATCGTGCGAAAAGCTATTGGGTTGGTTGCAATATAAGTCAATTAAGAGAAAAAACGAACACAACATATCTTATATACAATTAGGTAGTTCCGTCCGGGCTTCGAACCCCGGCGAACAGGTCGTGTTCGGTCGTGTTCGTGGCTTTCTCCATGTGTAACGAGTATATGAGCCAGTTTCTCTTAGAACGTCCTCCCCGAAGGCCTCCTTCCCCTTAGGCAGATAGTCCTCGGGTGCTTAGCCATAATTAAATAAAACAAACCTATATTCAATTAAATGCCTCCTCGTCTGGTGTGGTTTCCTTGTAATGCATTTCCTTATGTCTGAAGATTTGTTATTGGCTTTAAAATAGATTACTTTTAACAGTATCGAAGTTGTCTCATTTCTAACCTCTGTATAAGCTTTTAAAATTTGTTAATAACTTTTTGTTTCCTCATGTATATTTACTGTGATAAATGAGTAACAATTTTAAATACTGTTTAAATGCCAAGCAAAAATTTTTCAAACGTCGTTTCAAAGAACTTCAGAATAAATAATTAAAAAATAAGCACAAAAAAAAAAAAAAAAAAAAAAAAAAAAGAGGCAGAAATTTCAAAAATATGCTGGCAGCTATATTATTATTAGCGATTTCATTAGTTTCTTCATGCTGAAAATTTACTAATGATCTCACTTTTAACGCCCACCAGTGACCGAGTAAGAAGATCGTTAGGACTCACGTTCAAACGTGTTTTGATTTCCCTTCTGAGTGAATACAATCCAATTTCCCTTATAAAGTCCTCCACGAAGAGACCTACCACCGACTGAGTGATAAAGTTGCTGAACACTGGTAGTTCGGTCTGAGTTTCAACGCGCTGGCTGCATAGGCGTTTTCGTGTTTTTTCCCATGTGTAACTTGTTAACCAGCAAGTTTAATTTAGAGAGTCTTCCACGAAGGCATCCCTTCTCTTAAGCAGATAGCCCTCGTGGCTTTGCCGTAATCACATAAACCAAATCAAACCTCCACGAAGATATCCCTCTCTTTAGGCAGATGACCTTCTTGTGTTTTGCCTTAAGAAAGGAATTTAACGTAATTTATAAGTACTGAAGGATGTCTAAATATTTTTTTAACGATCATGAAAAGCTTCGCGACCATTCGTCTTCCTAGAAATAGTACTTTTTAATTCCTTTTTCTTCCCCTGAAAATATGAATTTTTAAATAAATTTTATATTCGGTTGAATTCTGTTCTCCAGACAGTTTAAAAATTCTTCAAACTCATATATAATATTTTTCTGTACTTTTTTTTATTAACAAGAGACGAGATTAAGTGTAACAGTGAAAATATTAAAAGGGAAAATATTAAAACTTTTCCTTACTTTTCAGTCCAATAGCTGCCAGAACCTGGAATAAAGGAGAAACCTTATTAATTCAAGATTAAATTAAATACATATTTAAATATAAGTAATTTAATTAGATTAACACATCGATGCTTAATATATTAACAGAATTTAATTATTTGTGCTTTGTACCTTTCAACACTAGCAGAAAACAAAACAAAATAAACAAATATTCCATTTTTTTAACAGCAAAAAAATTTTTTTCTTTTTTTTCACGATTGATTTTGAATGAAGAATGCCAAGAAATAAGAATATTCTGATTAAAAACGCAACTAAAAATGCCAAAGTATTTGTTTAGCAATAAAGTCTGTATTATGCTTGAGTATTTTAAAAGCCTTTACTTCTTGCCTTCTATCAGCATTACAGTCTAAAGCAGAGTTTCTTAAATTATCGGCCGCAAATCGAAATTTTGTGGTACCGAAAATTCAGTTCGATAATTGAATTTAAAGAAACTGTATTCATAAGACTTTTAAAATAATTACATTATTTGATGTTAATGAGATCAGCCTTTTAAATACATTACATCATTTGATATTAATTCGATTAATTACCTATTATATAAAGTGCAAAAGGAATTTATGAATTTTGCGATTCAAACTTGAAACTTGAGTTTTCAGGAAAATCGCTGACAAATTCTGGAACGAAGTTAGAATTGGATTTCTCACTAATTCAGAGGGCCCATCGGCTACCGAGCGGTAAAGTCGCTGAACACTGGTAGTTCGGTCTGAGGTTTGAATCCCGCGAACGGGCTGGCTGCATGGGCGTTTATGTGGTTTTCACCATGTGTAACGTGTATACGAGCCAGTTTTCCTTAGAAAGTCCTCCACGATGGCATCCCTCCCCTTAGGCTGATAGCTCTAGTGTGCTTTGCCATATTCTTAATAAACCAAATCAAACCTTCGCAGACGATAACGCATTACATGCGGGAGATTGTTCACAACATTGACGACATCGCAAGAGGAATCTATAATTTCACGTTTTATGGCATCCTTTACTTTTGACAAATCGTGAAATCCATGTGTACGCCTTAGGTTTCAGATAATCCCAAAACCAGAAATCCATCGGAATAGTTCAGGGTGATAGCGGTGGAGATGAAACTGGAAGTTACGGGAGATGGCTCTATCTTGAAACGTTGTACAGGCTGAAAACTTGTAGTTTTAATAAACGTTTTTTTATTTTCCCTCTCCTTTCTTGTGTTATCATTGGTCCTTCGCACTGCTCTGCAAATATAACGATTTCAGTTTTCGTCATACGTGCATCATTCCAACACTATTTATGGTTTTTCAATGCACGGATAATTTTACGCAGGAAAAAAGTGGGTGTTGCGATATGAAAATTTCGAAATTTTATCACTGTAACTCTAACCGCGAGAGCTGGTCTGTTATTTCAAATTATCACCTCGAGCGTATACTTTCAAATAACAATATCTGAAATTTGATTGCGGTTGGTTGGCTGGACGCTACGGTTTCATATTTTGGGGATGTTTTTCATAACGACCCTGAATAGCAGAAACCAATTTATTTAGCATAACGACTGGAAGAAAGCCTTGATCCCTAATCTGTTATTAGAAAATGAGTACTATTTAAATGTAACTTAATAGATTTGACACATTTAGATTTTTGACACAAGTGATTATTTGAATTCCGTTCATAATTTGTTCTCGGTATGGAATGGGATGATATAAAACTTTCGGTGTTCATAATTATAATTATCCCAAAGGAGCGTTAGCTCAGAAGGGCTATAATTTGTTTTGGCATTTTGCATCGATTCACTGTAAACGACGAATCACTTTTGAAATTGTTGCCACCAAATATTACAGCCCTGTATTATATTTTAGAAATTAAATAATAAAGAATCTGCATAAATGTGTGTATATTTCTCGCATTATGATAAAAGAGCGGTACATGGAGACATCAAAATAATTTTATTTTGAATAACGTACGTCGCCACCCGAATATGGGCATCTGGAAGCCCAAATTTGGAATTTGGTTATATTATCTATTTCATATTTTTAAAGTATTTATGAGTTTTTGATTAAGAAACTCAACGATTTCAAAGCGGGCAATGGAAACACTGTACGGGGGAGGGGGTATCTGACGTGTACATCACACGATTTCCTTGTACGAAATATTAAATTATACGCATTTATATTTGCATTTCATTTAAACTTTTTGGATTGAATTAGATCTACTTCGTCGATAACACACAAACCACAATAGAATAAATGCACTCTTTAAAATTCACTATATTTCTTTACCATATCGACACTCTGGTTGCTTTACATTTAACTTTAGAGCTTTACATTTCATTCATTTTGAACTCAAAATGTACAAAATTTATATCATTTAAAGAATTACCACATGTTATATTCATATACAATAATAAATCTAAAACGATATATAAAGAAATTAAACAAACTAAAAAAGAAACAGTTTTTCACAGGCGGTTCAGTATTGCTCATTCAATTAATTCAGTTCTCACTTCGCAACAAGACAAAAATACATAAAAACTCAAAATATCTATATTAAAAATTACGAAGTGTATCTTAAACACTTATTTCCTCGAATAAAATTCTAGAATGGATTAAGCATGATTTAATTCGCAATAACAAAAGAAGGTGCTATCTTTGTTGTTGCGAAGTTTATTTTCTCTGGATTGGCAACAAATCCACTATTCTGCTAAGTTTCAAATGTAAACAAATATGACCGTCATGGTAAGAATAATTAGGCTTAGCTACTCTTAAACAACTTTTAAGTTGTTGATAATTCTACAAATATTGCATGCAGATTCACTAAAGGCATAAAAACCTTAATCGGAAGATAAGAACAACATAATTCAATCATTTTTAAAGCAGAAAATGTACAATTTACGAACATACAAGAATAAAGAATCTGAGATCACTGTGCCGAGTAACAGAAAGAATATATATATATACCTTTCGTGCCGCCAATTGCAACCAAAATAGGAGCTGCACATCTACATGTTATAGCAGTCCTATATACAAAATTTCAACGTTCTCAGGCTACTCGTTTTTGAATTATGCGACATAATGACGTTAGTACGCACAGACTCCACGAAAAATTCTCTTCAGAGTTAATTTTATATCAGTTTTATAATTTTTTAAGAGAAACAGAGTCCTTTATTCTCTCTTTACGCACAGATGTTACGTCAAAACATTATTAAATTGCATTCGATAGCGGTCAAAATGGATATTTTCGTTGAAATACGACACCTGAAATTTTTCGCGATTACAATACTTCCTTTTTACTTCGTACAAGAAAGTAAAAGTATTTTTATCTCCAGCGTGCGAGACTGGGTACGGAAAATTCAAAAGATATGTTATTTTAAGTATTTTGCGATATTGCTGTTGGATTGAATTTTATGATTTAAGTGCGAAGAACATGATATTTAATAAATAAAAGTAACACACAAAACTTTAAATAAACGCCCGTTAAAGAATGTTAAAGAAACATTAAAGAATGCATTTTTGAATTTCTGAATCTGTGTTTCAGGCACTGAAAATATGTACTCTTCAGTCGTTGAGTACCAGTTTTTTTTTTTTTTTTTTTTTTTTTTGATCCATTTATTTCAATGCAGAAATCTTAAACTTTTACTAAAAAGCATTGTACCCCAGCTTCACCAATCTAAAAAAATAATAATTAATACGGCTAATGCACAAATTAAGTAAATAAAATTATGAATGTGATTTTCCCATGAACGTGTTCCAGATATATTCGGATAAATGTACACGTACCTTTGTAAAATTATTCAGGAAAGATTTATTTCAAAATATACCACGATCTGTAAATAGAAAATGTTCATTACTTTTACTTTTTATATAAAAAAATCATAAAATTTGTAAGCCTACTTTACTAAAAGAATGCATTTTTTGCTTATGTATTGTTCTG
Organism: Stegodyphus dumicola; assembly: GCF_044657685.1. Lineage (NCBI taxonomy): Eukaryota > Metazoa > Arthropoda > Arachnida > Araneae > Eresidae > Stegodyphus > Stegodyphus dumicola. The sequence continues at coordinate 1,287,676 of NC_140776.1, forward strand.
TTTGAATGATAGGTCCAAAGAATCAGTGATTAGAAGAAAATCTGCTAAATGACTAAAGTTCGGGGAGGGGGATACGTGTTATCATCCTGACGGGAAAACAATTTAATCTTTTTTTGGTCATGGGAATTAAGGTGAGTGATAACAGAGACGGAAAGAATAATGAAAATAGAAGTTTTATATATCCGCACTGAAAGAAGTTAAAAAGGAGATGAAAACTGGTAATACGTTTTCAAAAAACTTTCATACGTGATGAGTTCATGGTAAATTCAATATTCTAGTACACCATGCGTAACTAAACAGTTAATCGATTGTCTCGAACATTCGCTCGCTTTGACCTTCATGGTCAAAGAACAATCTCGTTCCAACTAAATAAATTAATCCTAAATTACCCCGTTTGACATAACACTGTTGGTTAGGTGAAAAAGATAATAGAACTCAAAATACCAGATTTTTCACGGATTGCTGAATGTATTTCATTTCGCTAAATGCCGCCTGCCAGTGAAAATGATGGGTTTGTGTGACGTCAGACGGAGAATGAACCACGCCTACGTAGAAGCCAACTTGCAATCTTCTCTACCCCCCTCAAAAAAAAAAAAAAGAAAAAGAAAAAAAAAAGAATTTTCAGCTGATTAATGAGTGCTTTTTTATCCCTAATAAAGTCCAAATAGAGTAGAAAATATGACAATTACGATTTTAGAATTCTGGATTCGATCACTTCGCGAAAATTGTAAGATTTCAGGTAAACAGTTACTAATAATTAGGCATGAATACCATCATATACTATGAATTTAGTTTGGGATGTATGCTTAAACTTTTATTTTGTTAGTATGACTTTTGATTTTCGTTAAATTTTGGCACTGATCATTTTTTTCAGTTAATAATAAATAAAGTTTTTTAATGATAAACAAATGTGCTTTAATGTCTTTTAATACATATAACGTTTACATGCGAATTAAATGCAGAAACATGAATATTGAAACTGAAACTCGAATGACCTACGTATTTATAAAAGTTATAGAATCTTTAAAAAGAGTAACATAAGCAGGCGATCACCACATAAATGTCTGCTCTTTGGGGGTGGGGAATGCTATTTTGTGTGCGTGTATAATGGACAGCAATAGTGAAGTTTATTCCGAAAATCATACCATCATTCAGATGATTAAATGTTATTTAAGGCATGCTGCATCAAGTTGCATCGTCACACGCGAAACATTCAAATTAGTCGCGGAAGGCCCAGATCACGATTGTCGGCCAAACAATGTTCTGTAAGTGCTATAATGATAAAAGTCTGGGGAGGAAGTGGATCATGGCAAGATGTCAGCTCCACTGTGCTGCTCGGAGCAATCTTTGCGAGTCCTAAATTCTGCTGCCCGGTGCCTCTTTAAGTTCTAAAAATGTTGTCAAGTAACCTAGTGAACCGTGTAGCGATTTATCGTTGAGTTCAAACAACTAAAACGTAGGTTCGAGAAGGGTTAAAATATCCCTTATTTTACTCAAAATAAGAATAACAGTCGGCCCCCTCTCGGGCTTACAGGAAGCCTCAACTCGGGCTTTAACTCAGAATGAGAAATAAGAAACTAAACTATTCAGAGCCGGATTTACGTATAAGTTGCACAGGCTGTAGCTTAAGACCCCACTTTCTTGAGGCCATCCGCAAAAATTCTAACTGACGCATATATATATATATATATATATAAAGACTCATATGTCTCATAAAGGGAACTATATCTTAAATAGCTTAAGATCTCGTCAAATCTAAATTTGGTCTTGACTGTAATTAACTACATGAGACTTAGTCGAAGCTAAACACAATTATCTAATGTAATTGGCCTTTAAACGTAAACTAGCTGGTGAATAACAAAAGGCACGTAATAATACGGCCGAGTGTAACCGCTTCAAGAGTGACTTGGCTCGAAGGCAAACACGTGCCACTAAGGATTCCTAGCACTCTCTAACGAAGTAAGTTGAACCTTCCTCAAATACTTCTTCTCATCTGCATCCAATGGGATTCTAAAAACTCATTCTGGTAGCGAGTTGTAAGTGGAAACTAGAATTAATAGGAAAGGTTTTCCAAATTTAAATTAAAATGTACCTTACAAACTTTACGAAGTAAATACACTATACTTGCAGTATCACAAATTTATCCATTAAAATAAACTGATTTTTCAGTAATTGAAAAGTATAAGAAATAATTATACAAATTTGATATAATTAGGGAACATAATTACTAATATTTCAATCATCATTCAACGAATGTAAGTAACAAAGTGTATATCTGAGCATTGACGCTGTAAAATATTATCTTCTGATTCTTTTATTTGGGCGATTTTATAATAGTTGTTAATTCTGAATAATATATAGTTCTGTAATGTGTTTGAATTAGATATCTGACTATTTTAAAATGTTTGTGTTATAGTAAAATTTTATTTATAAGCTCCCCTGTCCCATAAGGTTTTCTCTGTTACATATCCATAAGGTTTCATTTATGATACAAACAATAGTGATAAGGGAGCTAACGGAAACTTATATTCGAAACAAAAATATATTATGTAAGGATTCTCTATGTAGATTTAGTTAAGGTTCATTCTATATGATAGCTTTCCTTATATAATATAATTTTATATTAATTTACTTTCAAGAAATTATTTCACTACTTTATATTAGATTTATTCAATAAATTATTTTACTTATTTTCAATAGATTATTTCTGTTTATTTTAGATTTGTTCAATAAATTATTTTCTACAGCAAAAGTATATCTATTCTTCACTGTTGACATTTTTTTTTTTTTTTTTTTTTTGCTAAAGATATATTTCAAAATAATTTAATTTTCAGAAAGAGATGGCATAATATACCGTAAAGAAGTTTGGAAAAATCGAATTACTCCTCCTTAAGGATAACTAACAGTAAATAAATTGAAAATAATAAGATAATTTATTTACAGTGAGATGTTAATTTTTAATTTTTGCGTCAATGCGATTTGCACCATTTACTAAAAATATAAAATACAAAGTAAATAAATGTGAAACAAGAGATTAATTTCTGCTTTCATCTTTCATGATTTTTGCTATCCCTTTTGCTTTTGTTTCTTTTTTCATTAAAACAGGTCTTTTCTTCCTTTTTTAACATAGTGCCTAAAGATAGTCAAAAGGTTTTGAAAGTTAACGCCGAATTTCGAGAAAGCAAAGATTTCATGAAAACGAAGTTATTAATCTAAAACTTAGTTAAAATTACATGTTATACGTTATTTCCGAAATGTGGAAAATTCTAATCAATTTTACGTAAAAATTACAATGCAATTAAAATAACGTCCCCAAAAAGGACTTTTTTTTAGATAATTTACTACCCTTTCAATTTAAGATTTCTCATAAGAATCTTCAGTTGCAAGTAATCATAAATGTAATGTTTTGAATGTGAAAATGATAAACATTTTCAAGAAAATACGGATTTACTTTTATTTTTAAAGTAGCCATTGCCATATTGTAAGAAATTTAATAACGTAACCGAAAAAAAGTTGCTATTGTGTTGCGACTTATCTCACTTGTCTGACAGTAACATCAGAACATGCCCACGAAATTCATCGTTGGCAAAGACAGCAAGTTTGCACCTGTCGTTGGCAAGAGCCTTGAACACTACGACTGGACACTACGACTTCGCTCAGTTCCGCCCCCAGTTTCCATGAAAAGCATTCCGGGGGACGGGACCGAGGGTCTCTTAGCCCTCTTCCTCTACAACCAACCTCTCGAGAGGACTTTCGGCTTGCCATAGGTTTATGGTGCGTCAATGCCGCAAAAACAATGCACATTTACAAACATGCATGCCTTCTCCGAGATTCGAAACCGGGCCCTTTGGTAGCGTATTAGCTACCCTAGCAACTATACGATCTGTGCGGCCCGCAAAAAAGTTTTTATTAATACAGTTTCTCAAATTTTATTGCAAATCTGATAGAACATTCTATTTTTGAATAAACTGAAAGTGCAAGCGTTGATTGTGAATTTAACAGTGCAACTTAAATTTCATATATAATTCTAGTTTGTTATCTCGCCTTTTTTTAAGTTAAGCGAATGAAAATAAATAAGTAACATTTGATATAATTAAATAAAATAAATCAATATTTTAAAAGCTTATGTAATTCACAACATTAGATTTTCATGTTCTGCTTTTGGAAGCCTAACAGAAATTAAAAATAAATAAAAATAAAGCAAAACATGCAAAAAAAATATATATATATATATAAAAAAGGGCCCATCTGGACTTACAAAAAATGTTAGCTGAAATTCAGCTAAATAACAATTAAGGTTGAAAGCATGATTGGTGCAAATTGGTTGTGTAATTAAGTTATTAAAGAAAGGAAGCAATAACTTACATTGTCCTTTTTACTGTAATAGGGTAGACGCGATATTATCTTGGAATTAGCAAAAGTTTAGATGAAAGTAAAATAATCGAAGAAAAAAGTAAATGTTTCAGATGGTCTAGAGAAGACCACCTGGCAGCTTTCAAATATAATTTGTTCAAATACTACCCTAAGAAGCTGCAAACTCTAGCAGGAAACCAAAATTATCAGGTGAAGTACCTATAATTGATGCACTGCACTCTAGATTTAAACGCTGCGAAGGCATGCTGAAATAAAGAAAGTTTTGCACTTAAATCAATAAATTGCTGAGAATATATTTTCTGTTTAATTTTATTTTTATTAAACGCACGCCGTTAGTCGATAAAACTATTTAATTTTGAGGTCGAAACGTATGTCGTTCTTCAGAAATTGATCTGGACATAACGTAAGAAGAGAATTATGTTCTTTGTTAAAAGACTGTGCACTGAGAATTGAATTTTCACAATTATTACGATACTAAAACAATAATTTTACTAGTCAGAGTTTTAAAAAATTAAGATTTATTAAGAAATAAAAGAGAAGGTATATAATTTCGGAAATCAAAACATGATCCTTGTACTTATTTTTTGAAAATACACATAGAAATATCAAATAATTCTCCAATTGTAACTGGAAATTAAAAGATAAAGTTTGCTCGGTAGAGTGGGAAACTTCTAATAGTTGAAAATTTAAAAAAAATAAACTGTTTAGTTTTCAGAAACAAGTTTCAGGTTTTACTTTTATAGGGTATTGACAAATGCGTTGTTTAAAAATCTTACCTTTGAAATATAAGCATCTCCTTTTAAATCATTCAGACATCTGGGAGTAGTTTTAACGTGTTTAAAAATCACTTTAATTATCTTCTTTGAACTTGCATTTTAAATTTCTAGATTATATAACATATTTAAGTGAATTATTTTTAAATCTATATTAATCTAAAAATAGCATCATATTAAAAATAATGAAGCTTGAGTCATTTCTCAGTTTTATTAGAATGAGAAATGCTTAAATAAAACAAATGCAAATGTAAACTAAAATTCACAAAAAATTGCATTGAATTCAATTATCGATATATCTCTCAGCAGTTTTCGATTTTAGTGAATACATATTCTGAAGAAACCCTAAAAATCTTCTAACTGATGCCATTTGCGGGGATGTTTATCAGCTAAACGAATAATTACACACATGTCTATATTTATAAAAAGTCTATTGATATTAAATTCATAAAGTTGAGTAAATATATAGATCTAAAATCTAGTTTTATTAAAATCGGTAAAAATTGTTAGATAATCTGCTTAACCATTCGTAAATTAATTCCAGAACCTCAAAAGTATAATTTGAAATAAATGAGTCTTTAAGGCGATAAAATACTTTAAAAATGAAGATCTCAGAGAAGTTTTATTCTTACCAATAAGTACGTCCTGAAAACGAGCAGGTTTATCATGACGTGCAAACAGCTATACAGACTATGTATAGTTATGATAGTTGATGTAATTTCGTATCACATCTTCAACTTTCGATGTTCGTTCAGTTCTAGTGGTTAGCTGAAAGTGACCGCGATGCCAATCCTACCTTGTGTTTTGCGCGTAATATCATTAAAACAAAACGCTGATTACGTAAGAGTTCCCGATATTACGCTTCGTCAAATATCCCTACCGTAGGGAATTTTTTGCAAATCAAGATTTATCGAATTATTTTCTAAACTGGGATACTACTACAATACAGAATCAAATATTTTACTACAATATTTTATTACAAATATTTTACTACAAATATTCCACTATAATAGCGAATCAAATGTTTTACTCTATAAAATATACTATGCGTTATTATATTTAATTGTCAGTGTTGTCTATTTACTGTACATCTTCTGTTGAAGCAATATGCAAACATATTTGGTTTTGAATTAGGAACAGGAACTTTGTTTAGGCACTAAACAAAAAGAAAATTCTGATCTTAATAAAATTGCATCCAAAGGGTAAAACAATTAAATATTACTCAGCTTCACGTTATTAAATGCGCTGTTGATAGCATACAGCGAGTAGTAGTATACAATGTTTTACTAATTTGGCAATTCCTGTGAAAAAATAACTTGATTTTGCATGTCTTACGTACCCTTAACGTTTGTCTGAAAAGTTCGGTATCACCCAATACATACACTATATGTATATTCATATATACTTACAATTGGTACAAATACAGACTGAAGCAAAGCCGGCACTTGTGTATCCAAGTAGGGATATTGGGTAACTCAGGGCCTGCTAACTGCTAAGCTTCTACCCCGGATGGAATTCCGTGGGGCTTCTGGTAGGGTCCCGTATCACCTGCTTATCGAGAGGATTTCAGCTCGCCGTGTATTTTGAATGCCCCTTTGCCGCACAGACACTGAACACCTAAACCATTTCTAGGATTGGAACCCGGGCCCTCCGGTACGCTGTCAGCGTCACTAACCACTATCTCATCTAGGCAGCATTTACAAGTGTCAATAGCTGTTCCAAATTAATTAATAATTATAAAAAATAAATATAATTACACATCAAAATAAAATATACAAAATTTTCCGGCGGCTCATAACATAAGAATTTCTGTTACACATAAAAAGAAACAGCATTCAGTATATGTTCATATTTCACATTAGAGTATTCCAAGGAAATTATTAGCTTACATTTAACTTTATTACATTATTTACATTTAACATATTAACAATTACAACATATTACATGTTATATGCCCCCTGCACATAATTTTATATTTCTGTGTTTCACACAAGTGATGTAAAAAATTAATTAATTTTCGATTACGAATAGCTCGCAAAACGTGCTCGAAGATTTTATTGTATCAAATGCTAATTGTACACAAAATGTCACAAACTGCTGTCACAAAATGTTTTAAATTAAGAGGAAGTATCTAACTAAAATGTTTAAGCACGTTAGAAAAGGGAGCTTTCTGAAGTGTTTTATAAGATGTTCAAACTATAAAATTTCAGTTAGCAAATTATATGCTGTGTCTTAATAAAAAGCAAAACGTTTAGTACCTTAGGGGAAATCCGCTGGATCATTCGACAACTAATTTACTGCAACAAATATTGTTTCTTTGCGAAAATTTCTGAAGAAAGATATAGATAGGAAGCAATTTCGAAACAAAAGCTGTTCATCTTGGGCGTAGATAAAACAACCAAGCGTCATTAAACTCATGCCTGGCTCCATTCTATTTTATGAAAGTTTTTCAAGTATGTTTTGTCGAATCTTTCTTACACAGTTTTGTATCATGTTTAACTAATTAATACAAAAGCAATATTTTTTTCCTTTAATTATTAAACAGAATACTAACTGAAATTTTGATTTGTCGAAATCATATGGAAAGTTATATTTTTATGCAATGCGAGAGGTCCGAAAGATGATAAACTTTTAAAGCATTCTTATTTTAGTGAACTACATAGAAATGAAGGAAATTGCGTTTTTTAAAACGAATTTTCTGATGCAAAATTTTCAGCTACAGTTACACCTACATAATGACATTCTATCTTGGACTTCTGAATTATCGTTACAGAAGTCAACGTCGTATTGACCTGTTGCGAATACAGTTAAATTGAATGAAAGATTACCATAGATTTCTGAAATATTCATTAAAGATGGTGCATTGTTGCAAGTTTCTTTCCTTTTACTCTCAACTTTTGGCAAAAATTTGGCAATAAACCGTTACTTTCAAATTGAATGGTCAATTTTATGTGGTCTTTGATAATAAGGTTACTTGAACACTCGGGTATTAAGAAACTCTCTAGCATCATTGGCTATCTGTAGAGACACTGCGCAACGGCATGTATGAATGATTAAAATAAAATGCTTTAAAAGACCTCTTAGTGCTATTATTGTGCTGTCAACACAAGTGGATAATAACGTGTCTGTAAGTGCTAAGATACTGATGGCTTTAAAATTCAGAATTATTGTAAGATATTCTGTATGTCTTACAAGCTCTATGTGATAAATACAACTGCACAAATTTCTTAGGATTTAAAAAAGAAAATTCTTACAATAAGAAAGTTCACTTACAATAAAATAACTAGGAAAGTCATACTATTTGGCTTTTATATAACATGCTTCATCATTCACAAGAAAGTATGCCAAGATGTAAAGAATAATAATGTACTTTTTCTATATAACAAACTAATATAACAGTTATTGACTAATATAACTTTTCAGAATATATTTTTTCTGAATATACTTTTTTACTTCGTTGTATGAAGTCAAAAGGAAGTATTGTAATCGCGAAAAACTTCAGGCATCATATTTCAACGAAAATATTCATTTGGACCGTTATCGAATGCAATTTAACGATATTTTTGCGTGACATCCGTACGTAAGGACAGAATAAAGGACTCTTTTTCCCCCAAAAAATTATAAAACTGATTTAAAATGAGTCATGAAAAGAAATTTCCGTGGCGTTTGTACGTACGTACGTATCTCGCATAACGCAAAAACGAGTAGCCTCAGAACGTTGAACTTTTGTATATAGGACTTATAACATGTAGATATATATATATACCACTCTGTTACTCGGCTCAGTGATCTCAGTTTCTTTATTCTTATATGTTTGTAAATTGTACATTTTTTGGTTTAAAAATGATTGAATTATGTTGTTCTGGTTAAGATTTTTATGCCTATAGTTATCCTGTATGCAATAATTGTGGAATTATCAACAATTTAAAAGTTTTTTAAATTGAGGCTAAGCCTAATTTTTGATTACCATGGCCGCCATGTTTGTTTACATTTGAAACTTAGAAGAATAATGGATTTGTTGCCAGTCTAGAGAAACTAAGCTTCGCAACAACAAAGTAATGTCTTCTTTTATTATTGCGAATTAATTTATGCTTAATTCATTTTGGAATTATCATTTAAATTATTAGCTTGTTTTTGCGTTGAAACTGTAATTTTAATTGTATTTTTTTTAATTAATTAACTCTACTTTGTGTTTTATGTTTTTCTATATCTTTCAAATTTCGAGGAAAATATTTTGAATTTTTATGTATTTTTTCCCTTGCCGCGAAGTGAGAATTAGTAGTAGCACATGCGCATTAAGTAAGCAGCTCTGAATCGTCTATGAAAAACTGTTTCTTTTTATTTGTTTAGTTTCTTTTATATATCGTTTTAGATTTATTATAGTATTTGAATAGAACTTGTGGTAAGTCTTCAGATGATATAATTTTTGTGCACTCTGAGTTATAAAATGAATGAGATGTAATGCTGTTAAATGTCGCTATGGTAAATAAATATAGTGAACTTTAAAGAGTGTATTTATTCTATTGTGGTTTATGCGCTATCCACGAAGTAGATTTAATTCAAAATCCGTTAAATGTTAATTCAATATGTTGAAATGAAATGAAGGAAAATTACGTATAACTTAATATTCGGTACAAGAAAGTCATGTGGTGTACACATCAGTTTTTTTTTTTTTTTCATTAACAGAAAAAAAATTAATGAGCAAAATCAAACTAAGTAAGTGCTTTTCCTAATCACAATATAGAAAGGGATTAACACCACTTTCAGAAAAAATACACTAGTGCCATACTTTTTTCCCTGAAGCGAGGATAAATATAAAAATTAATACTAATGCCCAATTTTCTCTTTTTGTTATTTATTACAGTTATGGTTTCTGAGTTACTAGTAAGACTGTAAAAAAATGAAATCGAACATCTCAATGTTCTACAAAACATAAATCGACGGAAATATTAAGCACAGACAACGCTGATGGAACGGGACAGCTTCCGTCCTAATGCGGCCTAATAAGCGCCAATAGGAATTAAGTGCCACTCCACCACTTGATCAATTTACAATGTTGCGACCTCACAGAGCAAGGGCAGACAAGGCGGTACCAGTACGATCCCTGCCGAGCCTTACTCTGTCCCGAGAGCCCTCAGGCCCTCTGTGAAGTTTGTTATTATGCCCCCGTGGTTGAGAATGCCTAGGCAAAGAATCTGTAAGGTCTTACAGTGTATCTTACAGATTCTTTGCCAGTACTTCCCAGGCATTCGCCTGAGTCAAACTCCGGGGGAGGGGGAAGCAAGCACAGACAGCTTTGAATCGGTAAAGTGTTAAAAGCGGAAGTTTTTTGTTAGTTATAGCTGTAGATTGGTGCCAACAAGCGTTTTCTCTTTCTCAGGGTGCAGACATATGGGAATTCAATATAAGTGAATTAGAACTCACGTGTGGTAGACTGCGCATATTTAGCTTTGTTCTTTTGGCGCGAGTTCTAATATAATTGATTGCGTATGGAAAGATTGCGGACATATAGCATTATTGTGAATAGTGGTGAAATTATTAAAAGTATAGCGTAGCTAGTGCTTGTTTTGGGTTATACGTAAAATATTTCAACCCCAAAATGGCTACTAAAAAAGTAAAGATGATTTAGGGTGGCGTCCTTTTAGCGATGAATGGACGTGGAAATATTTTTTTTTTTTGCAATTATAAAAGATAAACCAGTGTGTCTCATCTGCAATGAAGCTGCAACAGTTTTCAAAGAGTATAAAATTTCCCGTCATTTCACATTTAAGCATAAGAATTCCGATTACGAAACAATGTCCGAATATGAAAGAGAAAAAAGGCAGAAAGATTTTGTAAAAAATTATCAGGCCGACAAAATTTTTTCAAGAAGGTAAACAGTATCCAAGAAGCAGATACAAATGCAAGTAACATTTTAGCATACAGTATTGCTAAAAGTAATAAAGCTCTCAGTGATGGAGAGTTCGCTAAAGAATGCGTGATCCAAATTTGTAATGTTTTATGTCCAGACAAGAAAAATAATTTTGAGACTGTAAGCTTATCTCGAAAAACGGTAACTTCTAGAATCAAATACATCGATAAAAATTTGACATGATAACTTAAGTCAAAAATTGGCCAGTTTAAATTTTGCTCCATAGCTATGGATGAAAGCACTGATATAAATGATACTGCTCAGTTAGTATTATTTATAAGAGATGTTGATGAGAACTTTGAATTTACCAAGGAGCTGGCGTACATGCGTTCTTTAAACGGAACTAAAATGGGATGTGATACTTTTCGTGAATTTCAGGAAGGGCTTTTAACTTTGAAAGTGCTTATAACAAATATATGTAATATTACCACCAATGGAACACTAAATTTGACAGGAAAAAAAATCTGGATTTCTTGGTCTCTTTAATCAAAACAATCCCGGAACAATGTTGTTTTTCTATATTGTGTTATACATCAAGATGCTCTGTGTAAATCGCATTGATTATGAAAACCGTGCTTAATGCAGTCGTGAAGCTTACAAATACTATTCGATCTCGTGCGCTTACTTACAGGCAGTTTCGAGACATTCTTCAGTCCGTGCAATCTGAATACTCTGATGTACTGTATTACACGAAAGTAAGGTGGATTATTGCAGGATGTGTTTTGGAGCGAGTTTAGCAGCTGAAAGGCGACACTGTGTCATTTTTCATGAGGGACGACATTGTGTCGTACTTCCATGAGAAACAGTGTTCTGGGGAGTGCGGAATGTTAGAAGGTACAGAATGGCTTTCGGACTTTGCATTTTTCATAGAATGAGCAACTTGAATATCAAGATGCAAGGGAAAAATCAATTTATCGACGATATGTGGGCCCATCTCAAAGCTTTTAAACTGAAACTTAATCTATTTGCTGGGCAGTTAGCTAAGAACGACTTGTCTCATTTCGCGAGGTTTAATTTAATATCATCAGTAAATGAAGAGAAGCTTAGGAATTATTTAGATGGCTTGAAAAAACTGCATTTTGAGTTCGAACGCAGATTTCAAGATCTTAGTCAGAACTGGGTATTTTTACCATGCCTTTCAACGTAAAGCGTTTCAACGTTTCTGAAGCAGTGAGGTCGGATTTGCACCTTGAATTAACTGAGTTGCGATCTGACAATCGCCTCAAGCAGTTGTTTCTAAATATGCCAAACTTAGAGTTTTACAAATCATTATCGAAAGTAAGTTTCCTAAATTTAATATCCCCCGCCCAGATAATCACTGCTATGTTTGCTTTGTCTTATATAATGAACAAGTGTTTTCAACTATGAAACTTAGAAAGAATTATTTCAGAAGTAGACTGACAGTTGAGCATTTAGCCTCGTTCCTTAGAATTAATGTATCTCAGTTCGAACCTCAATATAAAGAAATTTCTAAAATTGAAATCGCAGTTTCATTCATTTCATTAACATATTTCAATTGTAATACATGTATAGAAAAAATTATCTTGGCCCGCCAGACTTTTTGTTTTCGATTTTGGCCCCGTGACGGAAAACGTTTGCCCATCCCTGCTTTATACATACTTGTATTACATCCATTATTTAGTCGTAGCATATGCAGATACCTTATAATTATAATTTCGGCAGTATAAGTTTGGTGAGTAATATATTTAGAAAGATAAATGGAACTGATATTATTTTACATGGTTATACCCTATATAATCATGTTTCTCTGCACAGCAGATGTTCTATTTCTTGAAAGAAAAAAAAGAAAACTAATTTCATTTCTCGTAAATTAAAAGAATTTGGACTGACGCTGATAAAATTTAATATCTTTGTCCATTAAAAATCGGTTATTATCCTATTCGTTTTTCTTTCTTGTATTGTTTCCTTGTTAAGAAGTACCAAGATAAGGAAACCAATGAAAATTATATTAAATTGGAATTTTCAGTCTGATACCTTCAGATTACAGCCTGAAAGCAAAAATTATGATATTATTTTTATTAAAATAAATTACGATTATTTATTAAAATAAATTATGATAATAAGCAAAAATTATAATGAAAAAGTATTTTTAATAAATTAAAAAACTTGAATACCACAAAATTAAAAGAAATTTCAGGTTGACCTCAGAATATATATATTTTTTCAGTTTATAACCTGAAACAATATTAAACTAAGTAGTTACGATAGGCTTGCTTGTCTAAAAATTAGAGGATCAGAAATTATTGGATATAAAAACAAAAATTAAAATATTGAATATAAAAATGTTATATTTAAAAAATGTTGTTAAAAAGGCATAACCAAATGATAGGAAAAATTTCCTATGGTTATTATTTCATCGTAAATTAGCCCCTCGTGGGAATGTGCACATTTTTAACAAAGAAAAAACTTAATTATCCAAGACTTTCTTCTTCAAGACTTAATTATTCTCTTCTCTTATTTCAGCGGATCTTGCATGAAGCTTCCAACAAATTTCCTATTTTTCCAAGACATCAAATCCGCGAAATATAATAAACACATCGAAAATTTCTCCTTGAGATGTTCAATAAGCATTAATCGATTGACAATACTTTATTTTTTTAGTCAATCTTTTTTTGATTTTTAACTCAGTAAAATTTCCAGCAATATTACATTTTTATTTGTATTTAAAATTTATATGGAAAACTGTAAATACCGTAACACAGTCGATTTTCAGGGAAATATTTTTCCCTATTCTAGGGGAAGAATTAACCCCTCAAGCGGAAAAGTTTTTCTAAAAATATCCGACAGTATTAAAAGGTTCCGAGATTGAAACGTTACCAAGACAACAGTAACGGTACATAAGCATAATTTGTAACCGGGGCAATTACTTTGCCTCAGTTGGTTGAAAATATCGGTATTATGGTGGTATTAATCATGCTCATCGGTGTTTTTCTGAAAGGTGCATGACAAAGAAAAAGAAAAGGGCTGATATTTAAAAATAGGAAACAGATTTACTCTATATAAAGCCTTAAAAAACACCAGTTTTAACATGTACTTGGATCTATTTGCACATACCCATATTTTTCTATCTACTATGTTTTGCATAAATGAATCGATCTTTTGCAATAAGCGCCATCATTTCGAAACGTATGTTTTTCATGCAACTTCAAATTAGATCTGAAATAAATTGTTAAACAATAAGATTTATTTTGTAACAAGAATGATTTTAAAAATACTTTTCAACATTAAATAAAATTCAACTTTTGTGTTTTGAGAGAGAAAGTCATAAGTGAAAGAAGTGCATGCTTTCCGATAAAACAGGCCACAAGCGGCCAAATGATAAAGTCGTTGAACACTGGAAGTTTTATCTAAGTTCGATTCCAGAGGCGTTTTCATGTTTTTTCACAAGTGTAAAGTCTGTATGAGCCAGTTATTCTTAAAACTCCTCCACGAAGGCACCCCTCACCTTAGGAAGGTAGCCCTAATGCGCTTTTTTATAATCAAATAAACCAGACCAAACCAACTATAAATCAAACATAAATCTAAAAGTGAATTTCATCTAATTTCAAATTGCCATGCTTGTATTAGATCGATTATTAAACAAGTACGTACAGATACAGATTAAATGGTTTTGTTGCACTAGAAAAGCAATTAATCTGTTTTAGTTTTATTATTTGCATTACATAAGAGTTTTTAAAAGACGGCTACAGGCTTTAATTTCTTTGCTATTATTCCCGGACAAGTATTTTAAAATCTTAATACAGTGGGTGAAAGTGTTCTATAAAAATTCAACATTTTACATAGTCCTCGTAGAGTAAGAATCATAGTTGTAAACTACTAACTATGCTTTATTTAATTAAATAAAATAATTTTGAAACTTTAATACAGTGAATGAAAGGGTTCTCTAAGAATTTAACATTTTACATAATCCTCGTAGAGTGACAATTATACTTAAACGTTTAATATAATTGTTACGGATTTTGTATTTATTTAGCTATTTTTAGTAGAATTTGTAATTAAAATTGTTTCATATTCCTGTGCAATGTGGCACGAGACTTATTTGAAGAGAAAGCTACGCCGAAAAAGTTAAAATACAGGTGGCACGCGCATTTAACATTTTAATAAATTGATATCTCGTAGTTGTACTCTTTTGCTATCCAGAAAAATCCAGAAAATGCCAGAATGTTCTCATGCAGGATTAAAAAGCTTAAAAAAGCCGAAGAAAAACATCTCAATTCAGTTGTTTACTTAGTGCTGTTATTGAATGTAGCGAATTCACGGTGAGATCGGATTAGCTTTCTCAGTGTTTTGAATTCAGTTCTATTCAACGTTTTTGTAGTTTAAAATATAACTACTGTGAGATATTGCGATACTGTAAGAATATCTCTGAGGAAATTTCACTATTTTGTTTTATTTCTTGGGAAACGTTAATAAATTTTGTTCACTTTTCATCGGACTTGTGCATTCAATTCATTACGAACCCGTACGCACGCAACAATATTTTAAAATTTTGATACAATAAGTGAAAGGGTTCTGTAAGAATTTAACATTTCACATAATCCTCATAGAGTGACAATTATACTTGCAAAATAGTGCTTGTGCTTTATTTAATTACGTATATAACGTTCTGTTTTTTAAACTGCAAAATCTGTAGAGAATGCGTAATTAACATTTCGCAAGAACAGGTATAATTTTAATATCTAATGTGGCCTTGTATGATGATATAATACAGAATGACTGAACGAGGCTCACAAATTACAAATTTACTCAAAAATTACATAGTTACTTATACGTTACATATATTTTATTTAAACTCTTGTTTCTCAATGCGAGAAACATACATATATTTATGCAGATTCTTCATAACTTAATTTCTTTAAATATAATACAGAGCGGTAATATTTGGTGGCAACAATTTGAAAAATGAAATAACGCTTGTAGTGAATCAACGCAAAATGCCAAAACGAAACTAATAGTCCTTTTGGGCAAATTGCCTCTTTGGACTAAAAACTGAACAATGTATGCTGACACTTAACCCTGCATTGGGAATTCTAAACATACGCTGCTATGCTGCTGTTAAAAATTTTGTAATTTTGCTGTGGAGGTCGTACAGAAAATGGCGCTTAATATTAAAGCTAGCAGGAGTGAGTGCAACAGCAAACTGGTAGACTCAGCGACAGCGTAAAAAACCCTAACAAATCCTTTTGGACGATCGTTAAAAATCTGAACTGATAGAAATTTCTTTTTTTATATATACTTTTATTATTTATTTTCAAAATTTGTTCTACTTGGGAAGTTTTCGAAATTTCTTTATTTTTAAGTAAGTTAATTAGTAGTTAATTAAACAGAGTAGAATTTCCGTAAGTCTGAAAATTCAATATTTAGTGTCAATACGTTTGAATTACAAAGTGTAACTAGCAGAAATTTTTTGCAGGTGGCATCCTTTATATTTCAGAGAGAAAATAAATACAAAGTAGCTGAGAAGCTCATCAGATGAGCGGTCTGAGGCCAAAACAAAAGTTGTAAGTTCTATGTACACCAGAAAAGAATTTTTTTTTTTTTTTTTTTTTTTTTTTTTTGCAAACCAGGAAACAAAAGGTTTGACACTTCAGATTAATATGTATACGTACGACGTCATGATTTAAATTCAATGTAATATAACAACTTTTTATGAGTATCAATAGAAGAAATAACGTGGAAATAATATATCGTCTCAATTATCTTAACCTGAAACAAAAAAGGTGTCAACAGCAGCTATTTATTTAAAATGCCTGATATGAAAGAAAAAATTTTCGACATGCAAAGACGTCACATGCAGTCGCGTGCTTTCTTCAACATCAGAATACGGCATTATATAATAATAACATATTTAATGTTTGGGAATATTACTTTTACTTCATATTTCGTAAAACTTACAAAATATGAAATTACAGTGGCAGCACTTTTTGAAATAAAGGCATTTTTATCTCAAGCGACTCCCAAAACTGTTGCCACTCGGAAAAATCAACGTGAAAATTAGTATTTTTAGAATTTTTATTGTTATCTCGGCTGAATAAAGTGGTATAAAGATCAGAATGTTCGAAATGGTTTATCACGAATTTTCGAAATCTGAGGGTACCTCTATCGAAACTCAGCTCCTCGCCGTTCCGGAGGCGATGATGCCACAAACAAACAAGCAGGCAGAGGCACAAAGATTTTATTGGAATTATCTCTTTTTCGTCATTATTATTACTGTTCATGTAATATATTGCTATAACTATTCAGTAAATTAAAAATTTATTTAAAACATTTTTGTTTGTTAAACTTTGGCATTTAAAAAAAAATTTTGGTCCTTCACTTGCTTTGAGAGTATGTATACAACCCGCATGAAGTTTGGATTGAGACCACTGCCATACAGCACTTGAATTTCAGAAAGAAGATTTAAACACATTAGCTAATGACATTTAATGTGCAGAAAAGATATATTTGAAAATTAATTTCTTATCTTAATTATTTCCTAGCTTAATACGTTTTGTTAAATTAGTACATCATTTCGCGATAGTTCTGTTACAGTATTCTCATTTGATAATCAACCTACAGTGGAAGAGTTATATCGACATACATGATGGAGAAATTACAAATTATTCGATGCAATGACCTAAACATAAATAAGCCTTAATTAAAAAAATAAAAAGGCTATTGAAAAGTTATAATACGAAATTTAAAAATTACTATGCGTGTCAGCAGACAATTCTGGAATACATTTACTTGTTATCTGAAAAAATAAAAGCATTGGAAGAGTATAAGATATGTACGTGTGTTTAGCAGAATATTATTGGAAGTGTGTGGTTTCCATGTCAAAATTGAAGAAAGTTTTAAGGCTTAAACGAGAAGTTGTAAGTGTCTGCAAGATGGATTTATTTCTCGCAGTCCTTATAATTTACTTCTGATGAAAATATAATAAAAGGGTTATAATTTTAAGATATTTTCAGGCAATATTCCAGTTTCGGTAAATATCTATTTGAATTTTTCAGCTCTCAGTGTTGTTTTCGATGATTTATTCGAAAACATTTTAATTTAAATCTACTTAATTCTTTTCAAGGTAAACAGGTTTTTTCTTTTCATACAATCGAACGACATCATCTACTTAATTCTTTTCAAGGTAAACAGGTTTTTTTCTTTTCATACAATCGAACGACATTCATCAATCGAACGACTAATACATAACCACTGTTTGAAAATACATTATTCTATAAAATAAGTAAAATTTAATTCGTTTTACATTTTAGAGCGTTTTTTGTTATAAACATAAGTTTTTATATTACCTTTTAACAAAATACTTTTCTCAACAGATAATTGCAGCCATGTAACAAATTGTTAGGTATAAAATTTTATTTTAACTTTAACACATTGTTAGATATGACGCTTTCATTTCATTCACTTTAACATTCTAATAAGTTATTCATCCATTTCGGAATGTTAATTCTCGAAAATGAAAATTTCCATTTTACTTCATCGTACAGAGTATGGCAATAAAGTTCAGTGAATGTGCGAGTAAGTGAAAGATTCTTGTTTAACTCAGGGAAAACATTTTACATTCCTTCGAAGAAATGTCTATCGTTTGCTATGCACTTTTGACAACAATCGAGTAGTTCCTGAAAAGCGTACAAAGTCTTCTTCGATATCGTATGGAAAACCACATCACATGGCCTTGAATGTCAGGAAAATCCAAAAATTGTGCTTCTTTCAGGCGCGGGAATAGAAATAAAATCTTTTGGAGCAAGATAAAGAGAGTACGTTGATGATAGAGAGCTACAACTCTTTTAAAGGCCATTGACTGTTTCACAATGAGAACAGAATGTGGTCGGGCAAATATCATGGACAAAGAGCCAAAAGCCAACTTCGGAGCTGTCTGGATGTACACGAGGGATTCTTTGTACCATATTTGTCAGAATATCTTTGTTCATGTTAGCATTCATTTTTGCTATTTCTGGTTAACACCCTCTTCATTTTTGTTAATATTTTATTCACTACGGAAACTCGAATGCCTACCGCTTTCGAGTAGCGTCTTCAATGGACTCTCTTCTATACCGAAAGCTAAATAAATGCATTTTAAAGGTACGGCTTCATCTCCATAAACTTGCTTCAGCATGTCATGACTTTCTCTTGCAGATTTACCAGGACAAACATAATTTAAAATTTAATCGCTGCTCTATTTTACAGCTACTGTTTACACCTTTGCACGCGGGAGTGTCATTAACAGAAATCCATACTGCTTATTCCTAGACATGTTGAAACACATTATGGAGTACCTTTTCTGCGTTTTTTTTTGTAAGCTTATTTACGCGTGTTCCCATTCATAAATTTTTATCTAAGATTTCGACTATACGTAAAGCAATCAGAATTCATTTTCGTTTATTACTATTAATTACTTTATTTTAAATTTATAAAGATTCATTTATAAAGGTATATTCACTGGGAATATATATGATATATTTTCATTGGGAATATAACTGATATGTATAGATATGTAAGATGTAACAAAATACGATGGCTGTTTTGAAAAATAATTGACGACCTTGGAATTAACATTCTAAATTTGGTGATCTCCCCAGGGTTCATCTTTTCTCCCAGGTTCCAGATTTTTGTGTTACGTAACGTTTTAATGCAGATAATGGATATTTTCCCACTCCCAACTTTCTTCCTACGAAGTACAGCGGCACTCTTCGAGCCCACCAGCGGCCGAGCGGTAAAGACGCTGAACACTGGTAGTTTGGTTGGAGGTTCGAATCCCGCGAACGGGCTGGCTGCGTGGGTGTTTTCGTGGTTTTCCCCATGTGTAACGTGTATACGAGCCAGTTCCCCTTAGAAAGTCCTCCACGAAGGCAACCCTTCCTTTAGGCAGATAGCCCTCATGTGCTTTGCCATAACTGAATAATCCAATCCAATCCAGGGACACTCTCCCTTTTTTACTTCCTTGTGCGAAGTAAAAAGGAAGTATTGTAATCGCGAAAAGTTTCAGGCAGCATATTTCAACGAAAATATCCATTTTGACCGCTATCGAATGCAATTTAACGATGTCTTTGCGTGATATCTGTACGTAAGGACAGAATAAAATACTCTTTTCCTTCATAAAAATTATAAAACTGCTTTAAAATTAATTCTAAAGAGAATTTTTTGTGCCGTCTGTACGAACGTATGTACGTACGTGCGTGCGTACGTACGTATGTACGTTCTTGCGTACGTACGTATCTCGCATAACTCAAAAACGAGTAGCCTCAGAACGTTGAAATTTTGTATATAGGACTGCTATAACATGTAGATGTGCACCTCGTATTTTGGTTGCAATCGGCAGCACCAAACGTATATAAATATATTTATATATATAATTATATATAAATATATTTATATACGTTATTTATATACCACTCTGTTACCCGGCTCAATGATCTCAGTTTCTTTACTCTTATATGTTGGTAAATTGTGCATTTTTTGCTTTAAAAATGATTGAATTATGTTGTTTTTATCTTCCGGTTAAGGATTTTATGCCTTTAGTAAATCTGTGTGGAATATTTTTAGAATTATCAGCAATTTTAAAGTGGTTTAATTGCCGCTAAGCCTTTTTTAATGGCGGCCATTGATGTTTACATTTGAAACAGGAGACTAGTGGATTTGTTGCCAATCTAGAGCAACTTAGCTTCGCAACAACAAAGATAACGCCTTCATTTATTATTTAAATCATGCTTAATCCGTTCTGGAATTTTTTTGAGGAAATAAGCGTTTAAGATTTACTTCGTAATTTTTAATATAGATATTTTGAGTTCTTATATATTTTTGCCTTCTCGCGAAGTGAGAACTGAATTAATTAAATGAGAAATACTCAATCGTCTGTGAAAAACTGTTTCTTTTTTGTTTTGTTTGCTTAATTTCTTTTATACATCATTCTAGCTTTATTATAGTATTTGAATAGAACATGTGGCAACGATTAGATAATTCTATACTTTAAATGATACAAATTTTGTGCATTATGAGTTATAATATGAACGAAATATATAAGTTAACTGTTATATAATTATTGGATTATATAACAGTTAACTTAGTTTCCGTTATAAAATTATTATATAAGTTAACTGTTATATAATAATTAATACTGTTAAGTGAATCTAGCACCAAAGTGTCGCTATCGTAAACAAGTGCTAGAGTTAATTTTAAAGAATGCATTTATTCTATTGTGGTTTATGCGCTGTCGGCGAAGTAGATTTAATTCAATCCAATAAGTTTAAATGAAATGCAAGAAAAAATGCGTATAATTTAATATTCCAATACAAGGAAGTCATGTGGTGTACACATCAAATTTTTTGTATATGCTCTCCTGCTGGCAAGACGCTTTTCATCTGTGCTGCTGCCGCTTACTTGCTTAAGATGACGTCATACTTCAAAAGGGGAGTTATTCTATTCAAATATTATTAAGAAATATCTTGTCTGAAAAAGGATGTTTTGCTCTACGTAAAAAAAGAAAGATTGTGATTCTTCAACCTCTGTTGTGATAAATGTGTCATAATGCTTTTCCACTCAGCCCAACCTTCAAGCCACTACGGCAATGGTTCCCAATCGGTGGTACGCGTATCACTGGTGGTACGCAAGAGAAAAATAGGTGGTACGCAAAGAAGCAAAGTATTTTTAACTGTTAAATTCAAAAATTAAAACCCCAACACCCTGATTGAGTTCTTTCTCTAACACTCATAAATTTATACGATCTGAGCTTTGTTCAAGAGTGGTTGGATATAGTAGTACTTTGTAGTGGTGGTACTAAAGGTTTTCGATTTTTGTTTAGTTGGTACGCGTTAGTCAAAAGGTTGAGAACCGCTGCTCTACTGTCTTGTCAGCCATCTACGCAGTATCGTAAACTGTTAAAGTTTCAGTGTCTTCATCTACGCATTTTAAATTCATTACGTATATATATTACTAGGGAGATTTAAAAAAAAAAGAACACACGATATGCATTGTCACTGCATTTTGAATTAACAGGAAAATTCAGAATGACTCTAGTGCAGAAGCTGCCGGAACAGTTTCAAAATAAAACAGTTACAAAAATCAGTCGCTAAGGAATTTTAGAGTATATTAATAGTACACAAAAAGCAAATGAATAATCACATCTTCATTAATGATACATTACTCTTTCAAAGTAATAAATAAAATAATATATACCGTTATCAAAAAGTAGTAAAATGAAAAGAAACATTCCGATAGGGGATATCTCACATTAATTACTGTAGGTAGTGATTTAAATGACGAGACGAATAAAAGTGTTTATGGAACGAGTAAAATAATGACAAGGAATTACAGATGAGAATGAATTATGCGAATTATTAGAATATTTTAGCCAACCCTTATTGAATAATAACGAAGAAATAAATAATCCTGAAGAGTTAGATTATGATCTTTATTGCTCGACACTGAGAGATGGTGAATAAGAAAATTATTGTCAACTATCGAGTATAGTTTTACGAAATGGATAATGAAAGAAGATATAACAAAAAGAAGAATGAAGTCGTTAGTGCAGAGACACTTATTACTTTAGAAAGTGATTAGCTCGAACTGTTGCAAGAAACAAAAGAAGTCACAGTTAACGCAACTGCAGCGAGTAAAAATATAAAATAGTAACATTAGGTTACTATTTTATATTTATAGTCATTTCAGGTAGGATATGTAACACAGAAATATGTATAAATAATAAGATAAAAACAGAATTAAGTAAATGTATTCTACAAACCATTTTCATAGTGCATCTATTACGGGTAAATTTAGGAAAAGATGTCATTATATTCCTAACAAAACTGAGTAAAAAAGCAAACATCGCGATTCAGTCTTAAAAATAATAATTATACGATTGTGTTCAGTTACCGTAATAATTTTGCCTAGGCAATTATGGATTCTAAAAATTAAATATTACTAATAAATATACTTGTTTCGTATTATAAAGTATTTTCTCCCTCCTTTCTGCATGCCTTCGTGCATGATGGCACATTCGACGCGTAATCGAGAGGTCCAGTTTTGAGTCCCGACGAGGGTATTGCTCATTTTTCATGTCTCCCGTATAAAGAAAAAAAACCTTATAAATATACAACATCATATTCAAATTTGGAAATTTGTTCACATAGCCATCATCAGACAAGAAACGTTCTCATTTCCTACATTTCTTTAAAGTTCTTTCATCTCATGAACAGAAGAGTGAAGAGTTCATTCCAACTCTTCAAAGTTCTCATCTGTCAAGAAACTTCGTGTGCAAAGTACGGGAACTTTTATTATTTGATTTTATCGACGTATATAAACTATATCATATTTGAAATATCCCCCTTTGCTTTCCACATTAATGGAAGCAGAGCTGCAGGGCTGTTCTGAAAGGCTCTTAAACCCCTTTTTCGCTCCTGACATTTTTCCCATTTCCCAAATGCTGTTTAATTACTAATTAAGTCACCAATACGAGTATAATTTTTGGATCGGTTTATTTAATTTAGGCAAAGCACTCGAGGGCTACCTGCCTAAGGGTACTAATGCCTTCGTGGAGGACGTTTTAAGGGAAAATGGCTCGTATACGTGTTACACATGGGGAAAAAACCCGAAAACGCTCATGCAGCCAGCCCGTGATTTTTTGAAATAGAATAAAGTCACATGAGGTCAGTTCAGAAAAAATATAAAGGATATTAAAATACGCGACTTAACTGCAGGTCTGAAGTTTACGATGATGTGCGGTAGTGCATTGTCACGATGAAAATTTCATTTCACGTTCTTCCAACAGTTGTAACTGGATAAGATCTCGATGGTGTCTCTATGATCATAATAGGCTCATGTTTTGATTTTGGATCCGCCTTTTAAAGGACTTTTTTTGGAGGGATAGGGAGTATTCTGTTTGCGGTTATTCTTTTATCGTACACTCTTCGGTCTGCAACTCCGTATCAGGTCATATACATAAACTCACGGCCTATCGCTCTTACGCATCCATCTGTGGAGAAACATCATGAGACGAATTAAAAAACGCTCAGCAGTTAAATATATTAGGACAACTTTTCATTTGTCTTGTTCAAATTCTCGATTTAAATCAGGTGAACAGATGCTTTTGCCAAGTTTAACTTTTCAGCAATCATTGTCGTCGATCACGCTGAATACAAGACAGCGCAAAAGCGATGCTTTTGTGGACGCGCATTATTCAGTTTCGAGTCCCTATCTCGGCTACTTTTATGACAGTTTTCATCCTTTTCCCCATTTCTAACATGAAAGTACGAGCCAGTTTTGCTTAAAATGTTCTCCACGAAGGCATTTATTTCTTTCGTCAGATAGCGCTCGTATGCTTTGCTAATCCAAATAGCCTACCATAGCCCAACAGCTTTCCTTCGAGAGGTTTGGCTTCATTAAACATACTGATAGCAATATAATGAATTGCTCATACACCTATTTCAATTTTTATGAAGTTTGTTTCCATTCTTTGTAAGCTTTCCTAGAATTTTCGCGTTAACCGTTGCTCCATTAGCATACTGTTCTCCATCTTAAAACTTCCCTTAGGCAGTCAGCCTTTGAGTGCTCTGCCGTAATTAAATAAACTAAATAGGAGGGAAGTAAGACTAATTCATTAACTTCCTGGATAGAAAACATACTACTCTCCCATTAACGTTAAGATCAAGTCTCACATTTACCTGAAAAGCACTGCTGTTGAAAGTAATTGCAGATAGAAGACGCTTCTCTGAAATATGATTGTTTTATTCCCTATGGTAGATAAGCATTGTTTGTATAAAATTCCGTATTCCCCTCGCCCAAAAATTGTTTTGCAACTCAAAGCAATCCTACACGGTTTTATTCTACTTTGCCACAGATGAATATGGTATTTAATAAATGTTTATAATGTAAATAGCATAAGACCATAGTGCTTGTTGTTTCTAAATTTCTAAATTTATTCATTTATTTATTAATTTATATTTTCTTTATTTTAAGTTTTATTACTGCAATTATCGTTTATGTTGTTAGTTAATGCACTCTAATGTTTATTATTGCATTGATGCTTTAGTTCTAAGTATGCCTTCCTGTCCACGGATTGTACTGCCCGGAACAGCAGTCCTTGGGAAGGGGGCAGTGCTATGAATTTTGCATTTAAATATATATTTTTAATAAAATTATAATTAAAATTGTTTTATTTCTCCATGCAATGCAGCGCAGATGAATAAAAATTTATCTCTGTAATTGATATTTAATTTGAATAAATGTAATTGACTACGATGTTACCTGTAACCGTAATTATACGCTTTTTACTTTCCAGAAATTACAAGAACTCTCTAGCGCGGCTTATTTAAAAAACTATAAAAGCCGGAGAGAAACATCTCAGTTTAGGTCTTTACTCAGTTGTTAGCTGCTGTAACTTTGAGATCGGATTAGCTTTCTGTACGCTTTGACTTGTGCTCTCTCTAACGTTTTAGTAGTTTAAAATATAACTTACTGTGTGATATTATGAGATATCGTGATATTGTACGAGGAAAAACCTAGCATTTTGTTACATTTCTTGTGATAAGAATAAAATTCATTAACATTTCATCAGACTTGTGCATTCAATCTATTACGAACCCGTACGGACGCAAAAATATTTGCATTTTTTATATTGTTGCGATAGGAAGAAAACGATAACGTGACAAGGTGTAAAGTAGAAGCAAAGTGCGTAGTTATCCAATATGGCAGCTTATTAGGAGAAAGATTCCAGTTCGGGGTATTTTAAGTTTCAAATTAGTTATGTCATCATCGTCATGTAAGAGTCATATGATATGGATGAATCTAGACATGACGCATTCAGGAAAAAAATATTATTTTAATAATAGAGAAATGGAAAATACCGAAATTAAAATTAACAATTAAGAAGCTAAGTGAAGTTATAATTTTAAGTTACCGATTTTTTTATCTAACATATATATATTTCTCCTCAGACAGTTTAAAAGTATATCAAAATAAATTATATTTTGTATGTAAATTTTTAATTATTCGGAAGCTGAATTAAGTAATTCAGTCAAAAATATAAAACTAAAAAATGCAGTATAGAAGTAAACAAAGCTGGAAAGTAGCGACTACAGCATCTGAGACGCTTACTTCTTGTTGTACGGTTCAAATGTGTCATGAAGAGTTTTCCTTTTTAGGACTAGAAATATTTTGATGTTGGAAAAGCACAGAAGAGCGCTTGCCTAAGTTGCCTTCACTTTTGACAGCGAATGCTTTTGGGGATGTAAATTGTTTGTTGCTTTGATTTGACTTCGTTGAATGAAATATAATAGTAAAAGGGACGAAGCTTTAACATTTCTGTCTGCTGGTTATTGCTTATGGTAATATAAATTATTTAAAATAATTATGATAAATGTCACTTCATAAACCTTAGTAGATTATTGGCATCGTAGCAAAGCAACTAGTACTTTCTGTGACTTTCTGTACTTCGTGCGCATTCATATTACAGACTGAGAATTGTTTCTTAGGTATATTATTTGTTTATTTTATAGGATGTATTAATAGTTAGATTTACATATATCTCGGACTGTACTTATAATTCAGTAGTTTTATTTTCTGTCAAATTTGTATTAGCACTCTCGTTTCAAGGAAGTTTCGAGATTATTTCATTATATTTGGTTCCTGCGCAGCTAATTGTATCTTATTATGTAATGTATACATTAACCTCTTCTTATACACCACTTAAAAAGTGTAAAGCATAGTAAGATGAATACATTTTAGTAGTTAAATGTTAGTCACGATTTGACAAACTCCTTATAGATCTATTAAATTTTTAAACCTCTTCAAATTTTATATTCATGTAGAAAAGTGCTGGTAATTAATTAGACTAAGATATTGTTTAAAATTAGGGATCAGTAATTCAAGGTAGATAAGAGACACATCCTCTAAAATTAGACAGAACTAAATAATAGACAGATGCTGATTTTGATAAATTTATACGTGTATTTCGAGAAAATTTGGAATAGATTTATCTTCTTCAATAAGAAAAGATATTCCCTTAAAATCAAGTTAAGTCCAAGATTTAAATGTATGCAACTTAAATTTCCCGCCGTTCATTTTTATGAATATAGAAATTAATTATTACAAATATCCAACTACAGGATAACTGATAATTATGATCTAAATAAGGATCCTAAGAATGCCTTAATCTTATTGTGTCAATTAAGTCTTTATGGAACTGGTTAGATTATTTGGATTATTGCAAAGTATGCAAGATTTATCTGAATATGAGAAAGTATACCTTCGCGGAGGATTTTTAAGGGAAATTGACTCAAAACCATGGAAACTTCCAAGCAACCAGCTCATTCACATGTCTTGATCCTAAATCAAGATACTAGTATTCAGCGGCTTGACTACTCATTCGCTGGTGAGCTTGACGGAATGACAATGAATTTTAGATATGAAAAAATAAGCAGATGGCAAACATCGAAAGAGAAACTAGTCAGCGTAAAATTTAAGGCAAAAAAAAAAAAAAAAAAAAAAAAAAAAAAGAAAGAAAGAAACTTAAAATTTGCGTAGATTTTAAATAAAGTTTTATTGATTTCGAAGTCACTCTGACATAAGTTTCTCTTCTCAGCAACAGAAAACGCTTGTTATATTCATCAAGTTTTTCTTCACTCAATAAAACGGAAAAGTTTAATGTGTCAGAGAGTTTTATTTGTTGCCAAGGTCTTTTATTTTTTGTCTACCTGTCTCTTTCTTTTTTCCCCTCTCTCCTACAGTATTTCGATAAGTTTAGTCTCGAATATTCTTCATTACATATTAAAATAACAGAGAGTTTTTACAAATGTATTTAAATATAAAAGTCTCATTATATGTAAACAAACTTGTTCACCCTTGCCTATCTGAGTACAATACAAATCAGCATCTGTGTGCAGGTTATGTTTTACCTTTTTTTTTTTTTTTTTTTGGTATTGAGCAAAATGCTCTCCTTTTTATTTAGAACAGGTCTAAAAGTTTTTTATTTTATGCAAACGGACCTCCTTAATTTAATTTTTACATTGGACTTTCAAATTTAATTTTCATATCTGAGAATTATCTGAATATTTATACTTTTACTTTTACTTGAAGTTTGTTCATTAGCCTTACTAAGCCGCTCAGTTTTTGGATTTTAATTCTGTTTCTTTTTTAGGTATTATTGTAGTACTTGTATGTATGTTTTTTCACTTTTAATGCTTTGGAACACGCAAACATGTCGAGAAAAAGAGGCAAATCTAGTGAGACTATTGTTAGTTTAAATTTGAAAAGAAATTTGAATAAGTTTACTACCGTTTGAAGTCTCAATTGATTTGTCAGATGAAATATGTTTGCATGATCCTATTAATCAACCTGGTTGGAGGCTTCAAGCAGATTTCCCTTGACAAGTTCTGTTTGAAGCTTTGAACAAGTAAGATTAATAAATTTGTTTGTACACGTTTTTCAATTTTTCTTTAGTTTGAAATGATTTTTATACACGCTTATCAATTCTTCGATAGTTTGAAATGTTTTTTTTTTTATAATTTACTTTATCACACATATAACAAAGTTTTTCTGGAATTTTGATGGGGTACTGCAGATGTTTTTTATGACTTTTCCTAGGTTTCCCAATTCCGTTCTAATTTAAATTCATTTAAAAAACTCAGCAGCTTAAAGCGCTATTTTTGATTCACTCGGTCTTTCAATTTTTAAAATTCTTTTTTTAGTTACTTTTTTACTTATAACTTAAACAGAATGTAGCGTCTGTACAGATACATGAAAAATTGTAATGTATTTCTGAGAATCTTAACTAACCTGGATGAATCAAATCTTTGATAGCTTTGTAAGCAATTATGCAATTTCTCCAATAAAGCTCTAATTCTTAATTAATCAGTAGTTAATTTTTCCTAATATAAATTTATCTCCTCTTGCATACATTCCAGGTATATTTAGATCAGCGGCAGGAGTGTTATGTTGGATCTCTAAAGAGGCTAGTTTTCTGCTCATAAAAAGAGCCAGTGGAAGTAAAAAGCCTATAAAGGATTTTATTGATATAAATTAACAAATAATTTCGTGCGAGGGGAAAGCTTATTCGCTTATACATTCCTCGTTGAATAAATCGTAATTGCTTTTCTATTGGCTACGTAATAATTGTACAGTTGTAATTATGTTCAACATGCAACCCAACCCTATATTAAAAGTAATGAATATTTATTCACAACACGAAATATCATAATATATTAATAAACCGTGATAATAAGCAATTTTTATTTAAAAATTTCAAGGAAGATTCTATTAATTTTTTTTCGCAACTATACTTTGGACCGCGAATATCTTCCTTCATTTTTTCAATTACGATAGAATGGCTACCCCGAGGCCAAAGAAATAGCACTGTAATTAGAATATTGACAACAAGGTATAAAAGAAACACATGACCTTTATAATACTACCGTGTCCCGATGATAATGGATGGGGTGTTAATGAAAAGGATTCGATGGATCAGAGAAGAATAAATGAATTTTTTCTTCGACCTTGTGATCAAGCAATGTAATGATATTGATTAAGTTGTAAATTTTCCACTTCATTATCTTCTTTAAAAGATACCGAATAAGTCTTGCCTTTTTTTAGTATAGTTGCTTTAACATGTGGAATTACAATTTGTACATTGAAGGTAACTTCTTGCATTCTTAACTGGCATAAAAAATCATAAAAAAACTATGTCACTGTATTATGCGGAAAATTACCTAATGAATTCAGCTGTACTACTTTTTATGTTCTTTTAGGTTTTTAGACTCCTTTACTTTAAATGAAGATGAAATGTCAAAAATATATAATTTTTTCACACCTTCTCGGACATGGTGGCATCAGAAGTCCCTTCCCCTAAATGATATTGTAATGTATTTCTGAAAAATCTTTAGCCCATTTTCAGCAGTCTGCATTTTTCAGAATGCACGATTTAAGATAAGTAATTCACTTAAAAATGAATACTATTATTAATAAAATCTTTGCAATAAGACAATCAGCTACTAGGCAGATCATTTATCATATGATTCGTTGGTAATGCGAAACGCGAATTGGCCAAGAATTAGACGCTGTGTATTCAAAATGCTTGTTGTGAAAGGCACCGTCATATTTGTGATGGGAAATACAACTGTAGATCTGGATGATAAAACTGAAAATTCGTTTTTACACTGCTTGTACCTGTAGAAGGCAATGCGTGAGCTGGAGGATTTAACAACTAAATTATAGTATGTATGCGTGAGTGGGAAAAACCTGGCATTTCTATTGGTAAAACAAGACGTAATACCTCTTATTCTTGAGGAAAATAAGCAAATGTTAATGCCACAGAATGTAGTTTCTGTCTCCTGAAAAAGTTTACTTCGCGTTTTTGAACATTTATCGACGTGCTATTACATCGCTGGCCACCGCTTTGGCGATGTGTAGAGGACAAGAGTAAAAATAAGGTATATGTACTGTATAAGTAATTCTGTGCAATTTTTGTGCAAATTTGTAATTTGAGAACCTCGTTCAGACATTCTGTAGAATATTGCTGTACAAGACACATTTCATCTTATAAGGTATTTCTCCCGCCTTCTTAACAAGCCTCCGTGGTGTAGCGGTCTGCACGCTCAGGTCAGGTTCCGCGTTTCGATTCCCGGGGAAGGTGTTACTAATTTTTCATCTTCCCTGCTTCCAAAAAATACCTAATGTCTCTACAAACTCAGTGCATTATGAAGAACTACGATACCTATGCTAGATAACGTTTATAAATTGTTTATAAAGCAAACTGATTTGCATTCCATAGTGAGATTGCCAGAACCAGATTTCTCGAGGATTTTTACGTAGAGATTCCATGATACCATTACTAAGCTGCTTCTCACATTACACATGGTAGATATAGCTGTAGTAAAGGTAGATGGAGGCATAAGTCATATTGGGATTTTACAATGATGCCATATATAATCGTTTTCACTATTTACATCACTCATTTAACAAGAAAATCTTAGCAATTAGGTTCTTTTTCTTTTCTTCCCCCCCTTTTTTTTTCATTTTTCGTGTCTGCTAATGTGTGTGTGCATGTGTATATTTTGTGAATAACTGCTCATTTACGACATCATTTTGCATCGAAGACTTTTCTCGTATCGTTTTGTGTTAGCTTTTGTCATACTTGACTAATAAGCAAATTCTCTATCATGGCCAAATTTTAAAAATGTTTTTAAAAATTGAAATGCATGGTTGATGAAATGGAAAATCTCGATATATGGAAATGTGTGTTGACAAAATGGACAAAATAGATATTAAAACGCATCGGAAATATTTTAATTATGTTTTAGACACAGATATATTTTATAAACTATTATTCTCTAGTTAAATTAAATGAATTTAAAACATATCATTTTACAGATATTATCTCTTGTTAAACTAATCTAGTTTTTAACGTCATTACTATAACTGAAGACTAATAATAAAGTTACGAATTTTGTATTTAGAGAGCTAATTTTAGCGGGATTATAATTAAAATTGCTGTATTCCGTCCGTGCAACATAGCGCGAGACAAATTTTAAGAGACAGCTATGCCGGAAAAATAAGAATACAGGGACACGTGCACTTAACATTGAGTAAATGGATATCTCGATAATTTGTATTGAAATTGAATAAATGCCATTGACCAC
Organism: Stegodyphus dumicola; assembly: GCF_044657685.1. Classification (NCBI taxonomy): domain Eukaryota; kingdom Metazoa; phylum Arthropoda; class Arachnida; order Araneae; family Eresidae; genus Stegodyphus; species Stegodyphus dumicola. The sequence goes on from NC_140776.1 coordinate 1,319,373, forward strand.
TATGTTAGCTGTAACAGTGATTCCATCCTCTTATTGCTTTCCGCAATTTCGAGAAACAGAAAGTCCTAGAAATACTATCTCGCGACCGGTTGAAAGCTATAAAAGGCCGGAGAGAGAGCGTCTGAGTCCGCGTGAACTGAGATATCAGAGTTAGCTTTCTCTTTAGATGCGCTTTGCATTGGTTGTATTTAATGTTTTTAGTAGTTTGAAGTATAACTACTGATTATATTGCGTGATACTGTGACCACTTGTACGGAAATCTTTGAGGAAAAATCCAGAGCTCTGATACATTTCTTTTGATAAGAATAAGTTTTATTAACCTATTATCGGACTTGTGCATTCCTATGACGTTGATTCATGCGTTTAAAATACACAACATAAAATTGTTGACTAAATTTATCTATGGATTAAGCAAATTTACTGTCTTCTTTTGTTCACGGAATTTAAAGCTTCTCCTAGGATAGTGCAGCAAGAATTCAATCAGTTACAGGTTTATAAAATTACTGGCTAATCCAGGAAATAGTAAATTATTCAAAAAATTATTAATCAAACTTTCAGACTTACAGATATAATTTTGCCCAAAAGAACTTTGAATTATTTTTTTTTTCTTTTTAACGACTTACCAATTCTGAGATTTTAAAATTTTTATGTTTTTCTGAAAAATTAAAAACAACATGTTTTCTATAAAAGCTTTATTTCTTTCAGTTTTCTTTTTTAACTTATGTCAAAGAATTTTTTCATCGGTAGTAATACAGATTAAAACAATTTTTGTATCGAGATCCCGTATTCGTGACTAAAATGTGTTCGCTCAAAAGGTTCGCCGAAAATGCTGAGGCAGTTATACTTGAAGTATGAAAAATATTACTTAGTTATCTCTGAAGTAACATCTTTGAGCCATTAATTAAACAACTGTTCCATTTAATGTGCATATACCTACTTACGTTTAATAAACGAAGGTACTATGAGAAATAACATCCATCAGAGCCACATACTCTAGCAATCCTGTTATTACAATAAATCATGGAAGAATGCTTCTTTTGATATCCAGTCTGTCGCATTTCTTTGAAAAATCTGAATTGCACGAAAACATTGAAATCCTTAGAATCATTGCGATAAGAGAGCATTAGGTAAGGAGAGAAAGAAATCCAGCAAATTTAGATAGTTATGGTTGCGTTATAATAGATAAAAGCGCTTCAAGCTTCTTTCTTCAAACGTCTTTGGCTCAAAATGTAACATCGCGCCAAAACTACCAAACTTACAAAACCTACCACCTTCAGTTTTAGCTATTTTACAGTGGCATTCTATAGGAACTTTAAGGATAAAAATACAAGCTTGATCGAAGCTCATTCAGTGATTAAAGGCCAAGATGAGATATATCGTACATTTATATACTGACGAAGGAAAATGCTATGCGTCATTCTGCATTATCAAAGTCTACAACAGGACATGAAGACCTGATCGCCTAACTGAAGCTGATCAAGATGCATGATTAAAGATGCAGATGGGATCTTTGATTTGTATATGGAATCAAAGATCCCATCTGCATCCTTAATTTTCCACCAGTGGCTGAGTAGTTAAAACTGTTGAACACTGATAGTTCGGCACAGGTTCGAAACAAGGCGAATGGGCTGGCTGCATGGTTGGTTTTCACAATTTCCGTATGTGACAAGAATAAGAAGTAGTTCCCATCAGAAAGTTAATCCACGCATTCCTCCGCTTAGGCATTTAAGCTTCGTGCGCTTTGGTATAATCGAATACATTAACTGAACCTGTTTTGTTAAATAAAAATCTGATAAAAAGAAGATAACGCTTCACTTAAACGCTTCCTAACACTTTGTTCGATTCTACTACGTTCTCAAGTGAAAACATTAGTCTGCGCGAAGAAACTTTTAAGGTCATCAATTTTCATTAGCGTTAATAAGTTCATATGCTGAATGCGATCAGATTTTGTGGTTGTATTTACACTCAAGAAACTGAAATTTATTTTTTAACAATGTTAATTTTTTAAATAAATTTTTCTTATTTTGATCTAAAACGCTGTAAGTCAAAATCTTCGTAAACTGTAACACTAAGAAATCAACTGACCACAATCCGTAACACTAAGATTGACTTCATAATTACAAGAGTTCAACAACAACAATAATTAGCAACTAGAAATTATTATGTATAATTAAATAACAAGACGATTTACGCAATAAATGGCATTCCATATTAAAAACTTCAAATTACGCGAACCTTATTTTTTTATTATGATAATTATAAGAAATGTACTGCTGTGATATCAGCTAAGGTATTATTATGCTTTCCAGTAAGACGTATTTTATATATGCTTTTTAAATCCAAATTATTTAAAAATAAATAGTTAAAAATGATGCTTTCCCTCCCCGCACAGAAGACTGACCGGCAATACAAAATGGAGGTTTGCACAGATAATTTTTTTCCAAAAATAATCTATATTAATAAGGTCAGTAACAGCCTAGAAAATTGCGTATTTAACGTTTTCGGTTAAAATATAAGTTGTCAACAACTAGTTGTGGACTAATTTTATCCTGTTCCTGTCTAAAAAGTAAAGTTTCCTTTTTTTTTTTTTTTTTTTTTTTGGTAAAAGGATGAAAACGTTACAATTACAAGATCATCAGCGTCAATTTGTCTACTGAAAACACAAAAGAGAAAGAAAAATGTGTAGGATAACAACAATATTGTTCTTTATCCACAAAATGCGTATTAGTAATTTAGCACATAATCAGGCGTGATGCTATTCTAACAACATTTTTACTCGATTTTGAACTCAATGACATCGTTCAATTTCTATTAAAATTCTTGCTCTTTAATGTCATTTATAATTTAGTCTCGTCATTTATAATGACGTTTATTCTTCCGTTATTTATAGTGAGTTCTTTTGGTTCGAATACTCCTTTAGTTTTTATTTAACCGAATTAACTCATTCCCCGGATTAAACTCTGAAAATCATAAATTATTAACAGCACTTTTTTCTGTTAACTTCAAATTACGCATTTTTTCTGTTAATTATAATATGGGTTATTTTTATAACCTGCATTTTTTAACTACCCTGCAATTAATCTTGATTCTGAGTTAACCGTGAATGGCGTTCGGGAGTTGATTAAATTATAAATCATCCCGAAACATTTTAATTATCCAAAACAAGTCTTTTCCATTTGCCAATAGATGGCAGCACCAGTAGAGAAACTGCCGTTGAAACGTTTTAATTCTGATGAGTATAATTTTTTCACTTGTCATGCACGCTTGAATATCTGTATCTACCGGCTTTCTATTTCCACCAGGTTACAAAATGTTCAAAGGAAATCCTGCATTTATATTCGATAGTTTTAAGATAGACAGAGCAAAACACTTATAATAGCGAACTTGTTTTTCGAGACAATAAGTGAAGCAGGATGCCTGTTGGGAATGGCATCACTACGCCAGCGAATAAAAAGCCAGATAGAGACTGACGTCATGGGACGCCAGAGGAAAACGGACAGTTCCGGTTTAGTTAGCTAAGAACGATGTTTGCATGATGTGGCTAGATAGATATTGTAGCTAGATAAATATTTCATATTCTTTTAACTTGTCTTTATGTGTAAATAAATCTTTTGCTTAAGTTTCAATGAAGTACTCCATTTATGACAAGATAGCTGTTAATTCATCGGGTAGATGACTTACGAATCCCTTCTGAGCTAGCCATTGTTCGAACGTAACGCCTTACGTAACATAACAATTGTGGCGCCAAGACGTGGGGCGCGATAACAGCTAAAATAAATTGAAAATGGAGCTTACACAGCTGAAAACCGAAAGAAAATGTCTAAGAACTTCCTTTACCACATGTGCAAACAAAATTGATGCAGAACTGAAATCAGATATTCTTGATTTGAAGCTACTTTCGATTCTGGAACAACAGCTTAGAGACAAGTTTAATCGACTTGAAATTTGCCAAAAGGAAGTAACGTCACTAATTCTACAATCTAAAGAAGCTGAAAAGTTATATGAAGAAGATTTTATTTCGTCTGAGCCTTATAGAGATAAATATTTTGAACTGTGTTCTCAAATCGAAAAGCTGTCGAAGAATCCTTTACCTATCGAATTACCAGAGAAGCGCAAATTTAAACTGCCGAAGATCGAACTAAAGAAATTCAACGGCGAAGCAAAAGAATTTTTGACGTTTTGGAGCCAGTTTTCGAAGATCCATGAAGATCCGACGATTCCAGATGAAGATAAATTCCAGTACCTCCTGCAAGCAGTTGTTCCTGCTTGCAAAAGCCGCACGGGTAGTGGAGAGCTTTCCGGCAACGGCGTCGAATTACCCGAAAGCAATCGCCCAGCTTCGAGAGAGGTTTGGAAGAGAAGACTTACTTGTACAGATATACGTCAGAGATCTTCTAAGCATGGTTATGCGTAATGCAAGCAGTGGACGTGTGAAGACGGATCTTCCCACTCTCTACGATGATTTAGAAACCAAGATTAGAGCTTTAGAAAGTCTTGGAAGAACGCAAGAGAAGTATGGTGATTTCTTAACGCCTTTAGTTGAATCCTGCCTGCCCGAAGAAGTATTAATTGCTTGGGAGAGAAACAGAAATTTAAAAGAAGCACCTCAGCCTGATGACCGATGCCTTGAAAATTTGATGAATTTTCTGAAACAAGAAGTGAAAGGAGAAGAGATGGTCGTGTTAGCCCGCACTGGGTTTGGTTCTAATCATATTTCTAAGAAAAAGGATACACTAAATAAAAATTTAGATTTCGCCACCGCAGCTGCGTTAGTAAGTACATCAAATTCTGAGAGCCCAGGTAAGCGCAATTTTAACTGTCTCTTTTGTGAAAAACGGCACCCAACTAAAGAATGTTTTTCTGCTAGAAATATGACATTAGAAGCTAAGAAAAATATATTAATTAAAAGAGGGGCCTGTTTTGGATGTTTCAGATTTGGACACACCTATAAAACATGTCGAGTAAAAAATTCTTGCATGTACTGTAATAAACATCACCATTCTTTAATGTGTCCCGATCGCCAAGAAAAAAGCGCAAATGAAAAGTCTAAAAGGGACGTAACTGAAACCAGTACGTTAACTAATAACTGTAAAATAGAAAATGTTTATTTAATGACTCTAATAGTTAAAATTAAATTTAAGAATGTTGAGCTTAAAGTACGCACATTACTGGATACAGGTTCTCAGCATTCGTTTGTCAGTAAAAAATTAGTAGAGAATTTAAATTTAAAATCATTAAGGCAAATTAAATTGAAGCATTCGTTATTCGGTGGAAGAGAAACGCGAACGCAGATTCACGATGTTTATAATTTGTTGATTTCGGCATTAGATGAAACTTTCTCCTTTCAAATCGAAGCACTTTCCGAGAGCAAAATTTGTGGCACAGTGCCAAAAGTGAACGATAGTAAAATTATTAATGAACTGAAAGATAGAGGCGTCAGTTTGTCTGATTTGGGTTCTTCTGATCGTGAGATTGATCTGCTTTTGGGAGCGGATATTGTGGGCGCTTTATTTACTAATAAATCTGTTCGGTTGGAGTCAGGGTTATTTTTGATTGACACTTGTTTGGGACATGTGTTAACTGGGAAGCATGAGTCATTTGGAGATAGCAATGATGATACTGTTTTGAATGCAATTTCGTTGTATGTTAGTAATTATTCGATAAAAGATTTGTGGTCTTTAGAATCCATAGGTATTTCAGATCCCATTGAAAATAATAGAAAGAATTTAGAACATTCTAGAGTTTTGGAAGAGTTTAAAAATAATGTGAAAATTCTTTCAGACGGTAGATATGAACTTTGTTTACCTTTTAAATCTGATGTGGCCGATTTGCCGACAAATAAAGATTTAACTTGGAAGCAGCATAAAAGGATGTGCCAGCGAGCACAAGATAAAACATTTTTAGAAGAATATACTACGATTTTCCGGGAATGGGAAAAATTGAATATAATTGAAAAGGTAACTGATAATGCTGAGACGGGACATTTTTTACCTCATCGGCCAGTAATTAAGGACAGTACCACTACAAAAATCAGACCTGTCTTTGACGCGTCAGCCCGAGAAAGTGGTAAATGCTCTTTGAATGACCTTTTGTATAAGGGTCCGAACTTACTAGAAATAATTCCAGAGATACTTGATAGGTTTCGAATTTATCCAATAGGATTATCTTCAGATATTGAGAAAGCATTTCTGATGCTAATTATAGCCCCTCAACATAGAGATTTCTTGCGGTTTTTTTATCCGTCCGAGAGTGAACAGATTGTTTACCGACATCGCAGAGTAGTATTTGGGTTAAAGTTGAGTCCATTTTTATTAGCAGCCTCAATTACACATTTATTAGATAATGTACCATCTGAATTTGATGCTATAGCACAAAAACTGAAACATTCTTTTTACGTAGATAATTGTGTTTCTGGTGTTGCAAATATTGAGGAGCAGGAAGATTTTATTGTAAATGCAAAAAATATTTTGTCACAGGGTTGCTTTAATTTAAGAAACTGGGAGAGTAATGTAAAATGTAAGTATGTTTCTAATAGTACTGGTGTCACGAAAGTATTGGGAATTTTGTGGGATCTTGATAAGGACACTCTTAAGTGTAATTTAAACTTTAATCTTGTAAGTGAAGATCAGAATTTTACTAAGAGAATCATTTTAGCTACAGTTCAGAAAATATTTGATCCAATAGGTCTGTTGAGTCCTGCAATCTTACCACCTAAGCTTTTATTGCAGGAAACGTGGAATTTAAATCTAAAGTGGGATACTCCCTTACCAGATAGTATTCAAATGTCTTTTAAAAGATGGTTTAGAGAAATAGATGCATTAAGAGATATCGAAATCTCACGTTATGTTGAAATAAATGATTCCACTGAAATGCATGTTTTCGTAGATGCGTGCAAAGAGGCATATGCCACCTGTATTTTTTTTAGAACGAGAACCTCTCAAGGGGTAAAAATTTACTTTGTTAGAGCAAAAACCAGAGTTGCACCTTTGAAGAAAGTAACGATCCCTAGGTTAGAGTTAATGGCTTGCTGCATTGGTGCCAGGTTGGCATATTCAGTGAAGCAGGCTTTAAATGCCCATGAGATTAAAACAATATTTTGGAGCGACTCTAGGGTAGCTTTATACTGGTTAAAAGAACGTGGTGATTGGACAGTTTTTGTCTCGAACAGAGTAAAAGAAATAAATAATCTGTTTCCTAATAATAAATGGCGACATGTGCCAGGGAAAATGAATCCCGCTGATCTGATTTCGCGAGAGTGTGTCCCTAAGAAATTGTTAGAATCCTGCTGGTGGAAAGGCCCGGCATGGTTGTTGCAAGCAAGAGACAACTGGCCTGACACCGAAATATTGATAACGGAAACACCCGAAATAACACTTGAAAGGAGAAAGGTTAGGTTATGTAATATTAATTTGTCGGAAGAGAGAGTCCCGTGGTATGCCATTAAATTCTCAAATTTCCATTCAATAGTTAGAATGGTTGCATGGATATTGAGATTTATCAGTAATGTAAGATCGCGTCATGATACTAGACGGAGGGGAGAACTTCTAACGCAGGAGATTGAAAATGCTGAAATTCTGCTTATTCGTAATGTGCAAGCTCAATTTTTTCCTAGTGAAACCTCTATTCGGAACTTGTGTGTTTTCAAAGATGTGAACGGAATTATCAGAGTTAAAACTCGAATTACTGAACGCATAGATAAGCCTTTCTTCATTTCACCTATTCTTCTTCCTGATAAATGTATCTTTACTCAAAGACTGATTGAATATTTTCACCGAGAAAACTGTCATGCTGGAACCCAGATATTACTAAGCATATTGCGTGAAAAGTACTGGATTACAAGAGGAAGAAGAGCGATACGTAGTGTTCTGAAGGACTGTATTAAATGTCGACGATACAAAACTAAATCTCATCATTCAGAAATTTCTGGGTCACCCCGATCTCCGGACTCAACTGATGTTTCCGATGTATGTGACAGTTCTAAGACTATAAAGACACGAGCTGGTAGAACTGTTAAGATGCCACTTAGACTGAACTTGATAGACTTGAATGTTTTGAGTAGCTATCCAGCAACTCAAAGGGGGGAGGATGTTGGGAATGGCATCACTACGCCAGCGAATAAAAAGCCAGATAGAGACTGACGTCATGGGACGCCAGAGGAAAACGAACAGTTCCGGTTTAGTTAGCTAAGAACGATGTTTGCATGATGTGGCTAGATAGATATTGTAGCTAGATAAATATTTCATATTCTTTTAACTTGTCTTTATGTGTAAATAAATCTTTTGCTTAAGTTTCAATGAAGTACTCCATTTATGACAAGATAGCTGTTAATTCATCGGGTAGATGACTTACGAATCCCTTCTGAGCTAGCCATTGTTCGAACGTAACGCCTTACGTAACATAACAATGCCATTTATTTCACATTAAAGACCATAATCTGAATATCTCTCGAAGCGCGACATTTACAATAACCATGTAAACATGACTTGCAGATTTGGTATAAGATTAGAGAATGCACTTATGATGAATGGAGGTGATTATGATTAACGACCTTCACAAAGGTTATGTGGCAGAACTTGAGTGATCTGTCTTAATTCAAATGCATTTTACGACTGGCTATCACTGCTTAATGAGTCTAGTTTTTTAAGATAGTAGAAGAAGTAATAGGTTTGCATAATACCTTTTTCCTCCTCCCCTCGGTCCCCTAATTATTAATTTTGGCTCGCGTTCCTTTGGAAGTGCACAGGAAAAAAGTTTAAAAAAGGAAGATGTATTTTGCAATAAATTTATTTCGTTATCACAGAGGTTTTGGAATTATTTTATGATGAAAGTGCACGAAGATACATAAAATCCTAAAATTTTCACGCATTATATTAACTTTAAATTTTTAGAATTAGCAGCATATGCCAAAAAACATATATTTTAAATGCTGTTGTTTCAAGACTGATAATTACAATAAATTTTTTGAGCAGATTACCTCCTTATGACGACCATTTCTGAAAATGTCTACTACTTCTGATAATATAAAAAAAATCGGCATTGCATGGCAATCTAAACAAGCATTGATATTGAAATACAATATAAACAAACCCGGTATTGAATAACAATATAAACAAACATTGGCATTGAATATAACCTTTCTAAGATCTTCTGTATTGCCACCTCTCCGAAGGTGGCAATACAGGCAATCGGTATTGAATATAACCTCTCTAATACGTCCTCTTCCGTAGATAACCAAATTTATCTGCAGCCGTAGATGGTTTGGTTTGGTTTGGTTTATTAGATTACGGCAAAGCACTCGAGGACTATCTGCCTTAAGGGAGGGATGCTTTCGTGGAGGATTTTTTAAGGGAAACTGGCTCGTATATTTGTTACACATGGGGAAAACTACGAAAACACCCATGCAGCCAGCCCATTCGCGGGATTCGAACCTCGGATTGAACTACCAGTGTTCAGCGACGTTACCGCTCAGCCGCTGGTAGGCACGCAGCCGTAGATGACCGTCTTAAAAAGAATTCCTATGATTAATGATGGATTTTGATGTGAAGGCTGAGCGTTAAGTTACTTTCCTGCAACATAAATTAAATAACTCTAATTTAACACAATTTAGAATAATAACATGCAAATGAAAACCGCAAAGGAAAAGATTAGAAATACAATTAGTACGTGGCTAGAAACACGATAATTATATACAGTTAACACCTTGAAAGTGATTAAACGAGAAGATCTAAACTCTTCGTATACAGTTATTGCCAATAACAATATACAATAAACTTCTTTTAGACAGCCACGCATTGCCCTAAGCAATTTTCAACGATTGTGTAAGCAGTAGCCGTAAAGAGATAACATTCTGCAGCCGATACTTCTTTGCATATTTAAACGCCAGAAATATTGTTCGCTGTAAGAGGTGGTCGTTATGAAAGGGCTTACTGTTATTTTTTAAGTTTCATTTGCAAGTACTTTTATCGATTGTTTTAAAATTATTTTCCCGATGTTTTTAGTTTCAGATTCTTAAAAATAAATGACATTATATACTACATTTGATCCAAATACTCATAGTTGAAAGCCATAGCGCTGATAGCACTGACGCAGGCAAAAATTAATATGTGATAAAATGCCTCTTAAACCCTCATTTTTTTATATATTACATTCTGTGTAAAAAAACTAAAATGCACGGACAGAATGCACGCTTTCTTACAAATACATTTTAAATTAAATGTACATTAAATCATCAGCAATTCTCTCTCTATGCTTATGTACATGGCTTTATTGTGTAAACACATGACATTGAAAAAGGGAATTTCTAAAGAAATAACTAGCATTAAGTTTATCTGAGTTTTGCAGCAATCCTTTTCCAGCAAAGCTTTTGATAAGAATAATTGTTAAAAGATTGCAGCTATCTTTCATGAAGGTTTATTCATTTATCGAAGTCTTCTAATGGCATTTATTATTCCACCAGTGAACCAGTTTTATTTTTATACTGTAGTAAACAAGCAACCCACACTAAAATTTTATAAAAAATACTCATTATTACTTATATGAAATATATTTTATTAATTCTTTCAAATGTTAACTCACCTTCCATTTTATTCATGCATAAAGCTACCTAAAATAATGGAATTCAATTTTTGTATCATTTTCTGAAGTGATCACCGAAACGTCTCAGGTACCAATACTTTATTTCCAAGCCGCGTTATTTCTCGTCATTTCAATTTGCGACAAATTTTGAAAAGAAGCTTTATAAATAGGCTTACCAGATGTCGGGGATCAGCCCGATGTCCAGAAACAGTCGCGGACTTGTAATTACATCCGAGGAGCACTCTGGTATTGAAAAATATCAGGGAATTTTAAATGAAAATGGTTCTTCTTATAGATGATTAATTTCCCGAGTAAAACGTTCTCCGCAAAAAACAGTTTTTCAACTATGAATAGCATTTAGCCTCCAAAAAGAGTCGATTACAGGTTCCAACATCAAAAGAACGTTTCGAAAAGTAATTTCAGATATTAATACAGTGACCTTTATGAGCATAAAGTGCAATAGAGAGTTTCTAAGGGAAATATTATCTAATAAAAACATGTAAATGTAAAACAGATATAATTGCAGCTATTGACATCACCTTCAAATACGCTCCAAATGTTTGGAGTCTACTTTCCAATATTTCGCTTTCTTGCCGTACATCTTCCTTTCGATCTTTCTTGCCAACTGGTAGCTGACGTGTATGTTTTTAAAACGTATATACTGCAGTTTCTCTAATCACAGAAATCAGTTTTTCATATAGTGTCCTAGACATAGGCATATGCAGAAAAGTTTCGAGGGTAGAGGGATTGGTGACAAATAGTTGCATTAATAAATTATTATTATTTTTGTAATTTAGAGGATATCACAAGCATATTACAGAATACAGAACTGCATCAATACAAAAACACATTCATTTACATTTTATTCGAATATGAGGGGATTATGTGCCATATCCCCCTGCGAAAGCCCATGGTCTTAGATTAGCGTTAATAAAAACATGGAAAACCTACTTATGAAGGTATAAAATGATATCATTAAATACTATATGGAACAGATATCAAATATTGAAAGCTGCTTTGAAAGACATTTTGCTGAGTTCGGAAGCCATTTCTATTCATAAGGTTAAGACTTTTTAAAAATGTCACTGCTTTTGCTAGTTCTAAAAATAGTATTTAGGTCGGTAAAGGATCACTTCCATTTCTGCTCATGTGAAAATGTAATAGGAAATGCAGCTGTATTTCTGATTTGTGCTATTCGAAAAGCACTGCAGATATTCACCGAATAAAAAAGGGAAACTACTACGTTATTATCCACGCATTATGAATTGAATATTTCATTTTTGACTATTTCTACCGCATTAAGCAAAAAGTAAGTAGGTAAGGAATGATAATGAAAGTAAGAATATTTATAAAATTTACTGCTTTCTCAGCAATCGAAAATAATTCGGAGGAAAAATGAAAAAGTGTTTAAAAATTTTAAAGCATGTTTTGCAAACAAGGAAGATCACATCGAAAAATATCCATCTATCATTTTGGGGCAGGGGCAGGGGAGTAGAAGAGCTTTTGAGTTGACCAATTATGTCATCAGAACTTCTTTGGTATATGTAGTCTTCTTTTGCTCATTAGTATGCTGTAGTTGTAAGGATTCCCGTTTTACTCTAGACAATTAGAAGGCTATGTCGATTTATCAGTTGTCTTGCGGATACAACAGTGTCATTCACATCCAAACCACTTTCTGAGAAAAGAGTTCTCAAACAAGGTCTTCATCATTTTTACCATTAAAAGCAATTCAATATCTCTCAATCGCTCATCAGCAGCGCTTGGATGATCGCACACTCAGAACTAAACAAACGGTCAACCGTCACAATAAGGAAGCTTAAAAAAGAACAACATCGTGTCATCACCGAGATAAAAAGAAAATAGAAGAGAAAAACCACTTCCCCAGGATATGATTTATAGCTTTCATACCAATTTTGTGCGCTCAAGACAAATGCTAAACAAGTCCCGTCTCGAAGAGTATTTTTTTCATGTGTCTAGATGACCCTTGTCTGGTAGGTAGGCAACTGATACCAAGCAAGATGAAGTCATTATAAAGGTGCATTATGAAATCATACGTTGAAAACGAGGGCATCTGTTGGGTTTGCCATAATTTAGCTGTCACTTACTGGCAGGAAGAGATACCCTGACATTTTCTGGTGTTGGTTTCTTGTGAATATTTCAGAAAGGAATACAGTGGTTTTTATCTGCTTACCTCTTTAAATCCTTAAAAAGAGTCTTTTATAAAAATGAAATATTATTGTATGTTAATGAAAAACCTATTGCATAATAACTAAAGATAGAACATTAAATTCGCGCCAGCCTTTTTCTTTGATAATTTAAATTATGTTGTTTTTTATGACATTATTCTATTTTTAGTTCGTACTATCAGTATTATTGATGTTGATTAGAATCTCAGGCTCTTTTCGATTTAGGTATAAAACAAAATAGGAGGGCCAAAAACGACGGGTCATATATGAAGAATAGATAATTATATCAGACTTAGGAATTTATTAACCACCTTATCTTACGCAATGAAACCGAGGCGGTTAGTGTGCATATGGAAAGAGAAGAATTCACTGCCAATCCACTCAGTTTGTAACACATTCTAGCTAAAATCATGAAGAGTAGCATTGGAATATAGCAAGAATATCTAAAAAAATGCAATAAATGTCCAGTAACGACCTCCAGATCCTCGCAACACACTATGCTTCTTGAAACTTGTTTTCGTAATTTTAAAAAGAGGGTTCATATTCTATCTGAAAATATGCATGTAACTGGTAAACAGTAACGCTATATTTTGAAAGTATATAAAATGATCTAAAAGCCCGATGGTATTTCTATTTCCGTTTTTGTTTTATTATATCAAATAAGATGAGAAAATGTGCAAGATAGAAAAATTTAGTACTGAGGAATAACTCTGGCTAAATAATTTTGATTTGACTGCCTGGTAATGGACTAATTAAACATACAGTTCATAACTGCACCTTGTCCCTTAGAGGGTTATATTCTTGCACCATAAAGTTCATCTCAAGATGCAGTTTCTTAAAATGTATAATCTCATATTATGTCAGTTCAGGAACTTCAAGATGGCTGCCACCACGTCGACACATATAAGATCCAAAAATGGCTCTCTACAGCATGCGGCAGTACAACATCAAAATACCATTGTCTATAAATCATTAAACTTATATCTTCGAGTGGAGCAAAACAAACTGACAGCAGTTCCTCGGACCAAAAGGAGATTTCCATATGGGAGAGTATTACCTGATATTGCAGCATCTTACACCCTGAATCCAATACTTCTGGCACTGATTCGCTCAATTTCTGTCTTCTCCTCGATGTTTCAAACCGGAACGAAACTGATGAAAGAAGAGATAACAAGTTCAATATATTTATTTTCTAAATGAATTTTGTTTCAGCGAGTTGCTTTGCCTCCCAAAGTGAGCGAACACTACGAATGTCGGCCACAGAACGAAAATTGCTTGAAAGAACCCCGAGTCTGCTGTCAATGGGGAAACCGCAATTCTAATACCTTCCGCCTCTGAGGAGAGGGGACCGAGAGCGCCTAGTAGGCTCTTACTTCTTTTTCTTTACCCTAAATTTTCAGCACTATTCGTCATACCAAAAATATTGCTGAAGCTAAACTTCAGCGAGAAAATGTCTTGTCGAAATAGAGTTATTGTTTATTATTAAATTTTGTAGTCATCATTATTTGACAGAAGAGAGTTAACAAAGTATTTAGTGGAATACTGGATTCAAAAGGCTGAGCAATGCTTTCTTCATTTTCAGAAAAAATATTTTTTTCCCCTCGGATTAAAAATTACTAGAGCTTAGTAGAAACAAAAGTAACAAAATGTGAATTTTGTTATGAAATACAGTAAAATTTCTGTTGGTGACTACATTTAGTAGATGACCACCTCTAAGAATGACAAGTATTTTTAAGGACACAGATAAACAGCATCTTTAATCCTATTAAACATCATCTTTCATCACATTTTCTTAGGGTATTTCTTATCTTTCTTAGGTTTATTTCTGTTTTCATTCCGACAAAACTTTCTTGTCCTGAATTGGCTATGGAGAAATCTGGTCATTTTAAAAAAGATAAAAGCTAATTGATATAAAATGTTACTAATCCATTAGGTTAAATTTTGGAAAATAGTATGGGGACAAACAATAACTGTCGTAAATTATCACTCATATCACACAATGTTCAGTACTAGAAAACAAAAGTTCAAATGAAACTTGGGCAGTAAAACAGTAAATGAAAGCTGATAGTTGAAAACACTAAGTGGATAAAGTACATACTACAAGATCAGAAAAATTTGTTTTCAAACCAACGCGACAAATTAACTATGCATGAAGAAATTCATTGCACGAGTTAGTATCCATAGGCTGTGTGGTTTGTTTGAAAATCGTCCACTTTTGAATTTCCGGGGGAGTTTTTCTTTCAAATAGCTATTAACATTTAGGAAGTAAATGCGAAGAGTTACGGATATTCTATTCTAGAAGTGTTGAACGTCAGATATATCAGCTTGTAAATTTATTTATTTTGAAAACAAGCCTATGTGAAACAAAACATAGGAGAAAAAAAGGGAAAGAACGAAGTGGTTTAAAGAGGGTTTTTTTTTTTTTTTTTTTTTTTTTTTTTTTTTTCATACGAGTGGGCTCACTTCACCAAGTCTTGATTTCGATCTATCTTGAACAATTTGAGAAGAGGCAGGAAGTTTGTTCTTTCTCCCACTTCAACCTTGGAAGATCTAAAAACATATCTTAGCTCAGTTCTTAGTCATGATTTCGCAAGCAGGTATCACAGCTTGTTTGTCATTTCGTGTTATTTTCCTCGGTTGTTCCATTCTAACAGTTGTTTTAATAAGCCGAAAAAATTCTCACGAGCTTATTTTATCAGTAATGTATTTTCTAATAGCGCAAAAAGTTTTACATAATATGGTATAGAAATTTACCTGATATCAAGTTAACGAAAGAAAGGGATGCGTTTTATGCCGTACGTTTTATTACAGGAAACACAACTGAATTTTCAAATGATCCTTTCAAACCAAAAAAATCCTGTTCTCATTTTAGACGCTAAAATTAAGAACATATCTCTTCCAAATAATCCATATTTGTTCCATATGGAAAAGAACCTGTGGATTGAGAATTAATAGTTTATCCTTAGAGAAAGTACATTTTCAAACAAATTTTAATATCAAATAAGTGTATCAAACAAATATGTTATCCATAGATTCATCTCTCTAACATTCCTCTACGCTACTGAAATTTCCTGTCATTACTTTTTCTCGCTACTTTTATGGTCCAAATGAAGACTCGATTAGCAGTAATAGTTTGAAACTAAATCAAAACAGGTGAAGAAAGACCAAAATCATCAATAGATTGTTATTTCAAAGAGCTCGGCAATTCTATTAAATATTGTATCTTGTACAATAACATTGTTTTCAGGAAGTACAGCAATAAGTCTGAAGTGAAAACGCACACTTAGATAAATCTTCAATAATAAAAATGAAAACAGTAAAGCTTTGCCTCTCTTAAGATCTTGGAAAACTTTCGGTTGAATACGGCAATCTAGTCGCCTTACGATAATGTAAACTCCTCGTTTGCGTTATTCCTACTCATCTATTCATAATCGTATATCGCCTACTCATCTATCCATAATCGTATATTGCCTACTCATCTATTCATAATCGTATGGGCAGAGAATCTAAATTATTCTATGTAATTTCTTTAGAGCACCTTCTTTTTTTTTACACTGACCTCAACCATAACTTCTAATTAAATTGCAACTCTAATTTTGTTTTAAAGAATCCAAACTTATGAAATTCTCATTGCCAGTTTCTTAAAGGAGTTCAATGGGTTACACAAGAATGCTCTTTAGCAGCAGTTAGGGGTAACAAGGTAAAACTCACTGATGATGCAGTGAAATTAGTTGCACAATTCCTTTTATAGTACTCGGGGACAAGGAATTCGAAAAACAAAAAACTAAGTTCGTCTTCTAATTTATAAATGAACTAGTCAACATTAATCTCGATAAGCCCCCCCCTTTTTTTTTTTTTTTTTTTTTTGTTTTTGTTTTTGCTTCAGGTTGTTATGACTTTAAAGAGACAAGATGAATTATTTGAAAACAATCAAAATTTAAAATTAGCCAAAAGGCAACCTTGGTTTCGTATATTTTTTAAATAGTACTCTACATATACTTAGGGGGATCAATCACAAGTCCGTCTTTTTCAGAAGCACAAAAATATTTTGGCTTTTGAAGGAGAGGGTCTGTGTTTTATTTAAATTTAATATTGACGTGTTTCTATTCCAATCTGAATAAAAATTCGTCCAAAAACGTCTTAATTTTTTTTTTTTTTCCGTCTTCAGAATTCAATATATAGCTAGAGTCGAAACTACCCTTTTGAACAGTATTGCTGCATTTTTCAACGAAAAGCAACCTTTCATAGATTTTATATTTAATTTAATTCTTTTTGTGATTGAATATCGTCACTTTCTTTAGCAAACTTAGCGCCATGTTTTGAAATTAAGGATTTTTCTGCAATAAAAATTATTTCCTGAATAGCGATTAAGATACATTTCTATTTACGGAAATAAAATAATTATATACAGAAAAATGCTGTATGTGCTGTTTATGAGCATATAAAAAAAACTTAAAATATACAGAAAAACTTAATACGAAGTACTTTGCTTCCTATCTTAAAAAGCCTAAACAGTTTCAAACTAATTACATTAAGGTTGCCATTTAATCATATTTCATGTGTTATCAAATAGCACTGTTACTAAATGTTTAACTGAAAAAACGAACAAATTACGCTTCGAGTTTTTCTAATGCATTCAAAATCGAGCATTGAGATGAAATTATTAAATAGAAATCATTGAATAAGACACTGTTAGACAATTGACAACAGAGGAATATATAGAAATAAAAAAGTGGTTTAGATTCGTAAGATATAAATACATTTAGGAGATGCTTCACTCCAGAGAATACTTAAAGTATTTAGTTTAAATTCGACAGAAGTTAAGAACTTTGACACGATAATTTAGCTAATACTCTCACCTCACTCGCATATCTTTACAAATTCCCAAATGAAGAATATGTCAAAATGATTAAGAAAGTATCCCCGTTTTTTTTTTCTATGGAAACTCTTGGTGAGTATAAGGGCTCACCAAATGATGCTGTCTTTCGAATGAGCGGTAGGTCTTTCGGTTAGAAACAATTGTATTTCCTTTCTGTTATAAATATTCAGCAACAGTCTTTAAGTAACTAATGCTGTTTATGAGTAATACAATAAACATCAGACTTTTCTTTCTCTGAGAGGCTTAAAAATGAATTATACGGAGAAAAATGTTCGAAATCTCAATTCTTTCGTTTATATTATAAATTTTTCACTTTGAAGTGGTGACGATGTTCGGAATCATTCCAAGCCTGTTGATTAAATTGTTGACTAAATTTGTACGGACGCAAAAAATACTTATGTAAAAATGCATATAATGAACCATTATGCATGTCGCGTTTGCTTACTAGAACTTTACTTCCACGAACGCCCTCTGGCGAAAGAGACTAAAAGTAGTCAGTTGAACGGCTGACGCGTCTAACAGATGTATAACGATAGACCGTCTCCGTATAAATTATGCTTGTAATCATTATAACTTGTAAATATTTTGTAGATATCTTTCATACGAATTAAAATTTCTTAAAAAGTTTATAGCTGTGTTTCGAAGTGAATCGAAGTTCATCATAGAGACGGATACCTACAAGAAGGAAAAGCAGGCAGTTCAGGGCAGCCCTATTTAGAAGGTAAG
Organism: Stegodyphus dumicola; assembly: GCF_044657685.1. Lineage (NCBI taxonomy): Eukaryota > Metazoa > Arthropoda > Arachnida > Araneae > Eresidae > Stegodyphus > Stegodyphus dumicola. Next base: position 1,337,739 of record NC_140776.1, read on the forward strand.
TGAACTTTCACTTATCTATTTAATGATCAAAAAATTTTAATAGTACAAAGTTGATAAAAATTTTTAACATGGCGCCCGAACAGGGACTGCCAGTAACTGCGGTTTTCCTAACTATTGAATCTGTCTAAATTGATATCAGTTATATAGATAATACATAAGCATAAATAATTAGTGAATTGCTGATAGTTGTTGAATTATTGAATATTAAACAATGACGGAATTCATCGATACATTGAAAAGGAAACGCGGCCACATAAGGGCTGCCGTTACAAAATTAATTGGCCGAATCGAAACTGAATTACCAAAAACAGAAGTGAATGCAGAGGAACTAGAAATTTCCTTAGAACTCTTAAATGAAAAATCGAACGAGTTAAAACAAATAGATGCCGATATAGAAAAATTAATAGACATAAAGGATCTAGACCAGGAATTAAACGGTGTTGACGAATATCGTGAAAGAATAACTACATTTAAATACAAAGCTAACAAAAAATTGAAAGAAATTAATATAGAACAACAAAAATTTAATGTGTTAAGAAGCACTGAACAGTTAAGTGAAAGTATTATAGAAAACGTTAAAATTGAAAGTCATAATGTGAAGCTTCCTAAACTTAGGATTCCGAAGTTTTATGGCGAGAGCTGCGAATGGCTGACATTTTGGAACACTTTTTCATCAGCCATACATCAAAATAAAACGCTTGACGCTATAAGCAAATTTAATTATTTGAAATCCTTTTTGGGAGGTACTGCTTATAACACCATTGACGGTTTCGATTTAACCGAAGAAAATTACGAAACTTCAGTTAAACTCCTCACAGAAAGATTTGGAAATAAAGATGTACTGATCAACGCCCATATAGATAAATTACTGAAAATAAGACCTCTAAAAGATTGTAATGACATTCAAAATTTCCGTAAGTTATTCAATTATATACAGAAACATATTCGATGTCTTGAATCATTAAATATGACCTCAGAAACATATGGAGCTTTATTAACACCTATTTTGCTTAAAACATTGCCCCCAGATTTGGTTTGGGAGTATAATAAAACAGTTCGGAAATCAAATTACGATTTGAATCACCTAGTGGAATTTCTTTCTGAACAGTTAGTTGCGCGGGAACGTACATTCCAGACGGTCCAGCCAAAGGCGGCGCCGCAAAAGCATAACAAACTGAGTGAACCCAGACCTATTGCGAAACACACAGCTTCGGAGTTAACGAACGCAAGTTTGCGGGGGGGACAAACACCATGTGTTTTCTGCGACTCTTCTGATCACGAGTCTATAACGTGTAAACAAGCATCTTTATGGTCTACTGAGAAAAAAAGGGAGAAATGCAAAGCGAAAGGGATCTGTTATCGCTGTTTACACCCACGGCATCTTAGTTTTATTTGCACTTCTAGAATAAGGTGTGAATTATGTAAACAACGACATGCCACTATAATGTGTTTTAAAAACCAAAACGGAGAAATTAAGGAAGAACAAATTGAAAATAAGGGCCTTAACGAATAATTCATCCTATGAAAGTGTAATCTTGCAAACTTTAATTGCCAATGTTTACGGAGATGGTGAAAGCAATTTTATACGAATAATTCTGGATACCGGAAGTAGCAGATCATATATCAGCACATTTCTTGCGGAGAAATTAAAACTAAAATCTTTAGGTCAGGAAAGTGTGACTCATGGGCTTTTTGGAGGGATAGAAAAAAGGGAAAATCACAACAAGTATCTGATTAAGTTAAATAATCCAGAAACAGGATTCACATGCGAAATGGAAGTTTTGAGCCAAAAAACCGTATGCTCACATATTCCAAAATTGGAAGATAGGGAATGCTTAAAGAAACTAAGAGGTTACAAAATTTTTCCCAGTGATGTAACTAATGAGAATTCTTGTTTATTTGAAAAACATCCTAACGAAATACACATGCTTGTAGGAGCAGATTATGCCGGAAAACTCTTTACAGGGGAAATAATACACGTAACGGAGAGTTTAGTAGCGATGAATACACACCTTGGTTGGACAATATTAGGGAGAACAAAGGTAAAGGGAAAGAATTTTAATGAAATTCTTTTATCGCTACACATTAGTGACAGAAAAATTTGTGACTTGTGGTCTCTTGATTCTATCGGAATAACTGAACCAGCTCTTTCTCAAACAAAACAAGAAATAGAAAAGGCTACAGAAAATTATTTCATCCGTACTTTAGAAAGAGATGACACTGGAAGGTATCAGGTATCACTGCCATGGCTTCAAATTCATCCTGAGTTGCCGGATAATAGAATCCTTGCAGAAAAGCGTCTGAAGTCTTGCGTGAAAACCCTTCAGACAAAGAATTCCTTAGAAGCCTATGAAACTGTTTTAAAGGATTGGGTAGAAGAGGGAATAATTGAACCTGTCTATATTTCGGAGGCAGAAAAGATCAAAGGGCATTATCTGCCACATAGACCCGTGTTTCGGGAAAATTCGACTACCAAAATTCGACCAGTGTTCGACGCATCTGCAAAGGAGAAAAATTCGATATCTCTGAACGACTGCCTGGAAAAGGGTCCTAATTATCTTGAATTGATCCCCAAAATTTTGACAAAATTTCGAGAGGGGAAGTATGGAGTAATTTCGGATATAAAAAGAGCATTTCTTCAGATAGGTGTGAACCCAGCGGATCGAGATTTTCTCCGGTTCCTATGGTGGGAGAAAGGACAGCCTGAAAAACTGACTATATATCGGCACCGAAGGGTTGTATTCGGCGTAAACGCCAGTCCCTTTTTACTCGCTGCCACAATTAACTACCATTTGGAAAATGTACCAAAACATCATCAGGAAATAGCTTCAAAGCTAAAGAAAGCCATGTATGTGGATAACTGCGTAGCGAGCGTGGAATCAATTGAAGAATTAAACTCATTTATCAAAGGATCTAGAGAAATCATGGCTACTGCAAAATTTGACCTAAGAGGTTGGAAACATAATAGACTTAAAAATAAAACTTCAATTCTAAACCTTTCTGATAAAGATTATGAAGATGTTGTGTCTGTATTGGGATTGAAATGGGACTTGTTTGACGATACTTTGTCTTGTCACGTAAAATATGAAGAAAACCCTGTATTGAGCAAAAGATCTGTTCTTTCCGAATTGAGTAAAATCTTTGACCCAATTGGGTTTACTAGTCCAGTTACTCTCATGCCTAAACTGATTCTGCAAGAGTGCTGGAAACAGAAAATTAACTGGGATACTAATCTGCCGAAAGATCTAGCAAGGAAATTTTTCACATGGTCATCTCAGTTAAAATATTTGAAAGACATCAAAATTCCTAGATTGCTTCCCAAAATAGACGAAAGTACCACTCTGCATGTATTTTCGGACGCAAGCAAGGACGCGTATGCGACCTGCATTTTCCTTAGACACAGCGGTGAGAGTGGAGTCACTTGTCAATTGATACAATCTAAAGCGAGAGTTGCTCTCCTAAAAGCACTCACCATACCTCGACTAGAGATACTCGCTTGCACTATTGAAGCCAGGCTCTCTCATACAATAAGAGAAGACTTGAAATTAAAAGAGGTTCCAGTTTTTTACTGGACGGATTCCACAAATGCTCTCTTTTGGATAAAACAGAAAGAAAATTGGTCCACTTTTGTAGCCAATCGAGTAAATGAGATTCGAAAATTGAGTAACTCAGATCACTGGCATCACATTCCCGGAAAGTTTAATCCTTCGGATTTGCCATCTCGCGGTTGCTCTGCAAAAGAATTGAGGAAATCCGAATGGTGGAAAGGACCAGATTGGATTTATCGACCTCCAGAAGAGTGGCCTATTGCAGATGGAGAACATCCTGACTTCGATATAGTAAATGGAGAGAGAAAACGAACTGTGGTTTCAGCCAGCAATAACACGGATACAGATAAATTTAACCTTTTTGACAATATTTCAAAATTCGAAAAGATCATAAAGGTCGTATCTTGGATCTTTAGATTCATTAAAAATGCTACAACACCACCATCTGAAAGAACTCATGGGAGAATTTCAGTCGAGGAACTAAAAGGAGCTGAAACAGTGGTTTTCCGACTCATCCAACGAGAATCTTTCGAAGGATTGAAAGATAAAAGAATACGTGCTTTAGAACCTACCATGGACTCCAATGGCCTTATAAAAGTGAAAACACGTATCTTTCAGAGAGACGATGATGCTGACTTTCGTTACCCAGTTTTACTTCCCTCAGAACATCCATTAGTATTAAAACTGATCAAATCTGAACATGAAACGCTAAGTCACGCTGGAGTACAATTCGTTATGTGCGCTTTGCGTGAAAAATATTGGATCATAAAGAGTAGGAAGACCGTACGCAAGGTTATCCAAAACTGTGTACGATGTCGAAGGTTCCACTCTGATTCATATAAGATTCCTCAAGATGCTTTAATTTTTGAGATTATTGGTGTTGATCTGACGGGTCTCTTAATTTTAAAAGGAGGCCAAAAAACATGGATCGTCATTTTTACTTGCGCAATATATAGAGCAGTTCACTTAGAGCTAGTCTCATCTCTATCAACCGAAAGTTTCCTGCACGCGTTCAGGCGATTCATCGCTCGAAGGGGTAGACCTGTCACTGTATACTCCGACAATGGAACCAATTTTGTTGGATCAAATAATTTGTTTAAGACCATAGATTGGAATTCTATCTTAGAAAATGCAACAGTTAAGAAAATTGAATGGAAATTTATTCCCCCTTCCTCGCCATGGTGGGGAGGGTGGTGTGAAAGATTAATTGGAGTACTAAAGAGAATTCTTCGAAAGGTACTAGGAAAATCTTCTCTGAACTACGAAGAATTGTTGACAATCATTTGTAACTGCGAGAGCATTATGAACAACCGTCCTCTCACGTATTTGTCAGAAGACGTAAAGGATTTAAGAGCTCTCACCCCAGCAATGTTTCTAACAGAAATTCCAGAGACTGGAGTTCCTGAATTAGATCTTTTGGATTCTAAATCCATCAATAAAAGATACCTTTACAGAGCCAAATTGAGAAAAGATTTACGAAAAAGATTTCGATCAGAATATTTAGGGCAACTAAAACAAAGCTCAAAATTCATCCGCGAACCATCTTCTGTGAAAGTTGGTGATCTTGTAATTGTGTCCAACAACGAAAAAAGGATAAACTGGCCCTTAGCTAGAATCGTGGAAATTTTTCCATCCCACGACGGACACATTAGATTAGTGAAACTGAAAACTGCACAAGGGGAGATTATAAGACCTACTAAGAACCTCATACCTCTTGAACTCAACTTTACACCTGAGTCGGATATGCTAGTGAGGTACAGAACTCGACGTATGACGAAAACTCAAAAGACTTGAACTACAGGTCAGTTGAGGTCCATCCTCTGTTGATACTGGACCTCAAGGTGGGAGTGTTGCGTTTGCTTACTAGAACTTTACTTCCACGAACGCCCTCTGGCGAAAGAGACTAAAAGTAGTCAGTTGAACGGCTGACGCGTCTAACAGATGTATAACGATAGACCGTCTCCGTATAAATTATGCTTGTAATCATTATAACTTGTAAATATTTTGTAGATATCTTTCATACGAATTAAAATTTCTTAAAAAGTTTATAGCTGTGTTTCGAAGTGAATCGAAGTTCATCATAGAGACGGATACCTACAAGAAGGAAAAGCAGGCAGTTCAGTGCAGCCCTATTTAGAAGGTAAGTGAACTTTCACTTATCTATTTAATGATCAAAAAATTTTAATAGTACAAAGTTGATAAAATTTTTTAACAATGCACTTTAGTCAGGTAGAGTAAACAGATAAATATAAAGTAGGTACCACGTTGCAGTCACAAAACTAACTATCTTGTTACCATGTAACCAAAGATGAACACAAGTAGAGCAAGAATTCTGCACAAATCCAAGAAAGGAAAAGGATTTCAATATATTTAGAATGATTTCGGGGACGCTTAATTAGTATTTAAAAGGCAAATAGTGTTTTTTTAAATGATCGATTTGACTCTTTTTCTTGGAAATATAATTCTGCATTGTGATTTCCACAATAGGAGGGATTTTCATAAAATTCGAGTGGTATTAATTTACAGTCTTCTTCACCACTTTTCCAGAGTCCACCAATCATGGTTGAAGAAAGAACTCTGACCAAAGGTTTCAAGCTACCAGAGGCTCGGTTTCAAAACACCAGGGGTACAATATTCCATCGGTGAAACAACCTCTTAGCTAAAGTAATAAGCAAGTAAACCATATGCATTACAAGGTGTATTAAAATCAGTGGACATATAAAGAATTGTATCTCAGCGAGTTTTGAATTAGTAGCAAGGTATTTAAGTAATATACATTAGAAAAATAACGAAACTGTTATTTTCCTAAAGAAATTATTTATTCAGATACATTAATTACAATTATGAATAAGATACGACAACAGAGCACAACCTGACATCAAAGCATCGGTTTAAAAATTGATATGAGACACTCTGATTAGAGATTTGGTGTTCATAAATCAGAAATCGGATGTAGCAAACATAAATAAAATAGTACTTAAAGAACATCTCTAAGTTAATAATATGTGACCTAATTTGGAAGAAAATAATTCTGCAGATTATAAAACTGTATGTTTAATTAGGCAAACTATACAGATTTCTAAAACATCCTTCTTTATCCTTCTCTATTTCAGCTTCCAGACCAAAAATTTACACTTTTAAAAACTTTTATAGTGTGCAGATTACACTCTATAAATTTTTTTTAAGTATCAAGTTTTTATCTAAAAGCTCAAATAAAGAAGGATGTTTTAGAAAATTTTACAGTTTTCCTATTTATGTAGTACATTTTTTCTATTTATGTATAGTTTTTTTAACTTTACTGTTATTGACAGAGGGCCTGTATATTCTAATCGTTATGATAAGTCCATGACGTGAAGACCTTTGACTTTTCTAACCTTAGTTTCTTTTCTTCCTTTTCTTTACACATTCCTTTTATAAAAATTAAAAAAAATTCTTAACAAGCATTAAATTCACCTTTTAGGAGATTATTAACTCGACATCGCCAATTTCTTTCGCCAGTGAAATTAAACTGGCAACCTAAGCGTCAGTTTTGAATCTAATGTTTCTGTTCTTTGTTTCGAAATTAGTACTTTGATTATAGTATTCTCGTTTAATTTTTAGTAAAATTTGTATTTCTACATTTAATTTATATTTTTTGCAATTTAATCTTACATTTTGTGAAAAAATATATTTAATTATTTACTTTATTCAAATGTGGGATTTTTTCATTTGGATGTGTTAAATATTTTTCACTTTCAGATTGCTGAGTAAGTTTTAAATTCATGTTCTCGGTTTTTTAATATGTATTTTTACTCTGAATTTTTGTATTTCTACTTTTTTGATTTTAAATTCAGTAAAAATGTCTAATTAAATTCTTTTGCTTGATTTGATATTGGAAGTTTTACACTGCGTCGGGGAAGAGCTCAAAATTTTTGGATGAACTGTTATAATTAAATACTTTAGAATAGTTCATCAACTAATTTTAGATAGAGAAACGTAGTGGTTTTCAAGGTGGAAGGGGGACTGTAATTGAGTCAAATGTATTCTCCAATTGATAGCGTTATATCACGTTTGATTGAGTTCCTCTTCTTTTGTATTTTTTCTGGTTTTTGTAATTTTTAGGTTTTAGTTTCACATCTCTTTAATTCTTATTTTGCATATTTATAAGGTATTTTGAAATTTACTGGTATTGAGTCTCACTTCATTTATATCTTTATGTAAAATTTGTTCTAAATTTCTTACTTTTTGTATATATATATATTATATGTAATAATTTAGGAAAGTTGATTGCGCAGATGTTAAAGATGTTGATCCATAATGAACAGGATACTTGCCAGCCAGCTGAGACAGATTACATATTCATTTTTTATTTTAACCGTCTTTTGTGGCCACAATTCTCTTGGCACGCTAATTGCGCCTAATTTAAGAATATTTTCATTTTTGATATTGTTGCAATGGGAAGAAACCAGAAAGAAGCAGTCCACTTTTGCTGAGGAGCAGAAGCAAAAATGTCTAGTTATTTGATATTAAGAAAAAGGTTTCGGTTCGAATTCAGGTTCAGCTACGTCATCATCGTTATAAGTCATATGATAGGACTAATCTAGAAATGACATAGTCCAGAAAATGTTATTACTAATTTTAGTATAGAGAGGAGAGGTACCCAAATCAAAATGAGAAATTGGGATTATATTTATTTCAGATTATAATTTTGATTTACATATTTTTGATCCTACACATACACATACACATACACACACACACACATATATATATATATATATATATATATATATATATATATGTATATATTAATAATAAAAACATAACATATTTGAAGCATTGAATGTAAGAACGTTGATATGTAGATGCGTAGCAATACTGATGGCGTAGATACTTAGAGCGTCCATCCATTTCGAAGAAGAAACAGTGGAGCCGAATCAAATTCCACTTTTATTTAAATTCACATTTTGGTGGCCACAATTCACTTGGCACTCCAATCGTGCCCTCTTCCAGAGCATTCACATTTTTGATACCATAACCATAGATGCTATCATAGTAGCACATAGATGATTGCAGAAAAACGTCTTAACATGATGAAAGCTTAAGTCAGAAGAGAGAGAGCGTCGCAGTAATGCAGAGGAAGAAGGGAGGAAGTCAAGTTTCAGTTCGAGTTAGTTTTGAGTTAAAATTATTTTAATTGGGAAAGTGTCATCTGCATTAAGCGTTACGTAACATCGCATGATTAATTTGAACGACGCAGTTTAGACTTATAGCGCTATTTTTAGACAGAGAGAGGAAGTCCCTAAATTCAATAAGAAATAAAAGAGACCATAGCCAATTAAAATTAGAAGTTTGCTTTTGTATTTTTTATCTCATATATATATGTCAAACATAAAATGCAAACGAAACTAGTATATTTTATAGAATATATATTAATGGAATATATATTAATGCTCAACTAGAAATCAGCAGTCGGCTGTAAAGAACTAAAAGAACTAAAACATATTATTAACTTAAAATTTGGATGCAAAAATTAGTCGATGTGTGCCGAAGCAACTGAATTCTGACCTAAAAGAGGTAAGTACTGAAATTTCCAAAAACTGTTTGCTCGATAAGAACATCCCTACAATCCTTGCTTGCCTCCGAGAGCTTATCCCATTTTTGACTACACGAAGGAACATATTGGAAGATATGCATTTCGCCCAAAAAACAACGAGATTCAAGCTAACAGAAGTCTGAACTGTCGAAATATTAGCCAAATGGGGAAATGATATTGAAATACCATGGGACTGCTTTGAAAAATAATATAGCTCCAGCCTCAGTAGTTTCGGGACCCTAGGCGCCTGGTTGATACCGCGCATAAAGATATGGATATGATGAACTATGGTGGACAGGCATTGTTTAATCACAGGTACCCGATATGGAAAAAATATCCGTAATTCACATACATTCATAATTGCAATGCGCCTTTATCGAAGTGTACCTTCTGAGTACATCTTAACCGGCGACGTATTAATAGGCGTCCTAGGCAACTTCCTACATCGCCTGTGCCTGAAGATTCCTTAACAGTTTATCTCTCACAGTTGTACACAAATCAAAAAAGGCCTGATACCTATAAGACGCCTTTGTAGAACTGATTATTGTTCGAATAAAGGAAGGCAAATATATAAAAATCTGAAAGGTTTCAGATTTTAAATTGCGTCCAAAGGGGCTTTTTTTAAAGTTTTGTGTGTTACCTTAATTATTTATTAAATATCACGTTCTTTGCACTTAAACCATAAAATTCAGTTCAATAGCAATGTCGCAAAATAATTTTAAAATGAACATTTCTTTAGGATTTCCGATACACAATTCCGCGCGCTGGAGATAAAAAGAGTATTTTTCCCCCGTAAGGTGTTGCCATTGTTCGATTTGAAATCGTTGAGTTTGTTGCTCAAAAATTCGTTAAAGTTTTACAAAATATGAAATCGATCATAAAACAAATTCCAAATTTCAAATTTGATCTTCCACATGCCCATATTCGTAGGAGGATTACGTCATTCAAATTTCGATGGCTCTATGTACCATTGTTTCATCCCAATGCGAGAAATATGCATACATTTATGCAGATTTTTTATTATTTAATATCTTCAAACACAATGCAGGACTCTAGCATTTGGTGGCAACAGTTTGAAAAGTGAAACGGACATTTATAGGGATTCAACGCAAAAATCGCATAACGAAAACAATAGTCCTTCAGGGACAAAGCCCCTTTGGACTAATAACAAAATCAGTTTTTGAAGAATTTTACTAAATGATTTGATATCTTGATTTTTTAATACTGAAGAGCAGTTGCTTTTGTATTGATGAAAATTTTGTTTATTTCGTTGCTATATATTTATTCTAAATGAAACTCTATGAAATATGAAGAAAAGTTATTAAACGCACTTTCATACTTGCCAAGCAAAAACAAAATCCACAGCTTGGGAACTTAGCAGTTAAGAGTTAATATAAAAGCCTGTTAAAACATCTTCGAATAGCTTTTAGATAGAAATCGCGTCATTAAACTTTCTTGCCTCAATCACGGTCATAGACAGGTCTTCAGCCTTTCTGCTATAACTTTTGAAAATCCTCTTAAAACTGTGAACTTTGACAGGAAAAGTAGCTGGAATTTTCGAGCATAATGTTTGCCATTATGCTCGAATGGCATCGAGGCATGTTCGAAGACAAGATTTTGAGTCGATCCTTTTTTCGAGATTGTGCCTCTTCTACATCATACAAAATTTCCATCTGCGTCAGAATGTCCCTTGAACTCTAGTATAATAAAAGCATCGTAATATTTTACCTTTCAAAAGGAAGTGCCTGTTTGCCTTTGTATAAATAGTGAAATTTCTACTACTCTAGGGAGTAGCTGGGAAAGCATGTTTCGAAAGGTTGCAAACTGAACTACATAAATAAGTTTCACGGACTCAGCTCATCCTCTATAAATTTTTCAGCACAAATCAGCAACAGAAAATACTCCGAGACCTCATATATTCCACACCACTTCTCTCCACTCCTATTTGTATAAAAAAAAACAAAACAAAACACAGAAAAACAATTCTACCTGCGACGTCCAAGCAAAGGCAACCAATATGTCTTACACTTATCTACTTATCAACTTTACCCTACATTCCGAAGTCATGTTCGAAGTTGGGTGAACATAAATTTGTGTGTTCATTCTTTTAATAAAGAAAAAGTAAATGGAAAACCAGAATTTTGCGAAGATAATGGTACTAAAAAGACAGCTCAAAACTATTATTCTTGTTCGCAGAAATTAAATCGCTGTGTTGGGGTGGTCTTGTTTAATCCTTTCTCTGGATGTGGTATTTAAAGGAAAAGAAGAACAAAGACTGTTATTTAGGGTAATTAACTGTGAGTTTATTCGCTCTGTACCAGGATGTTCTTATTTTGGGTGCAGCCAAACATCATAGAATTTAAGTGGGATGTTTTGCAATTTTATATTTTGAAGTCGTTCTTGGGTCATAAACTTTGTAGCAGGTAATGCAGAATTTATTCCAAAGTCACAAATACCTTTTGTTACTTCTTTTGTTACTTGTTTTAAAATCAAATTAGAAAAAACAAAAAGATGTATTTACGTGTTTGTTTTCTTATTTTTTAATTTGTTTAATACAAAGATATTTGCACTGAACTTCCATTATTGCGCTATATGTTCTGTATTATTATGTCTTAACATGCATTTAGCAGAACTAAGATGTTTTAGAAGTCAAATTAAAAATTGAAAATATACAATCAGTTATTCGACGGCGAACATGTCAACACCTGTTAGAAAATAAACTTTGCTGATAACTTAACATGCATAAATACTGAGAATTATTACATACGAGCAAAGCTTGTAATTCAGTGGATTTACTATGCACTAAGACACGAAGCTGTCGGTCCTTCTGAGATTCCTTTTAACCCTTTGCACTCGAGATGTGACTCTCGTTCACCACTTGATTTGATGTGGTAACTGGAGAGGTGACTTATCACTTACTTGGTTTGACGCTTCGAAGGGTAACGATGTTTATTTAGTTTTGATTTGGGCAATATCGCTTCATGAGTGTGTTCAACAATACATGCGTATGAAACAGCTGCCAGTTTTTAATCTTAATTTTTTAAAATTTATTATTATATATCCGTCTTCGAAGTTAGTTTATACTTGTCGCGTATAGTACAGTCGCGACAAATTGAATATGATTTTTTTAAGTTACAGAGCCCAAAAAACATGCAATACGATTAAGGAATCAATTCAAGTAAAGATGAGTTCGATGTTTCTTTGATGAAGAACGAAAATACATCTATGCATCTGTAGGGTTTATATTTATTTTAACTAACATTTATTTTAAGTTTAAACTGTCTTTCCTGTCAAGCCTTACTTTCCCCTGGAACTGCCAATGCCAGAATATGTAAATTTGAGTAGAACGCGCAAGCATTCAAATTATCAGCGGAAGTAGTATGGTTTAAATAGAAGGCAACGAGTTCGGTGAGAGAGTTATTCTTACTTAGCGAGCGCGGAGGTAGAAATCGAGAATTAAAGAACCCCGCGTTGCGGCCTATGTGCTTGGCGGGAAGTAGTTGCAATTGTTCCAGTGAGCTTCAAGTCTGCTGAATTAGCTGCGGCTTTTGTAAAACGCGGTGAGTTAGTTATTTTAGAGAGCCTCGTAGTTAGAATCTTGTCTTTATTTTCTTTTCAGGTTATTATTTTATTTTGACTGCCTAGTTGGCAAAGTTTGTAAGCGTCAAGAGGACGCAATTGTAAATTAGTACGTTGAATAAAAAGGGACTTAAACCCTTTATAAGACTCTGTGGTTTATACAAGCTTTCACAGTCACCTCTTGGTTGCGTGCTAGTTAGAGGCGCGCAACGTTATATTGGCGCCCGAACACTTATCGAACTGAAATGGCTGAAAACTGCATGGAAGCCGCTGGACAACACCAAGAAATGACAACTCGGTTAGAAGGATTTGGATACCTGGTCCAGACTTTGAGAGCATCAATCAAGCCAAACGTCTATTTCGACGGAAAAAATTCGGTGGCGGTATTTCTCGAAGGTATAGAAAACCACTTTCAGCTCTACCCTGTGCCTGAAAGACAAAAAAATGCCATCGCCACATCAGCACTAAGAGGACAGGCCGCGCTATGGTGGAAAAATATAGGCAAATTTCTTCTAGGTGAATTTGGAAGCCCGACGTATACATTTGAAAATTTCAAAAAATCGTTAGTAAAGGCCTTCCCCATAGTGAAAGATCGCGCACGGCTGGAAGCCGAGCTATATAGTTTCTATCAACGGGATACAGCACAATTGACGGACTTTATTTTACGAAAAATCAAGCTAACGGATATGCTGTATGGCAAGAAACCCGATGCGGAGATCATTGAAATAATATTACCAAGATTGTTACCCGCTGTCCAAGACTACTTTGAAATTAGAAACCCAAGAACATTGCAGGAACTCTTCGAATTGGCGGTGAAGTTTCAAAATCGCAGAATCGCGGAAAGAGCGAGAGGGGAAACATATTCTCAACATACCCGAAGGAAGGAGGAAACCAGAAATGGAAATCGCTCATATGGGGGAAAGAAATATCTAGCTAACGCATCGAAACTCGAAGGTCAAGGCCCAAAAAGAAAATTTGAAAATAAGCATCCGCGTACCCAGAAGACACAGATTGAAAGGAAAGCTTTAAACGACTAGAGGGGCCTGTGAAAGGGAGGGTCCAGACCCCGGAAGTTTTAGAAAAACCCTCAAATAGACATCTAAATACAGTCATCGTAAAAAACTCACAGCTACCAATTATACAAGTCCTGGTTGGCGATGTACCAGTGGAAGCCCTCATCGATACAGGAGCAGAAGGAAATTTCATGAGTGAAAAGTTCTTCAAAAAGAATTTTTATAGGATACGACTATTCAAAACCAGAAATACGGAAATTATAGCGGCGCAAGGAAAAACATGTCACTGCATCGGGAAAATATCATTAAACTTACAGATAAAAGAGGAAAATCTCAAAGTATTAATTTTTGTGGTGAAACACCTCCAACACTCTCTTATTTTAGGTATGGACTTTTTAAGGGCCGCGAGGGCCAAATTAAATTTTCAAGATAGTTCCGTGGTGCTGGAGATGGACCAGAGGGTGGTGGAACCTGCGGAGACACCTGAATTGGACCTTAGCCATTTGAATGACCAGGAAAGTAAAGCAATACAGCAAGTGGTGAGTAATTTTTCTCATTTGTTTTCAGAAAAACCGGGAAACTGTCAGATCGTGACTCACAAGATTCAATTAAAGGCCGAAAAACCTTGTAGGACTAAACCTTACCGCTATGACAAACAAAAAGACGTAATCATCGAAGAACATATTCAGGAGATGTTAAAGAATAAAATAATAACGCCCATAAATAGTGAATACGCGAGTCCAGTCGTACTATGTAGGAAAAAGAACGAGTTTCCTCATTCGGATAAAAGGGCTTGGAGGTTTGCTATCGATTATAGAAAACTAAATAGCATAACTAAATTCCCAGTTTACCCTTTGCCGGTTATAGACGAGATCATTAGACAGATCAAATCGACGAGATATATATCTACTTTGGACTTAATGTCTGGCTACTATCAAATAGCTATGAGACCCGAAGATATACATAAAACCGCGTTTATAACAAAATCGGGCACTTATGCATTTTTACGCATGCCTTTTGGGTTGTGTGGGGCCCCATCAACATTCCAGAGAGCTATGGACATTGTTCTAAAGCCTGTCCTAGGAAAATCAACTTTAATTTATCTAGATGATATAATTATAACGAGTAGTACGTTGGAACAACACGTTAATGACCCCGAACAAGATTTTAAATTATTAAAAGAGGCCGGTCTTACAATTAACGCCTCAAAATGCAAGTTCGCAACTAAAGAACTTAAATATCTCGGTTATAAAATTTCGAAAAAGGGTATAGAAACGCAAGATTCAAAAATAAAAGCTATTAAGAATTTCCCACCGCCCAACACCGCCAAGAAACTTTCGTCTTTCCTTGGACTATGTTCTTACTATCGATCTTTCATAAAAGATTTCGCTAATATTGTTGAACCACTCTTAGTAATCAAAAGAAAAAAGAGTAAATTTACGTGGACAGCGGAAGCTAACACGGCTTTTGAAAGATTAAAAGAAGCGCTTATTAATGCCCCTGTTTTAAAATTCCCTGAGGGGGACGAAAACCTGGAAATTGCGGCAGATGCATCAGACTATGCGGTGGGTGCGGTTCTTATGCAAAATAACCATCCGCTGGCATTTTTTAGTAAAACATTGAATCAAACACAAAGGAATTATACAGCTACAGAAAGAGAAACATTAGCCGTATTAATGGCTGTACACAAATTTCGAGTTTATTTCGGCAAATCGCCAGTAACAGTCTTTTCGGATCATGCGGCTGTTGGTAGACTTTACTCGGGAAAAAACCTAACGCCCAGGTTAATAAGATGGGCTTTAAAACTCCAAGAATATAATATCACAATAAAATATAAACCGGGTAAGGAAAACAATGTAGCTGACGCACTTTCTCGTATAAAACTGGACGATGAAGGTAATGAACTTAAATGCGCTGTGTTGACCTCAAAAATTTTAGATTCTAGAGATACGGTTATTACTGAATTGAAAGCTGATCCTGAATTTGGAAATATCTATGCTTATTTGAAAGACTCCGAAAGCTTTGAGCATACAGATATCGATGCGATAAGAAATAGAGCAAAAAACTATGAAATAATAGATAATTTATTATTCTATACGAAAACAACAAACGAAAATCTTGAGTATAAGCCAGTCATCCCAGCCTCGCTTCGATTAAGCATTTTGAAGGAGTTGCACGAAAAAAAAAACAGCGGGCCACCTCGGGGTCAGAAAGACTTTAAAAAGGGTACGCGAGGCGGTATATTTCCCGCAATTATACAAAATAGTAACGGCGTATGTCAGGTCCTGCAATCAATGTCAGTTAATAAATGATATTAATTACAGCCCGGCCGGGTACTTAAATAGCATTCGCGCTACATTTCCGAATGAAATTTTAGGCATAGATCTCCTTGGTCCCTTCCCCCAGAGCGAGTTAAATAAAAATCGTTTTCTTTTAGTAATAGTAGATCATTTTTCAAAATGGATAGAAATTGTTCCACTTAAATGCGCGTCAGCCAAAACAGTCGCAGATGCATTCTTACACAGATACATTTTAAAATACGGTGCACCGATAAAAGTCATTAGCGATAACGGAAAACAATTCATTAGTCAAATATTTGAAAACATATGCAATGGACTTGATATACGCCATATCAAAATGGTTCCGTATAGACCACAGGCTAACATAGCAGAAAGAGTTAATAAAAACATTGTAAAAATAATTCGCAGTTACGTTAGCACACATGACAAGCGCTGGGATGGCTACATAAATGAATTAGCTTATGCTTTAAGAACGGCACATCATGATACTACGGGAAAAACTCCAGCAGAATTATTTTTAGGCAGAAAGTTAATTACGCCTTTAGATAAATTATTCTTTGTGCAACAAAGAGAGCAGGAATTTAGACAAAAGGACGTGCAAAAACTAATTGATCAGGCGCTTAAAACTTCGGATACGGCAAGAAATAGACAAAAGTTATATTAGGATAGAAAACGCCGTGAAGCAGATTTTAAAGTTGGGGATAAAGTATTGAAACGGAAATTTTCTTTATCAAGTGCCCCAGACAATTTTATGGCAAAGCTAGCTCCAAAGTTTGAAGGCCCCTATGTAATTCAGGAAATCAAAGGAGTAGTCTTATATCTTAAAAACGAGAGAGGGGAAATCTGTAAAGCAAGTCCCGACCAGGTGAAAAAATATTATAATCCAAATGATTTTGAAATCCTTAAAAGTTTCTTGCAGGACTCAAGTCTAAACGAAATAGAAGGGCCAGAGACTGCAACAACTATTCCACCACCCAAGAAACGGAGAACTGAAGAGAGACCTAGCACTTCTACAACCCGGACGTCGGTATCAAAAAGAAAAAAGGATTTTCAAACTCCGGCGTTTAAGAAAAACAAAAATACAGATGAACCGGGTAAAGAAACCGTGGTAAAGACGAAAACACCACCTACAAAAGATGGCAGGAGAAATTACACATCAAGGAGAACGCGCACACGGCCACAGAGTCAGGTGCCAGCAAGGCCGCCGTTCCGGAAACTGAAACGCCAACAGGAGGCACAGAAGTACGAGGAACAGAAGAAATTCAAGGACTCCAGACCGGAGGACGTCAAGACCAGCCGTCCCAGGCAGAAACGCAAAGGACAACAACCAGACGATTACTCCGTCAAGAGGCCAGCATGTAGAGGACGCAAAAGAAAGAACAACGGGGACGACAATAGGAGATCAATAAGGAGAAGATTGACATCCATGACACCTCTAACTTGGGATCAATTTTGTCAAAAACAGATGACGGAGTTTCAAGCATCGAAAACTCAAAGATAAGTTAAAACCTTATTTTTTCTCTTTGTTCCGAAATGTTATGCATAAGTACGAAGTTCTATGTTTTGACGAAAGTCAATATGTCTCGGTTGAGACTTAGTTTTGTTTTACTTTATTTAGCTAAGGCAAAAGTATTATTTTCTTTAAGTGTAAAAGCTAAAAACAAGCATTTTCTGTTGGTCGAAAGACTAATTCTGTTATGTTAAAGCCAAAATTTGGCCGGAGATAAAAATAACTTCGTATTCTTGTACTAATAAGAATTTTAGTTCCAGTGCCGCCAGCTTGGCGAAGAATGAGTAAAGTAAAAATTTATTCTCTCTTATTCATTTTATGGTAAATTGTAAAAAGCATATGTATTAAACTTTTGTAAATGTATGTAAATACTTGCATGTTATGTAAAAGTAGAATTTAGTCTAGAAGCATAAAATTGTAGATGCTAAAAGTGAATGCTTAAAAGCAATGAAGTCAAAATTTAAGTAGTAAACTGTAAAGTCATGCTTTAGAGCGAAAGCCTGCATGTCTAAAGATGAATGAGGGGGAAGTTACAATGAATGTGTTTCGTAGGGTTCTCCACCTACATTTGAATTTTTAAGAATATTAAAGTAGCTCATTGAGTTGTAGAATGTCGAGTAAGGTGTGTCTATTTGGTCGTTGATTTCTAACAAATCATGGTGGTTAGGGGAAGTGTTGTAAGACTAAAACACGAATATTCCCGTTTGACACCACACATGGTGGAGAGCCAGGGTAAAGTTAAATTAATGCTTGAAAAATTGAATGAATGTGAAGTAAGCAATAACTAAGAAAAACGAAACGTTAAAAACAAAAATTTATTGTGTCAAGAAAGTGTAAATTATAATGTATGTAGAAAGATACTGATACTTATTCCTTCCAGATGCTGGAAGGAAAGACCAAGATTGATTTATGAAGTCCAGGAAAAGTTGCTGTAAGAAGAAAGCTTTGTAACGACTAACAGAATTTTAATTGTTACATAAGATTCTTTTGTGTAAACGAGGCTTTCGCCAGTTAGTTCAGAATTAGATAAACTTACAACAGGTCGTTTGTAGGACCTGCTTCCAAGTTTTCCAAATTCTGGCAGCGGCAAATGTAGGGTTTATATTTATTTTAACTAACATTTATTTTAAGTTTAAACTATCTTTCCTGTCAAGCCTTACTTTCCCCTGGAACTGCCAATGCCAGAATATGTAAATTTGAGTAGAACGCGCAAGCATTCAAATTATCAGCGGAAGTAGTATGGTTTAAATAGAAGGCAACGAGTTCGGTGAGAGAGTTATTCTTACTTAGCGAGCGCGGAGGTAGAAATCGAGAATTAAAGAACCCCGCGTTGCGGCCTATGTGCTTGGCGGGAAGTAGTTGCAATTGTTCCAGTGAGCTTCAAGTCTGCTGAATTAGCTGCGGCTTTTGTAAAACGCGGTGAGTTAGTTATTTTAGAGAGCCTCGTAGTTAGAATCTTGTCTTTATTTTCTTTTCAGGTTATTATTTTATTTTGACTGCCTAGTTGGCAAAGTTTGTAAGCGTCAAGAGGACGCAATTGTAAATTAGTACGTTGAATAAAAAGGGACTTAAACCCTTTATAAGACTCTGTGGTTTATACAAGCTTTCACAGTCACCTCTTGGTTGCGTGCTAGTTAGAGGCGCGCAACGTTATACATCAACTACTTGAAGATATACAGGTGAAAAGCAGTGATGAAAATAGCTATGAAGTAAAATGTGTAAGAAGGCGAAACATCAAATCAGGGTAAATAGATCTTGAATGTGAGAGCGACAGTCATTCCGCAGCAGAGGCAGAAAATTCAGAACGGATAATGTGCACAGAATCCAAAGAAATACCTGAATACTGTTTGTATTCTGCAAAAGAGCCGCAGGAAGGCAAGTATTTTCAGACAGAAAGTAACCATTATATTTCCGTGAAATCGTTTTAAGCTAGTTGCAAAACATTCACCAAATATGAGGAAACCCATCTCGAGTTCGCCCAAGCAAAAGGCGCCTCAAAAACGTTCCAAGTGCAAAGGGTTAATATCATTTTATAAATACAAAATTCCGCTGAAACATTAAGCAGAATGAAACTGATGTAGTACTATTCGGCAGACGGCATGCTGTAGTTGACATACTGCATTAAATACAGTATTGAGGTAACAAGCGGAGTGTTGCCTGCATCGAAGACATGTATAGAAACTGGAATAGCTGCAGTTATAGAACTGAAAAACAATGAATGTCGAGTATTGCTGTCAAATTATCATTACAAACGATACATGAATATTGGTAGTTCTATCTAGGGTTCGAGTACTGGCGAACGGGCTGGCTGCATGGGCGTTTTCGTGGTTTTTCCCATGTGTAACATGGATACGAGCCAGTTTCCCTTAAAAAGACCTCCATAGGCCCCGTAATAAGTAAAAAAACTGTGCATGAAGATATGGGAAACGAACGATTTTGATTTTAGTTACGCCACAAGGTAAAAATTCTATGTGAAAATGAAAGCATGCTCACAATGCATTTCTCTGAAAGTTTATATTTAATACACAGTAATAAAATATTTTAATGTAATGGAACATATTAGAAAATTTATAACAGGCACAAATATTGTGTAAACATTTAACATTTTATAAACAATACTTTTCACAATTTGGTAGGATAATAGATTTGGTAAAATAATACTTTTATGTATGAAAATACTAAAAAGATACGATTCCCTTCATACAAGTACATATCTTAACAATTGAGAGAAAAAAAGTAATAATAAAAGTAATGAGAGTCTAGGCGTTTTTAGTATAACCTAGAAATAAAGTTACTAAAAATAAAAAAATCAGATAGCTTTCAGATTTTATATTACGCACAAAGGGGCGTTCTTCTAACGTCTTCTTTGTTACCTTTATTTATTAAATATCATGCTCTTCGCACTTAAACCATAAAATTCAGTTCAACAGCAATATCGCAAAATAATTTTAAAATGAGCATATCTTTAGAACACGCTCGCGCTCTGGAGATACTTTTTTTTTCCCGTTCAGTGTTGCCATTGCTCGCTTTTAGAAACGCTGAGTTTGTTATTTAAAAATTCGTTGAAGTTTTACAAAATATGGAATAGATAATAAAACAAATTCCAAATTATTTAATTTCTTTAAATATTAGAAAGTGATCTAATGTTTGGTGGTAGCAATTTGAAAAGTGAACCGACATTTCAACGCAAAATGCCGAAACGAAATTAATAGCCCTTCTGGGCTAACAAATTCTAAATTTGGGCTTCCAGATGCCTATATTCGGGTGAAAAAGTATGTTATGCAAAATTTGATGGTACTAAGTACTGTTGTTTTATCCCAAAACGAGAAACTTATAATTATTTATGCAGATTTTTCATTATTTAATTTCTTTAAATATAATGCAGGGCTCTAATATTTGGTGGTAACAATTTGAAAAGTAATACGCAGTTTATAATGATTCAACGCAAAATACCAAAACGAAAATAATAGCTATTCTGGGCAACGCCCTTTGGGTTAATAATGATAAAACATTGGCGATATAGTATAGAAAATGTGATATATATATATATAGAGAGAGAGAGTATAAGCATAGTATCACAATTTTTTTAAATATAAATGTAACAATATTATTTCCGCGCAAAATGCAGCTGAAAAATTAATCAGTTATAGAGAAAAAGTAAGAAATTTAGAACCTAATTAACATGAAGAAATGAAGAAATAAGACATGAAGAAATAAACTCAAACCAGTAAGACCTCAAAATGTTCCGATAAAAAACATAAACAAATTGATTTCAAACCAGAAGAATTTCCGAAAACTATATAAAATAAAAAATTAGGACGGGAACTCAATCAAAATCTGATTCAGCGTTGTCAGGAAAAGGCAGATCCCATTCAATCGAATTCTTTGCCCCCCTTCCAGGAAAATTATTTCGTTCCTGTTCATCCAAGATCAGCTGATGAATCATCTTAAGTATTATAACAGCTCATCCGAAAATTCTGACGGACGAAACAAATTTCTAATCATACGAAATAAAAATGTATAAAAACAATTCCATATGAAATAAGTTCAACATCCAAAATGGTAGAAAAGAAAAAGACACATATATTGAAATGAAATTTCAAATAAAAATTCAAATTAAAAAGTAAATTACCAAATAGTAATAATTAATAGAGCATCTTAATTTTGCCAGCATAATACTTAAGGAAATGTTACAGCTAAGCATTTGTAATACCTGCACATATACACTACGTTATGCAATATACCCTCGTCTCGTAACGAATTTCAAAGGACGGAAAAGTAAAAAGTTCTTGTTAAAATTTGTGTTAACTGAGGACTCAAACTTTATTTTTGAAATAGCTTTTACTACACATTAACCATTTATAGTATATAGTACAGAACCATTTATAGTACAGAACAAGAGAGACGAACTACTCTGGTTAATATACCTTTCAGGAATTAGCGTACAGACGGAAACCATCTAAGCGGGCGCAGCCCCCGAGGTCCCCTCTGGACTTTATACAAAGCTTGGGAACAGGTGACAGGTGATGGAGGACGGGGACGCCTGGTGTTTAACAGGGGTAAGCAGGCATATGTCCCACGCCTTCCACTAACCAGATGCAACAACTCCCTGGAGCCGCACAAGGCCGCACCTGGAGCTTATTGATATTCCATTCAGATTAAACATGGCCATAGAAGGGCGACATTGTGCTACATTGAAATTTGATGTACATTTGTGGGTGGGGCAGTCTTGTTTGTACATTAAACAGAGCATAAACACACATGAAATGTGCACATAAATAAATAAATAAATAAATAAAAAGAATACATGAATACTAAAAACACCTATAACTTTCAAACACCTAAGACGCTTCAGACACGTAGACACCTAAACACTTAAAGACACTTGAGAAGGTACACAAAAACAATTAAACACTTAATACAATACACAATACAATATGCAATTGAGGTAATACAATGTACAGTGACAATATGCAATAATAAACGCATATAATGCAATACTCACATGCTCAGAAGATACGTAACGCAGTGCACATGTACACAGTACACATTACGCAGGACACATGAGTGATAATCTGAGATATTAGCATGTTAACGCGCGCAATGCAGTAGCGATAGTAGTGTACAATCAATGTGGCTGTAGAGGTAATACAATATGCAATAGAGGTAATACAATATACAATAATACAAAGTGCAATAATAAACACATATTATGCTGTACTCATATGCACAATTGATACCAGACGCAGTACACAGATACATGGGATGCAGTACGTAGGACACAGGATGCAATGCAATATGCAGCGGAGGTAATATAATATACAGTAATACAGTAATAATCACATATAGTGCAGAATTCATATGCATATAATTTACATAACGCAATACACAAATACACAGAACACTTTACGCAGGACGCATATGTAATAATCGGAGATATCAGCATATTACGCGCACAGTGCAGTAGCAATAATAGTGTACAATCAGTGAAGCCATAGAGGTAATACGATGTGCAATAGAAGTAATGCAATATACAATGATATAAAGTGCAATAATAAGCAAATGTAATGCAATACTCATAAGCACAAAAGATACAAAAGGTACAAAACGCAGGAAATGATATGCATGACGCATAAGTAATAAATTAATGCATTAGCATTTACGCGCGCAGTACAGCAGCAATAGTAGTGTACGAGCAATGCCGCCATAGAGGCAAGTACTTGTACAGGGTATACATATGATGCGATACGTATTAGACATACATAAAATACAATATGCTGTGATAAGCATATGTAAAGCAAGACTCATGCACAATTGATACAAATCGCAATACACAGATGCGCAAAACGCGTGTGCTTAATATACGAAACACTATACACCGACACATAAAATACTATACCCATTGCACATAAGTAAAAGCTTGGGAACAAAAGTACGCTCACACAAGAAGAAAATTCAAAGACATCTACAAAGTATTTTCTCCATTCTTTCCAGCATTCGTGGTGTAACCCCTAGCACACTCGGCGCGTATTCGAGAGGTCCAGGGTTCGATTTCCGACTAGGGCACTGCCCATTTTTCACCTTTCCCACTTATAACCCAATGATTTTAGAGTCGCGCCCGAACTAAAAAAGGTGGTGGATGATGATTCTTCACTACCAGGATTTGGCGATTTAGTTCCCTAATAACCAGACGCTCTTTAAAATAGGGATTTTTCCCCTTCTTTCCAGGATGCCAGCATGCCTTCGGCGCGTATTCAAGAGGTCCAGGTTCGAGTCGGGCGAGGGCATTGCACATTTTTCATGTCTTCTGCTTTCAAAACCCTAATGACTCTACACATCTTTGCTCCCGGGCACCATTTCCTGTCTCATCAAATACATTCGAAAGGGTGTTACGTCCACTTTGCCAGTTCCCCAGCAGAGGAACGAATGGGACCAAATCCCCAAGGATGGGAACAGTATCTAATAATGTTGCGACCCCACAGTCAAGGGGCAGACAAGGCAGTACCATATGATCCCTTCATAGCCTGAACTATCCTTCGAATTCGGTCGAGACTGCTGAGGTACAGATCCTAGCCAGTAACTTCACTCGTTTTCCGGCACCGAACCCGGGGGGGGGAACTACATAGGTAAAGACGTACTACAGTGTATTATTTATTTGGGCATAGAAAACATTACAGTACTACTTGATTTATTGTTTTGTAACTTAAAGAAATGCACTCACATATACTTTTTCTGGTGAAATATTCCTGTATATTGTGCATCGCAGATGGGAAAGAAAATGCCTGGTAACTTCATGGCCATCTGTATTCATCGGTTTCGTAAGCGAAGCAGTCGGTTCCGATGTTCAGCAAAGCCGTCATAGTGTCCAAGGCGTATAACACTTAACTAATAGACGGACGGAATATTATCTTCCTCACTTTCATACGATTACGTTTGTAACAAGTCCGACACAACTATCCACGCATCAGATTCCATTGATGGCAAACGACAACATCGTTATTTGCAATAACTAACTCCTCAAAACTAACAGCAGGGTTAGCAATGTATTTTGTAGAATATTCCACTCATTGCGTGAAGTGGTATTGTTGTCAACATCCAAGTGATCAACGCGATTAGCTTCTTTTTGTATCTAGGCGCTATATGTAAAACATTTCTGTATGTGTTGTGATGGCACAGATTTCCATAATGCAGCGACAGCTTTTTTTGCATCAAACACATTCCGAGTTGGCGTTTACGTCCACTTTCAGAGAACAGCAGCTCTCAAAAGTTGTTTGCGATAAGAAAAAAAGTTGTCTTCATAAAAGCAAGAATGCCTTCATCCAAAGGCTGAAGAGGACTGTTGAATTTCGTGCAAACTGAAATCGAGTTAAAAATAAAATGCCCTTATAAGATCACATATATTGCTTCCAGGACCGAAATTCTGTTCATGTTAGCCAAGTGTTTGCGTTAAGCGAGTTCGTGTTAACGAGAGGATTACTGTATAAATGCTATCAGGTCTGTCTCCAAGCGGGAGACTGTGTATCGGAAATTCTAAAGATATGCTCAATTTAAAATTATTTTGAGATATTGCTCTTGAACTGAATTTTATGGTTTAAGTGCAAAGAACATGATATTTAAAAAATAAAGGCAACACACTATAAGGTTACGTTAAAAGAACCCCTCTTTAAACGTAATTTAAAATCTGAAACCTTTCAGATTTTCTTTTTGTTTAATGTTGAATTTTGTTTTGTGCAAGGTGTACTTCTTATAGCCTGTTTTTACGGTGAGAATTCGGATGTAGAGTGCTATTTTATTCAGCTTGTGCATCCTTAGGAGATTGTTTTGACTATGGTTTATGACTTGTGTGGGTATTTATGATTTATTCGTGCATTGTCTATGATTTACTGGTCATAACTGTTTCGGATGGGATTTATAAATAAAACACAGTTTTCATCAGCCTTTAATTTCTATAAAAATATCTGTGTATCTTAAGAGATGGGCGCTGCATAATGATACGAGACAGTTGATTTATTAAAGAAATCGAAAGAAACAAAAAGATTTGCACAGTTACTCCAGTCGACTGATTTCACACATGGGATGCGTAGTGCTACAAGTTGTACATCTCTAAGCAGGATTCAAGCATTGTAATAATTATATTACCAACAAATACACTTTGTACTTTACACACGCTGGGACTGCTATAACCATATGAAGTGTAGCCACCCAGATGTCTCTATCCTTTCGTGCGGCGAACGAAGGTCTAGCTATTAAGAGTACAGAAACTGTATCAGGAGTTGTCGAAAAATGTGACTTTCTGCTTTCCTGTGCCTCGAAGTCGGTAATATCTTCAATGATGAGAGTCAAAAAAGGTCGCAATAATGGACAGTAGCCTACGAGCATGTTAGAGCAATGCCAGCAAACTGTGCTGGCAGAATCCACTGCTAGCACCCGATGTGCGACTTTCTTCCACTGTTATAACATTGTAGATATAGGGAACTACCCATCACTTCTTTGCCTAGCAAGTATTTGTTTTCCCGTTCTGAAGTATTTATAAGTGCTCCAGATCCTTTACTACCAGTCCGACAAATATTCCTGTTTTGAAGTCCATTAATTGTTCATGATATCTCACCTTGCGTCGAGGATGTTTATTATGTTTGTTTTGTGTTCACTTTGCTTCAGACGCAATGCACTGATCCTCCGTGACCGCTTTCCACAGATACTATATGAGCGTCAGATTTGCATATACAATTTTTTTAATCATCTCCATTTGGCATGCCAAACAATCGTCTGCTTAACTTCTTTATCGATTCAATAATTGTATTCTTGGTGTTACCATTTCATTGAGCAATAATATGTAAACGGACGTTTCTAGAGAAAGTGTCGTATTAATAAATAATAAGCTCTTAACAAGCACTGAGTAACTTCATGGTCAGCAAAAATTATCAAAGCCTACACATTTAAATTGCTTTAAACAAGTCAATTCTTTCATTATGTAAATTTCTTGTTTTTCAAAGAAGTATTAAAATTTAAAATATTTAAACAAAGAAAAATTTTTACAAAATAATATTACGCCACTTTGTTAAATTTAAAAACGACTTACCAACTTAAAATTGCGCGAGTGTATATAGTATGACAAAAACATTATACCTCTGAAATAAATCAATATCTCCAAGGAAAAAAAAATAGTGTAGAAAAATAGTATTTCAGTTCCAGTTCAAGCTTTCCATTTATTTTTCGCTTTGTTTAACTGATTAAAGAAATACGGTATAAAAAGTGCGTTTTCAGAAAACCGAAGAATAATATAAAATGCGATCTACTATAAGATTTCCGTATAAACTTCAATATTAAAACGAATTTTCCAGCTAAAATTTCTAAATTAGGTGTGCTTAAAAAGTAAATCCGTTTTCGGGTCCAAACATTTGCTTTTAAAAACTTCAGAACTTAAGTAATTGGTATCACATATAACTGTTGTATGTATGTCGCTAAATTGAAACTTATATTTTAAAATGTAGGATCATCAGGATTTGCTTTGAGCAAGAACAGCGAAACTTGTGTATATATATAAAAAACAGTGCTTTTAATGCCTTAGGTTTACTCGAATTCAGAAATATAACCCTATATGTTCAGAGTTTTAAACAACTTTTTTTTTTTTTACAAAGATAAACCGGACAGCATCAGAGAAATTTAAGTAAGAATATGAGAAAATGAATTCAAGAAGCTGTCCTATCAACTCTAAGAACAAACACTACCAGAATTCGAAGAACGAAGTCTTTTTTAAGAAGTCACGTGTTCTATAATATTTAAGCAGGCATGGGTGTGTCCGTGTGAATTAAACCTTGTGATCAACATATGAGTTCATGTAATTGATGTAAGACTTAATATCCTGGCTTCACCGACGAAAAATTGTAAGTTGCTTTTTTTATTTCATTTCATTTACTTATTTATTTTTGTTTTTCATTTTTCGTTTCATTACTCAAGCAGAACTGGTTCCTAGAAAGCTTAACTCAGAATACATACTGCTCTTTGATATTTTTTCGCTTTCAACGTGTCATGCAAATATAAATTCTGTTCTGAATATCATCAGATTAATGATTTTTTTCCACGAATGCATCAACGAAGGAGAAAACATCAAACGAAGGGGGGGGTGGGGGTGGAACGTTGAAAATTGCATAAAATCCGTCATTTTAAACTGCCCAGTCCAAGAAAGTTGGAAATAAGTAGAGGATAGCTACTAAGGAAACAAGAAAAAGATTAATAAATTTTACAGAAAAGAATAAATTTCTGTGAAATGAAAAGACTGTACAATTTCTCAGACATTTGGGAATGCTTACTGTTTTGGAATGCGGAAATAAGAGTTTAATATATATATATATATATATTTTGTCTTTTGTCTTTTCTTTTATTCCAGAAAGCACACCATGAGAATAACACAGTTAAGTTATAGCGTACATAACAAATAAATATTGTGCATAACTGTAGCACAAATAAATATTGTACTTTTAACAAATAAAAATTAGTAAATAAGCGCAAAATTACTGAGAGGGAGAAAGGTGAATTTAATTGTAATTTGCATTCATTTAGCAACCTATTATGTTAAAGTAAATATGCTGAAGTTTTACATTTGTATTCTCACTCTTGGATATAAAAGATGAATATTTACTTCAGGTCATTTGCCAGAGAGTTGTCTTAGTCTGGGGCATGGGCTCAAATCCAGGAGAAGACATATATGTTTGTAAGCATATAGTGTGTTTGCGGCATAAGGGCACTTATGTTTGTAAGCATATAGTGTGTTTGCGGCATAAGGGCACTTAAAACGATATCCACCCGATGCTACAATGAAATAAAACAGATAAATCACGGCCACATTTGGGAGATAAATAACATCCATATTTACCTTCAAGAAACATAATCCAAAGATGTTATGCTGTATTTAAAGATATATAAACCACGTTTATAGAGTAACGTAAATAACAGTAAAGAAACCAAGAGTTGGAAATATTAACCGAAGTAAGTTTGATTTTGGATTCTAGCCTCCTTCCTCCCCAAACAAAATGCAATTATTAAGTGAAATTTGACCAAAAGCCCTCCGCTGGTACTTTATAGTAATGATAGTTCACAGACTAGTTAAGATTTATTAAAATTAGTATTTCGCAAAAAATTGCCCGGAAGTAATATCGATTTTTCAGGAATTAAAACTCCGTGTCATTCGGATGAGATGAATAGTTATCAGTAGTTACCATCTTTAAATATCAAACAATAATAATGTAATAACATGGATTTACATATCTGGCTTCATCTCACGATAATCAGTGGAATGTAACAAATGGTTTTTAAAAAAGCTTTGCTTAAAACGTAAGGAATAATGGCATCATTTGCAAGCTCGGTTCTTTAATATAGTAGTTAGCACATAAGCAACAGTTGGAAGATCCATGTTTGGGTTGCTGGTGAGAGCTGTATTTAATTTTAAAGTTTTCAATCCAAAAAAACTAATCGTCTTTAAAATAATGCATCAAACATAATTTTCTACATTCCTATTCAGAATATAATTCAGAATTCCTATTCAGTTTAAAAATATTGCTCGACTAAATATCCTTTGATTGGTTGGTCTTAGACCCATAGTTCCAATTTAAAATGTAGCTCGAATGAATAGACTTAGAAAGGTCGGTTACGAGATAAATAGTAGAAAAAATGTACAGAATTAAAATATTTTTATATATGATGTATAGAGGAAAAAAGGGCCGGAAAAACAAAGTGTTTTCCATCATGGAATTAATCCTTTCCCTAAAAAAAGTCCTTATATTATTATAAAAAGTACTCAAAATATCATCAATTAAAACTTTCAGGAAAAGTTTCGTTAAAAGCAGTTATTTCAGATTTTAATAGCAAAACACTAATGTATTTGCCATCATTTGCAAAAATTCTAAAACTCAAAATTTTGCATTTTTAATGAAACTAATTTTACATGATCCTTAAAATCGACCTCAAATGTTTTTCTTCGCGTGAAAAAGTGTCAAAATTTTATTCAGCTTGAATTTAATGTATTACGAATGGATTTTTTTTCTATAACAGTGCGTTTAGTACAATAAGGAATAAGTTGTTAATTTAAGCAGAAACAAAACACAAATAATGTTTCATCTTTAAAAAATAACGTTAACATCTTTTGTAAAAGATGGCGCATGGCCAAAGCTTTCGCAGCCTGTAGACCAATTTTATGATTTATTTATTCAACAAAAATTATAAGTACATAACCAGTTGCTCAACATTTAAATGTTCTGTCTGTTTGAAATATTTACTGATATACTTGATTTAAAATCTTACTCATAAGTATAATAAACTGAAACAAATTCTACTTTTTACCTCTCAGTATATGCATACTTAAAGGAGGCAACATTTTCTGCGCCAAAAATTTGATGATGAGTTCTAAGTGAATAAGTACGAGTTAAAAGGTAACCGTGACACGTTTACTATTTTTACAATAATGGCTTTGTCTGTGTGCTTGTGTGTGACTATTTTTTCGTCTACAATAACTCTTATATCAAGGTCCCAAAAATTTCTATCTTCGGGATTTAAGTTTTCATGTAAAGAGTTGATTAAATACCAAGTAAAATTCGAGAACCAGAAATGGTACTTGAAGCCCATAACAATTTTTCACGGACAGACGCAAGTGGTACTTTACTTGAAGACCATAACAGCTTTGCAGCAATGAAAGCAGTATATAATTGCAGTTGAACGAGCATTGTTTACTGATAGCTAAATATCGCGGGGATATATACAGATCAAAATGAGTTTAGATGTGTTCATACTATGGAAATAACATAAAAGAAAATTAAATTATGGTACAGTTTTATTTACATATTATAAGAATTAATTTTCATTAATAAAAAACCAATTAAACTATATGTTATTCAAATGCCTCCTAAAATAGAATTTTTAATGAAAACATTTAGGACAACATCTGGTTATTTTGATATCTCTATATATATATATTCTTTTGAAACAATATATATATATATAGAGAGAGAGAGAGAGAAATCAGTTTTTACACATGGCCCAATTATATTTAATATAATGCAAAATTTCCTATTAACAAACCTTTCTATTAATTGCAAAAATAAATTAGATTTCATTTACAAACAACAAACCGGAAGTATTACTTTATTTAAAACTCGTTTCTATTTAAAATATGGATTTGGCGGAACGTCATGTGCTGGCAACATCAATTTTTTTTTTACCTGAAATAAATAGAATAAAAAAGTATCAAATTTACGTTGAAGCTGATCATGAAGGTCAAGTTAAAAAATGAGCAAACACGCGAAATGTCTATGATGAATTAATTTTATACCTCTACAATTATGTACCATGTCACCTTAATTATTCATTCGATAAAGTACTCCGGAAACTTACGAACAGCGTTCAGCTGAACATTTTTTAATAAATAATTTCTTAAAAGAAAGCAGTCCAGGCAAGAGGTACCGAACCATCAAGCTATATTTTGATGACAAACTTCCAATTTGTACTTCAAAAACATCAAAGAAATGTTGCTTGGAGCATGGCTAAGGAAATGCCAAAAAATGGCATGGAGAGTAAGATTTAACGTTATTATAATGCTATGAAAGTATGCATCAGCTCTCATACTTATATTCAGGGAAGTATCCATTTGCATCAAACTCAGGTCTAGTCCATATATTATACCATACCTCTAGAGAGTTGTACTTATGTCCTCATAAGTAAAATAATAATAATAATAAGACAGCAGATTTAAGCAGATGAGGCACTCTTAAGCAAATGAGGGGTAAAGGATTTCGCTGTGGAAGTCTCGTTTGGATCTAAGCATTGTGAGGGCATGCGTTACTAAAATCTTGTTTGGAGTAAGACGGATGAGAAAATTTTGGATTTTTTTTAATCTTTTTTCTGTCCGATAAGAAAATATTTTCCCCCAAGAAAACGGAAAGCTAACATCACTTGTTGAATGGGTAAATATGCAGGATTTTCCCAAAAATAACATGCAAGAAACGTGCAGATTCAATCATTCATACAGTGCGTTTCTTTTTCTGTCTGGGAAAAAAAAAGGGCATTCTAAAAGGAAATGGGTATGGAATAAAAAATGAAGGGCGAGATGAATATTCCTTCAAAATTGGATTATGACCACGATAAGAGTAATTCGTAAGAATTATCGTTATAACTGTAGAATAGGGCAATATCTATATTTTATCACATTAATAGTTACAATAAAAATTATATCCTAATACATTTATCTTACTTTAACTTCAATGAGTAAGAATTTGTTTAGATTTATGTTGCGTTTTTATCTAAATTTGATTTTCAGTAACGTAAATGTTGCTTGCCATTAAATATATTTTTAAAATCAAAATGAAATAATAGAAGTATCATTATTATTTCTGATCATAATACTTAATTTTTAGTTAAAAAGTTATTTATTGTTACATTACTTTAAAAGTCAAAATAGTACTCATACACATTTTTAAAAGACACTTATTTATAATATTTATAAATTATTTGGCTCAATTTTTCAGTTTTTTTTCTTATTTTTTTACTTTTAAAATTTGTATCTCCCGTAATTTTTTATTAGAACTAGTAACGTGATATTTATGTATAGAAATTTAAATTAATACGAAAAATTAACAAACGTGGAAATAAAATAATTAAATAAAAAAATTAAAATTTTGAAACAGAAAACAAAGTATGCTTCTGTCGAAAAGCAAATATAATTTTTAATGGTTAAAAATAGTAATCTTTTTAATGTTACATCTTAAAAGCTGCGTTTTCTACTTCGCTCGATCAGCCTACCGGCTGTTCCAAAGAAAGTAAGTTTAAAAAACATCAGAACATAATTTTATAATTTTTGCAATTGTCCTTCTTCGATCACTAATATTTTAACTAGTGATCTTGCCAGAGATTTTTTTCAAGTTCTTGTAAAGATTTAGAATTTAGATTTCCTGTTCTTGTAATGATACATGAATTGTGTAAAATGCACATTTTGTATTTTTCTGCCTAAATGATATTATAATTTAAATACTGTTTTTATTACTCAAGCTTTAAATTAATGTAGTTCTGCAATATATGCGACATTTGTTGTCATTATTAAAAACCGACGGAGGATTTTAGGAGCAATACTTATAACAACATATCAGATGTAATACATTGGGAGTACGAATGAAATTCGAAATATTAAACAGGATGTTGACTAAATGAACCCGTTACCTATATTCGAATTGATCAGTCTGGCTTTATCACACTAAGTATTGTTTGTTTTCGGTTTATTTAATTAAGGCAAAGCACTCGATCTGCCTAAGGGAAGAATTGCCTTCTTGGAAGGACTTTTTAAGGGAAGCTGACTCGTATACACGTTACACATGGGGAAAACCACGAAAACGCAGCCGGCCCGTTCGCCGGAATTCGAAGCCGGGACCAAACTACCAGCCTTCAGCGACTTTACCACTCGGTCACTGGTGGGCTATGTAACAAAACTTTAGATATATTTTATTTAAGCATACTATTTTCAGGTGCGTTGCTCAGCTTCGCCGTAGGAGACATGGTAATGACAACCAAGGTAAAGTAGCAGAAATAAAATAAAATTAGAATTAGGAATTTTTACAATTTCTACAGTTCTTTTTACTTTTTTCAGAAAAACAGTGATTAGAAATACGAAAGACTATATAATTCTTAAAATGTGTAAGCAATTTTTCCAACTCGTATTGTTAGACATTTTTCAAAATCTTTTAGCAACTAAATCATTGTATAATCTAAAAAGATTTCTGTTTTATTGTCTAAATGATATCATAAAATATTATTTCTACTTCTCATATTTTACATAGGCTCGTTTCGCATTCCTGTGATATGTGTTGTCGTTAAATTTTACGGAAATTTCCGGTAGCATTGTTTGGACAATTTTTCAAACTGACATGGAAGTGGAGTGCCCCACAATATTTTTAAGGGTATCCATGTCAGATTTGATGCCGGTATATTGCAAGTTAAAACTCTTGAACTCTTTTGATTTTGGATTACTATGTTACTTCGCTTCCCCACGACAGCGACAGGGAAAACCAAATTCCGCTTGATCAACGAACAACGCAACTCTGATTGGCGCCGTGTCAAAAATCACTTATTGGAAGCAATTAAACGATATCAGTGAGACAGGGAAAGTAAGCCTAGATATTCATATCCTGCTGTATATTTTCTTTTGCCCACCAAAAATGCTATAATAGAATTCGTTTTGAAAGCTATGCTAATCTCGGCATACAGCGGAAGTTCTAGTGTGCTAGCGCCAGCGGAGATAGAGTTGCAGAAACAAAATGCAAATATAACTTAGCATTTCTTATATGTGTTTGTAGTTGCCGTTCATATATCACTTACTTCTTTCTTTATAATTTTTGGGACTGTCATTCATTAATCATTTGAATTTTTAAATATTCTTTCAAGCTTCAAACTGCTATCAAATATTTTTCAGATTCATCCCAATAAAAAGACTAAATATTATCTAACGTAAATCTGAAGCGA
The DNA here is from genome assembly GCF_044657685.1 of Stegodyphus dumicola. Lineage (NCBI taxonomy): Eukaryota > Metazoa > Arthropoda > Arachnida > Araneae > Eresidae > Stegodyphus > Stegodyphus dumicola. Next base: position 1,371,761 of record NC_140776.1, read on the forward strand.
ATGACATAAATAATGCTATAAATACTATGTTTCACTTTAGCTTCGCACCTCTCGTTGTTAAAAAGTCATAGACGTTTCTAATAGCATTTGTTATAGACTTTTCGGAACTGACTTTCGATGAGATTTACAGGATGATTAGGGATAAAAACATCGGCTCTTCTTTTCTAGGGTCCTGAAGAATAATAACTATAAATTTGCTGAGGATACGACGAACGGTATTGGTGTGCTTTTGTTTTATATACATATATAAATATTTTGCATCTTTAAAATTACACAACCTAGTGTTTGCCGTAGATTTTAATTAAGACTGTTGAGATCCTGACCAAACACAATATGGTTGCTTTGTTTAAGTGTTTTACTTTGGTTTGATTCTCTTCTGTCTCGATTTTGATTGTGTACAGTACACGAAGGGCTGTCGTAGAACTTAATAAAGGATATTAATTCTTTATATAATACTTAAATCTTGAATCTCTAAAATGTATTATCAGTATACTTTCTACTTGGTTACGTATGCAATGTACTTAAATTCAAAAAGGAGACATAAAACAAAAGACATTTTCTTTGAATCTGTTTTTGAAGATTTTAAGACAGAAGATCGGCGGTTTTTTTAAGGATAAACTATTGAATGAATGAGTGAAATGAATATAAACTAAATTTTAATTACCTGACTTTTAAATATAAAAACATAAGTTCCATTAATTCAAAATTAGACTAACACGTTCGTCTATAACAAGCGAGCAGATTCGAATTTGCATGTTTCGAAATTATACGTATGCTGTCATATTTTTTAATGTTGTCCTTTCAGAAAGGATTCTTTTTTAGTGGAATTATTTTATCCACCATTAAAAAATAAAATCTTGTCGACTTTAACTGGAAGCAGCAAGCATAGACAGTTAACTAAAATAACAGGAAATTTAATATATACCGAATAAAATTTAATTCAAAGAATTCTCTCGTATACACTTCAGAAAAGTGCTCTGCTTTATATTAAGGCCTGTTTTCTCAGGGGCATGTACCGAGGAACTCCATTTTAAAAGGACTTCCAGATAGCCTTGAAAGTTAGTTTCTATGTAAAATAGTTACTCAGGAATTAGGATCCTTCAAATGTAAATAGTTTGTTTGTAAACATTTTAAATTACATTTTTCCTTTGTTTGTTTGTAAACATTTTAAATTACATTACAATCAAGTAAATAGATTATTTGTTTGTAAACATTTTTTACTTATTTAAAAAAGTTGAAAAAGTATTTATAATAGAGATTTTCGGAGAATAAATTTATAATATAAATATAAGTAATATATTTGCAGTAGTTATAATACAAATATAAATGAATACAAATTTGTGAGTATTTTTCCATAAATTAATGTAATGTAAAATAAAACGAAATGTTACAAAGGGAGGGGTCAAGAAAACGTAACTAAATAAAATTCCCTTTTCCAACTAAATGTTTTCTAATAGAATAAGGAACTCACTGAAGCAAGTTTTTATTACAATTATTAATAATTGAGATATAAAGTTGTAGAAACATTTTACATAGGATTTTAGACATAGGATTTTCTTTTGGAAGCAAGAGATGAAAAATTAGCAATCCCCTTCTCCGGAAATTTGAATCACGGACCTCTGAAATACCGGCTCAGTGTGCTAATCACTTCACCACGAAGGTACGCTATGAAAAAAGGAGAAATACCTTATATACTTCCTTTTTAAAGGACGACTGAGGTTTTTAGGGGACCCAATCGCCAAATCCTGGGTGTGGAGAATCCTCATCCAACACCCTTTTAGTTTGGGCGCCACTGTACACCACGAGACATTAGGATTTTTTTTTGGGGGGGGGGGAAGCAGACGATGAAATTTAGGAATCGCCTTCGCCGGGAATCGAACCACGGACCTCTGAAATACCGGCTCAGTGTGCTAACCACTACACCACGAAGACACGCTAGGAAAGCGTGAGAAATACCTTATAAAGTATAATATTTTCCATTTACTTTATGGATTATTAAACTGAGAAACACTGAGAGATTTTTAAGATGAATGGAACATATATATTACGAAATAAACCCATCGAAAAAAAATGGTCTTTTATACGTTTGAAAGAAACTGAACTTTTTAATTTGGGCCTTTTATCCATAAACTTGACATCTGAATTGATAAACATTTTGTTTTTATTAATTGGATCATATCTCCGTAATTTAATAAAGGGTTGTTCCTAAAATTGAGAAGAATTTTTCAAGCTTTCCATTTTTTTACTGTCATTCAGTAAAAAATGATTCTGGTTCAAAATGTGTAAGTTTTTATTTCGTACAATGGCTATTAAATTGAAAGCATGGGAATACAACTTAAAGTGAAATATACATTTTGTTTAAATATCTTTAAATGAAAAATACTTTATTTGGATTTTAAAGTTACTTCCCAAATACTGAAAATGGAACATACTTTATACGAAGTATAATTTCCATCTGCGATATATACTATGTTGAAAAAATTCGAGTTGGAGGGAAAAGGTTTCCAAAAGTGTTTTTACCGTTTCCCAGTTTTGAAAAACCAGGCCTTGGGTAAACGCTGGAGAGCACAACAGTTTCCAATAAGAGTTGCACATTTTCTCATCGTCAGAATTGAAGTTTCTTTCAAAAATATTGGATAAAACACATATAAATTATTTAGCAATTTTTCACATGCGAAATTGCGGTGCCGTAAATTAGCACTACTTTTATAATCTTTACCGCGATAAATTGCACTCTGACGGCCAGTGCAGGATTTACGTGTAAGCTACACAAGCTATAGCTTAGGACCCCCGCTTTCTTGCCCCCCCCCAAAAAAAAACCCCTCTAGGTATTCGAAAATCATATTTGGCAGTGACGTATAATATGTGGACTTATAAAGAGCCCCATATCTCAAATAGCTTAGGGCCTTATTAAGTCTAAATCCGGCCTTGATCACGGCATTCTCTATCAATAGCCATTAAAAAAGATTCATTAGTAAAAGCGATTAAAAATATGCCGAAAGTATACCACGTATTACATAAAAGAAACCTCCGATACTTCATCAATACGAGAAACATGCTATCTAACGAAGCAGGCGGAGGGGGAAAAAGATGAGACAGGAAGCATTGAACTTCCCTGAGAGAATGTTATGTTGACCCTGAAAATAAAAAAGCAACCAACAAAAAGCAGTACCTGAGTTTTGGGTTTTCCCCGACACGTGCTCGTTATTCAGCACGTGGATGGAAAGCAACAACCGCGTCTTCTAGGATCTGAGATCGTTTCAATTAGGGACCTAGTTTGTGTCGTCCAGGTAGTTATTCATTCTCCTGAAACCGGATTAGAGCATTGGCGCGCGAAGGATTTGAAGGTGGTATCTTAAGCTGCTCCAAGGTGGACATAAATGGCTGGAATTTGGAAACTTCCTCATTAGGATATTCGTTTCAGCTATCAGCCTTGGACTTCGGGAAATAATCTGGAACCTGGACCATGGTGATTATTAAGCAGGTGTTACTGACGGATGATGACTTCACGGTAGCATTCGGCTTAGGATGATCAAGCAATATTTAAAAATGTTTCGCAGTAAAGATTTTGCTGAATTTTCTTGGATATTTTAGTCATTTATTTATCACGTTTGTGCTTCTAGTACAAATTGATTTCAAACTTCAGAAAGCCAGAAGAGATATTTCTCTATAGATATCTCTTATGCAGATAGTTTTTATTGGCTTAGAAAACTATTTTGATTTTATCTGTTTGTCTTTTTTTTTACTATCTGTGGATATTTTATCATCGTTTTTAACAGAGCAATGATTTTTTTGAGTAAATTTTAGCTCTAATGTTAATAGCTAGTGAACCGTTTTTTTAATTTCCTTGTTTATGTCAGTTTTTAACAGAGCAATGATTTTTTTTGAGTAAATTTTAGCTCTAATGTTAATAGCTAGTGAACCGTTTTTTTAATTTCCTTGTTTATGTCAGCTAATCAGTAAATGCCATTTTAAAAGTCTAACACACGGTATTTATCAATCTGCGTCAAATATATTAATGAAAATTTTCTACTTCATTAGCTTCTAAGGCACGGAATATAAATTCATTCGTATTGCCTATCCTTGTATAAATGAAAACGGATAGCTCACATTTCATAATCATATTATTATTTATTAATGTATAAATTATTTGCATTTTATATTCTTACATGAAATCATATATTAAAAATTTTATAACATACAGTAATATAAACAACTTAACGTGCAGTTAGTTCTATACTGTATACATATAAAATCTTGAATTACGACAAAATAGAAATGGTCCTTCATGCTCTCCTCTGCATGTTCGTTGAAAGAATTCGAAGTTAGAGTACCGAAGTCGTTTAACACTTATTTTTAATGCATATCTGCCTGGAAAATTCCAGATTGGAATGCTTTATTCTAAGATCATTATTAGATTGGTTCTTCTTTTTTAATCTTAGCGAAGACTATTTTAAAGACCTTTTGCTAGTATATGGGCTTGAAAGTCACTTATCCTTTCATTGTGAATGGTTATTGGACACACAATTCAACTGCAGATAGGAATAAAGGAAACTATTTGAAACATTTCGATAAAAAATATCTTAGAAGTTACGCAATTAAATAATAATAGCTGAAATCTTAGTCGAACACAGTTTCTATTTAAATTTTAAAATAATGTACAACACAAGTTGCAGGATTCACTAAGTTACGAATAAACGCATATTGGACCTAAAGCAGTTAACAGTTTAACGTTTTAACTGCTCAATCGTTTAAAGATCTGGAAGTTTTCTGCCTTTTAAACTTCAACTTACGTCTAAAACAAACTCTCAGAATCACGCAGAATATCAGCGCAAGAACAATTTTCAATAGCAAAAAGCACATTAGCCGACAGCAGCTCTAAGATTCAGCTGAAATTGCCAGTAAAAACAGGGAACTAAACTTATTCTCTTACGATTGAAATTTCCGTAAACATCTGAGTCGTGATGGATGCTAAAAAGAAATCCGATGGTATAAAAGCAAATAGGATAGTATGAAAACAATCGGATAGTATAAAAGTACTAACATTTACTAATCGTTAGGCAATCTGTGTTCTTTTATAAAGAGTACTCAATTATTATGACAGAAATTTGCCATTTAGAAATCACTAATAGAAATATCATGAGCTATCATAGTAAGCAGAGGAATTAAGTTGTATTAACTCGTAGGTTAACTCTTCAAGAATATTCTTTCCGTAGATTACCTTGGATTGTTTGTCCAAAGGGTCTTTGTCCCTGAAGGACTATTGTTTTCGTTTTGCGATTTTGCGTTGGTATACTATAAATGTCCGTTTCACTTCTCAAACTGTTGCCACCAAATGTTAGAAACCTGCATTATATTTGAAGAGATTAAATAATAAAAAATATGCATAAATGTATCTATATTTCTTGCATTGTGATAAAACTACGGTACATAGAGTCTCGTCGAATTTTGAATGACGTAATCCTCCTGCGAATATGGGCATATGGAAGCCCAAATTTGAAATTTGGAATTTGTTTTATTATCGCTTTCATATTTTGTAAAACTTTAACGAATTTTTTATTAACAAGCGCAACGATTTCAAAGGGAGCAATGCCAAAACTGTACGGAAAAAAACATTTTTATCTCCAATGCGCGAGTCTCTGTATCGGAAATTCTAAAGATTTGTTCGTTTTAAAACTATTCTACGATATTGCTGTTGAACTGAATTTTATGGTTTAAGTGCGAAGAATGTGATATTTAATAAATAAATGTAACACACAAAATGTTAAAAAAATGTTCCTTTGGACGTAGTTTAAAATCTGAAACCTTTCAGATTTTTTAATAATATTTTTTATCTTCTTTAGTCTATTTTCCTTATACGTAAATGAGTAAATTAAAAATTTACTTCTTAACATTTGGAATTTTCATCCGTACCGTATTTATTAAGTATTCCGCAATTAGGGACTACATGGAAAGACGGATGCCCTGTGGAGGTCTTTTTAAGGGAAAGAGGCCCAAATCATGTTGCATACGTGGAAAATCGCGAAAACGCATATGCGAAGTCCTGATCTTAGACTGGGAAGCACAGCAGCGTGGATGTTGGCAGGCGGAAGCTAGGGAAAGGAATGACGTAGTTGTTTTGCAAAGAGTATTTATAGTAAGTATGATGCATAAGTACAGCTAATCTGTGATTCGTTAATTTTAGGTTGTTATGTAACACGGAAAGATCTCGAATTTGGGAGAACAGATGAATTAAGGGGGGGGGGGGGAACATAAAATATAGAATAGTTAATTTTGAGGTCGCCAATCGTTTTTCAACGCAGCCATTGTATTTTTTTATGTTTTACATAGATTACTAACATATTCACTGACAAAATTACTCAATCTTACCTCCCACATTATACGGTTGCACTAAACACTTTGAAGTGTCATAGTAACCTCTGAGTCATCTCTGAGTAACCACAGAAGATTCCCCAATGACTTTTCACTCTGATTAACATTTAACTAAAAGTATCATAACTCGAGTAGGAATTTAAAAGAAAACTATTTATTAACACTTCGACCTGACGGTTATACAAACTAAAAAGTTAACAGGAACTTTATTCCGCTAGCTTTCCAGTAACGAGAACACACGTTCAATTCGAGTCAAATCCAGAATGCAAAATTAATTACGCTAACCTAAGTCTTGGGTTCCTTTGTCTAAGTGGCTGGCGAAGAAATGTAGGCTATCGGAAATCTATGCTGAAAAGGTAAATTTCAGCAGCAAATAAATCTAAATTGTTGCTGCAAGTTAAATTACAATAACTATTAAAACGAACGGACTGCCACACTATGCTGCTGAGTGTTCCCTTAGCCCTCAGCAGACAATGAAGAACCAGCTCTTTCAGCGCTCAGATAGATGATTATCTATCTATCTCTCTATTCATAGATGCATGGCTGTCTATCTATATATAATTCAGGTACTGCCGCGATTATTGCAGGTAGAGCGACGAGTCCATCTCATTGATATAATGCCACTGGGACGCTTTTCGTAAGTTGTTGCTGTTAATGTTTGCTAATGCTCACTTTTCTGACCTATAGTCAGCCCAAAGAGCGCAAGATTACGCCTGCCGTTGGCAACAGACTTACAGATGACAAGGCGATTTAGCTCAGTTCCTTAGCTTAGTTCAAAATCATGATGATTCATATTCGAAGGGGTTCTCAATAACATTATTTATGGATAAAATCACAATCATCATCACGATGAGTATGGGCCCAATAAGGTGCCTTAAAATCTTGACTATCTTCATCATGAGTTAGTCTTGAATTTGTAATCCGAAAATTAGAACTTTAATTACCGTTATCTCTTCTTAAATCAATTAAACCATGGTACTTAACTAGTTTTGAAGTCGAGAATATCAGATAAATATCAAAACCCAAATAGATTCCGAAACAGCTGCTTCGTAATAAAAGCAAATAAATTTCTTCTCTTAGAATTTCTCTTATGCAACTAAAAAGCAAATAAACAAAGAAAGAAATGCAGCTAGTGGGCAAGTTAAATGTAATTATGACGTGACCTGCGATAAATAAACATTCGAGGTCCATCCTTTTCTCCCTTGTTATGATTTTGCTTTCTGTTTTTTCACACCATTTTTTGTTTTGGTTTTACTACAACCTACTCGTTAACTTCCGCGTTTTCTCTCTGCAGAACATCGGCGCCGGAAAAACTGTTCATACGGCGCCAACACAAGGTGAAATGCCAGATTCGCTGGACGGCAATTCAACAAAAACTCAAAATAAACAGACATCGACATAAGAGCGAGAGCGAAAGCTCTGTAATAAAAAAGCGGAGCTGTAACTGTTACTAAATGAAGCAGTCGCCTAAATATTTGACCCTCAATAAAATGACGGATTATTCAAGCTGGTTAAAAAATATCAATTCCCGCGAATGTCGCCGAAATCGACCCACGTATTACGGTTAGAAGGGCAGTCGCGTAACACGTCTTTGGTGCCAGAAATTCGGTGAAAAGTCATAGTGATTACTTACGAATGTTACTCAGTGACACGGGAAGATTTATTTTTCTTTCAAAAATAATTCGTGAGGAAGTGAACATTATTTTTTTTAGTTTATTAGCCTTGATAAATTGTTTTAAAGTTTATAAACAAACATATTAAATTTAACACGTCTAATGTTTGCGTGTATATTTAAAGAAATTTAGTTTTTTACTTGGTTTATAGTGATATTAAAGCCAGTGCTATGTAAAATATTACATAGGTTACTTTGCGACTGATAGGTATACTACAAAATTAAAACTCGAGAAAAAATAATATTTTTTTTCAAATGATTAAATAAAAAACGAAGAGCCATTTTATTTTAAGAAACTAAATTTTTTCAGTGAAGGTACTGCATAACCGTTTAACAAATGTGGCCGACGTCGCTTAGTGAAATCAGGTTTACACACGGCTATTTGATAACTTTTAACAAAAAATAAAATTTAAATTATGAGAAAAATATCCTTAAAATGTGATGCAGTTTAAATAACTTAATGTCCATGTACCAAATTATACAACTACATATTTTTACAGAATTATAATTAAAAATAAATGCTAAAAGTGTTTAGTAACAATGGACTGACCATAAAATAACGTTCTACATGAATGGAAAGGCTGCCTCATCTACAAGTAAAACAAAGAAAGAAATATTTTATATTTTACCAACGTCTTTTTCTACAATTTTTTCCCTGGTTGGTCACTTAAGATTAATAGTTGGGTTCAACCCCAGGTGAATGGTCTGACTGCATGGTTGGTTTTCGTGGTTTTTTTCATGTGTAATGTGAATATGAGTCAATTTATTCTTATAATGTTCTCCGTGGAGGCTTTCTTCCTGTTAGGCAGATAACCCTCGTGGTTTTTCCATATTTCAATAATCCAACATTTCTACAATTTTATTCTCACCTACATTCATTTCCGGAGGACTTCCAGCCTCCTTTATACATTATTTTGACATTATACACATTATTTTTAAATTTAATTAATTAATACTATTAGTAAAAATTTAAGATTTCATAAAATATTGCATGACCAGTTTTCATTTCATTTTATACTGATGAAATTAGGCCATATTCAACAAACATTTATTACTATTTTTGTCTGGATGAACGTTAAAAGGGAAAAGTATGTCTCAAGTCAGGATTCTGTAGCACTTACAACTTATTTGGCTTACTAAATAATGTCTTTCTTACTGTCTTTATACGAAGTGTATTAATTGTTTTCATTCCGAAGAAAAAGGTATTAGATATGATTATATATATTATGTAAATTATATTATGTAATATTAAGTAATTAATATTACATAATTAATTACATAATGATATTACATAATGATATTATGTAAATGCATTAAAACACTAACAATTTATAAAAAAATACTAGATCTAGTACGAAAGTACTAACAGTGCGCACTGTACCAAGCGGAGCACATGCGTTCACCGGAGGGGAAAAGTACACCGGAGAAAGTATGACGTAACCACATGTTGCCTCACATCAAGGCATCATCTGCGTTTTCCCGATATAAATCAATAAAAATGTGAAGGAATGGCCAAGCAGTTTTTGATTGATCTCAATCTACCGAAGATGATTTCAACACGCAAAAGCAATTTAACTTATTGACTAGAACATAGGAACAAACTGTCGTGGCTTCTTATATCTTAGTTGATGTTAACGATTCGAATTCTGAGCGATATGGAAGCGCGGCCCTTGTGTCACCTCTCATTCTTTTCAATGTCCAGTTCGCCATCTAACGAGCTTCTCAGTGTGCCCTGTTTTAATCTTCGATGCAACAATACATAAATTATAGTTTATATGTTTCTTCTTTAGTATTTATTTTTCACTGCAGTGATGACATAGTATTAGCATAATAAAAAGGTGCTTATGGTGTTATCCAGTGGAATATGAAAGATGGCTACTATAGAACTATGAAAATTGGCCGAGATTCTGCCAAGGTTTCGCCCATATAATTTACAGCATTTTTTTGACAAGTGAGCATTAGTTATTTTAGAAAATTCTTTAATTTGTGAATTAAATTTCCTAAAGTCTTTTTACTTCTATAAATGATTTCCTGTTTCGGGCTGATGTCCGAACTTCAGTTCTTATTTTACTTTCATTTATTTTCTTTTCTCCGCGAACGAGGCGGATGATCCTTATGTATGTTTATCAGCTAGTTTGTAAGGATCTTAAGTTTTACTAACGCTTATTTTATTTTAAATCTTTACTATCACTTCTTATTTTCTACTTCCGGCCAGAATTATAAGCGTGAAGGAGTTTATGCAAAGTTGTCTGGCGAACGCCAAGTATTTAAGTGTGGCCTTTTTGCCAAGAGAAAGAGAGAGGAAGCAGTGAGTTCGAAGCAGGCCGCTTACCTTAGAAGTTACGCAGTTGCTATTTGCCTTCCAGGCCAGAGGTTTTAATCCTCTTGAATAATTAAACGTATTGTAGTGTTCACAGTCTCTGTGCTACATACGCTTCCTGTTACTATAAGGCCAATCTTACACGTATATTATTCTAAAGTTAAATTAGAGTTTTGTTTTATTTTGATATCCTTTACGTTAGACCCCGAGTGGAGGGTCATTGTATTCCGAAGTACGGAAGTCATTGTATATAAAGAAAAATAAAGGGTTTTGTATACCCTTCGTCTGTATCCTGTCTACTTACTACAATTAGTGAACATAGCTTTAGTAAGCTCTCTGTTCTAGTCAGGTCATTGTATGTTTCCGAAGAAGGTTAGAAGAAACATTGAACCTGATAGTGGCGCCCGACGAAGAATAACCATGGCCGAATTTCAAGAAGAACCTGTGCTGCCTGCAGAAACGGCTCAGAATCCAGAAATGCCAGCTGCCGCCCTGGAAGGATTTGGGTACATCGTCCAGACCATGCGCGCTTCGATGAAACCAGAAGCAACGTTTAATGGAAACTCACAGGTAACCAGTTTTTTGGAAAAATTGGATGACCACTTCATGCTCTACCCCGTGCACGAGTTTCAAAAAGTTACCTTAGCTACCAGCGCTTTGAGGGGCCAAGCGCTTAACTGGTTCAAATGTATCGGCAGAAGTCTCTTGGGTCAAGCAGGAAGTCCCACCTATACTTACGAAAATTTCAAGACTGCCCTACTAAAAGCCTTCCCTGTTGTAAGGGATCGTGCGAAATTAGAAACAGAACTTTTCAGTATATATCAACAAAGAATGGAAAACCTCTCGAGCTTTATTTTAAGAAAAATTCACGTTTTCAAGCTCTTGTATGGAAACCGTCCGGATCCTGAAATAATTCAAGTGATTTTGCCGAGGATACTACCCCAAGTACTTTATTGAATTGAGAAATCCGACTACACTGGAAAAATTATTTGAGCTAGCAATCCAGTTTGAAAGTAGAAGAACGGCGGACGTCGAAAGAAGACGCCAATATCAACAGCGAAACCAATTTGGTACGCCAAGACTACAGCAAACTCAAGCACATGGCTACGGAGAAAAAGCGAATCAGTGGGCAAGGAAACCCGAGCATTCAAAAACAGCCGGCGAACGTCGACAGTTCAATAGCAACCCAGGAAAAAAGTCTCAAGGCCAGTGGAAAAAGAAGGAAAGCACGGAAAGGAAAAATAATTTAAACTAAAACGGATTTCTGCTGACGAGAGGGTGCGGAAATCCGAAGGCCACAAAAACCCCTCTTCCTACAAGTTAAATACAGTAATGGTGAAAAATTTAACTCTTCCGAAGATTGAAGTCTTGGTAAATAATATCCCGGCCACCGCACTCCTGGATACCGGCGCGCAGTGTTCCTGTGTGGCAGAAGTCTTTTTTAGAAAGTATTTTCGCAAATACCGCATATATAATGCGGATAATACAACAGTATTAGCGGCGCAAGGAGAACAATGTAAGTACGTAGGTAAAGTACCTTTGTACATCCGTATCAAGGACGAACAGGTAAAGGTGATGTTTTTTATAGTAAAGAATTTGCAAGCAAATTTAATCCTAGGAATAGACTTTCTTTCAGACGCACAAGCTACACTGGATTTTAATGAAGCGTCCCTTAAGTTGACGATGAAACCAGTGCGTGTAGAAAAGGTTGAACCGCCAAGGTTAAATCTTGACCACCTGCCTAATGACGAGCAAGATAGCATCCGACAAGTGGTAAGTGAATTTGCTTCCTTATTTAGTGATATTCCAGGATTTACTCAGGTTACTAACCATAGTATTGACACCGGAGATGCATTGCCGGTTCGTCAAAAACCATACCAGTATGATAAGAATAAGGAAAAAATTATAGAATGGCATATTACCGATATGCTACGTAAAAAGATCATAACGCCTATCTCAAGTAGTTATGCTAGTCCGGTGGTTTTATGTAAGAAAAATAATGATTATCCTTTGGAGCATCCAAAAAGGTGGAGATTCGCTATTGATTACCGTAAATTAAATTCCATAACGAAATATCCGGTATATCCGTTACCGATCATAGAAGAAATTTTAAGGAACATAAAATCAACCAAATTTATGACGACTTTAGACTTAACGACTGGTTATTTTCAAATAGGGGTGAGGCCTGAGGACGTGCCTAAGACTGCTTTTATAACCAAGTCTGGCACTTACGCATTTTTGCGTATGCCGTTTGGCCTTTCTGGGGCCCCGGCAACATTTCAGCGATGCATGGACATTGTGTTAAGACCTGTTCTTGGAAAGTCCACAATTATCTATTTAGACGATATCATTATTACTAGTGATAATCTAGACCAACATGTACAGGATTTAAGAGAGGTGTTTTCTTTATTAAATGAGGCCGGTCTAAAAGTTAATGTCGAAAAATGCAAATTTGCAGCCCCTGAATTAAAATATTTAGGTTACAAAATATCGCAAAAAGGGATCGAGACAGATGAATCAAAAATAATCGCTGTACAAAAGTATCCGACTCCAAACACGGCAAAGAAGCTCTCTTCTTTTCTAGGACTTTGTTCATATTATAGGTCCTTTATAAAAGATTTTGCGGCTATCGCTGAGCCATTGTTAAAATTAAAAAGGAAAAAGGCAAGATTCTCGTGGACGGCCGAAGCCAATAGTGCTTTCGAAAAATTAAAACAAGCATTAACGCAAGCCCCTGTGTTGAAATTTCCTGAAAAGGATGAAAATTTAGAAATTTCAGCGGATGCTTCGGATTATGCGGTAGGAGCGGTACTTTCGCAAAATCAGCAGCCCGTGGCATTTTTTAGCCGAACTTTAAATCAAACACAAAGAAACTATTCCGCGACCGAGAAAGAGGCACTTGCAGTTCTGTTAGCAGTGCAAAAGTTCCGAGTCTATTTTGGAAAGGCGCCGATAACAGTATATTCTGATCATGCGGCGGTAACTAGATTGTACTCAGGGAAAAATTTATCCCCAAGGTTAATAAGATGGGCACTCAAGCTGCAAGAATATAATCTGGTAATCAAGCATACCCCCGGAAAGGAAAATATCGTAGCAGATGCCCTATCACGAATTAAATTAGACGAACAGGGTAATACCGTAAAAGTTGCAATGCTGACAGCGTGTACAATAAATTCCCGAGAAACTGTAATAACCGAACTGGGTAAGGATCCTGAGTTTGGAAGTATTTATGAGTATTTGAAGGATCCTGAAAATTTTAGCCACCAAGATATTGTGGCGATAAGAAATAGGGCGGCCCATTACGAACTAATAGATGGTCTATTATTCTACACAAAAACTACGAATTCCAACAACGAATTTCGACCTGTTATCCCAGCTAGTCTTAGATTAAATATCCTGCAAGAGCTCCATGACAGCCCTTTAGCTTCTCATGCTGGTATTCGAAAAACTACTCAACGCGTACGCGAGGCAGTCTACTTTCCTGAACTGCAAAAGTTAACAAGGGCGTATGTCCAGTCCTGCCCAACATGTCAAGCCGTTAATTATATTAATTTCCGCCCGGCCGGGTTTCTAAATAGTATTAAATCCGAATTTCCAAATGAAATAATCGGCATCGATTTATTGGGCCCTTTCCCAAAAAGTCAGTTAAACAAAAGTCGCTATCTCCTTGTTATGGTTGATCATTTTAGTAAATGGACCGAAATTGTTCCCTTAAAACGAGCCTCCGCGAAATTAGTTACTGATTCTATTTTAAATAAATATATTTTAAAATACGGGGCGCCCCTAAAAGTTATATCGGATAATGGTCCTCAATTTGTAAGTAATATATTTGAAGACATGTGCAAAAAACTGGGCATACGTCATTTAAAAATGGTCCCGTATCGGCCGCAATCAAATATAGCGGAACGGGTCAACAGAAATATAGTGAAAATTATCCGTAGTTATGTTAAAAATTTTCATAAAAGCTGGGATAACTATGTCAATGAATTTGCTTTCGCCCTTAGGACCGCAAAACATGATACAACGGGAAAAACTCCTGCTGAGTTATTTCTAGGCAGAAAGGTTATAACACCGTTAGATAAACTATTTTATGTGCAACAAAGAGCCCCAGAATTTAAAATGGGTGATATAGAAAAACTAATAAAAGAAGCAAAAAAGAATACGGAAGTAGCACAAAGAAAGCAGAAGTTATACTATGATCTGAAACGACGGGGAGTAACTTATAAAGTAGGGGATGAAGTTTTAAAAATTAAGCATTCACTTTCTTCAGCACCAGAAGATAAAACTGCCAAATTTTTTCCACGCTTTGAAGGACCATATGTTATAGAAAAAATAACTCACGCTGTTGTAGTGTTAAAGGCAAGAAATGGCGAAACCTGTTCCGCAAATATTGATCAAATTAAGCCCTTCTTCGATCGTAATAAAATGAAAATCTTTTCAGATCTTTTGCAGGATCCGGTACGGCAGACACCGCAGGTACAAGTTCCAGAGGTGGGAAAACGACAAGTACAAGGGCAAGCCAATGAGAGACAGAAGCAAGTGAAAAGAAAATTGCCCCGCGGAAAAATTGAAGGTAAAAAGAAAAAGAAGCCGTTCCACCGCCCAGAAAACAGAGTTCACGAACACCCCCAGAATGAAGAAGGGAGAAGGACGACGTATGTGGAAAGGACCGGGAGAAATGACGGCAACTATTACCCGACTTTAAAACGGAAGATCGACTCATCCGACAGAACTCTCCGCAGCAAAAGTCGCCGAACTGCGGAAGGGCCATCAGCGGCGGAGGAAAAAGTACAAGAAAAATTTGAACGGCCAACAACGAGGTCCAAGCAGGATCACGACAGAAGTTTCCCGGTTCCACCAAGACCAGCTGCCTTCAAACGGCCAAGACCACAAGCAGAAGACAAAAGGAAGGTGTTCAAGGGTGGCCGTACTGGTGAAAAACGGAAGCTTCCAGAGGAAAGCACTGAAGGGCGAGCCCGTACAAGAAGGAGGATCAACCAAGCTACGATCTGCTATACCTTTAAAGACTGGGCCCAGAAAAGGATGTCTGAATATTACAAAGATAAGTAAAATTTTATGTTACTTTGCAAACTTGAGTTAATCTTTCATTCTTACTGCAAGTGGCAGATTTCAAGAAGTTTTACCTCATGCGAGGTCTACCTTTATCGCCAAAAGGGCGAGAAATGAGTTGTGACCGATTTTCTTATTATGTTTTTCAATTACTCGCGCGTAAAACTAAAGTTGATGTATAATAGCGTTGTGTAAAGACTTAAATATTGTAAAAAGTTATTGTATAAATTTTATTTAAAACATTCTAGCAAGAAAGAAGTTTTAGTCTGAAAGACTTTTTGAAATGTAGTATTATTTCAATGTAGAAAGAATTGGCACTTGCTTTGAAAAGAATAGAAGTTAACAATGTACTACTAATGTATGTTTTCAAATGTGTAAAATTAACGGCATGTTGATATGTTCTTATATACATGTGAACTGTTATTTTGAATGTTAAGAAATACCGTGATATGGTAAAAGTGAAAGTAATGTTAAAAATTTGTTATTCGTGTGACTGTAAAGATTAAATCATGACGAATATATGTTAAAGGTTGAATGATGGAGTTAGGCTCTCTGACGCTACACTTTAGAGTTAGCCACTTTTAGAATAGTACCTCAGGGTTTAGAGTTGAAAGTAGGGTGTGTTAAGAGGTCTCGTATGTTGAATTTTAACACGTTAGTGTTTTGATTGTAGGAGGAAGTGTGGCACACGTAGACAGAAACACATTCGTGTTTGGTGTTCTTTTACAACACATGTCAGAGAGCACGGGGAGAGATAATTAAAATAGTCATGAATGAAATAAGAATGTTAAGAGAAGTATATTCTATATGTTATTTGCAATGTCATTCTGTAACATTTCATTAAACTAGTTTTCCTTCCAGATCTCTGGAAGGAACCAGAATTGAATAAAGCTCCTGTTTAGATGCAGTACAGATGAAAAAAAAAAAGATTGTTGTATATCCCGGGAGCTGCTATTGTAACAAATTTCTTTCTTTTAAATTTTCTAGTTTCTAGCGAAGCATTTTTTTTTTTGTAAAAGGTTGGCCTCGCGTTAGTTTCTAGAGCTAAAAGTTTTCAACAAGGTCGTTTTAGACCTCAGTTTCAAACTAATTAACTCTGGCGGGAAGTATGTAAGGATCTTAAGTTTTACTAACGCTTATTTTATTTTAAATCTTTACTATCACTTCTTATTTTCTACTTCCGGCCAGAATTATAAGCGTGAAGGAGTTTATGCAAAGTTGTCTGGCGAACGCCAAGTATTTAAGTGTGGCCTTTTTGCCAAGAGAAAGAGAGAGGAAGCAGTGAGTTCGAAGCAGGCCGCTTACCTTAGAAGTTACGCAGTTGCTATTTGCCTTCCAGGCCAGAGGTTTTAATCCTCTTGAATAATTAAACGTATTGTAGTGTTCACAGTCTCTGTGCTACATACGCTTCCTGTTACTATAAGGCCAATCTTACACGTATATTATTCTAAAGTTAAATTAGAGTTTAGTTTTATTTTGATATCCTTTACGTTAGACCCCGAGTGGAGGGTCATTGTATTCCGAAGTACGGAAGTCATTGTATATAAAGAAAAATAAAGGGTTTTGTATACCCTTCGTCTGTATCCTGTCTACTTACTACAATTAGTGAACATAGCTTTAGTAAGCTCTCTGTTCTAGTCAGGTCATTGTATGTTTCCGAAGAAGGTTAGAAGAAACATTGAACCTGATAAGTTATAACACGCTAACGTTCTTATCTACCTTGCTTTTCAAGAGGATGTCCCCAGGGACTGAGTTTACTATATCACTGCTGCCATATTGATAAATTGTCTACTTTTGCAGTGAGCAGGCCTAATGAACCAAAAAGGAGCTATATAAAGAGGCTTTTAAGCCGAAAGAAGGCGAAAAATAGCGAGTATAGATGATACTGAGCATGAAATTAAATGCCGATAAGCCTTCCGAGGCTCTACAAACTATTGTTGCACGCGTACGGGCTCGTTATTGATTGAATGCACCCAGAATCGATGATATATTAATAGAATTCATTTTCCCAAAAGAAACATTTTATAGTTCTGGAACATTATACAAAAGTACTCGTACGGCTCGTCTCAGTATGACGAAGCACAATTAGCCGTTACCTCTTTTCAAACTAGTAAGAACGTTAAACACAACGCCATGTAAAGCACATCTAAACAGCAAAGCTCGCACGGAGTTCTCCAAAGTCTACTCTGGACTGAAAAACTGAGAATTGCTGCTCTCTCCAGTCTTATATGGTTTTTCCCCAGTCGACGAGAAATCTCTATTAACTTCCTTCTCTCGAAACTACTGAAAGGCACGTACGGCTAAAGTTACATACAAGGGTCGGATACGGTTACAGTTAAATATAGTTACCGATATAAGTTAAACTACTGTTATTCAATTACAGATAAAATTGAAGTTATACCGCGATTGGATAAAAACGTTGCCAAATTTGGCGACAAAAATTAGTCGTCAGCTAGCGATATCTCGCCAATTTAGCGAAATATCTTAAATAGACTTGCTCTTGTATTCTTATTTTTCCGGCAGAGCGTGGCTTTTCTTGAATCCGTTCGTGTTACATTATACAAAATTCGTAACACAGCCTCCTTCCCAAGGAATGCACGTCCCTGGCAAGAGAATCCGTGAACAGGAAGCCGTACCTACAATAAGGGAAACTCAATGAAATACTAAAATAATTTAAATAAATAACATGAGACAAATAAAATACTAAATGAATGAACGCATGAATTTACAAATTTATATAAATTACTATGGTTTTAGTAAAACTATTTAGATTATTTACAGAATGGGCACTATGTACTATGGCCATAGTAAGAGGCCATCTTAATGAACGACTTTAGGCTTAGAATCTGATGACTTACGAATCGACTTCGTTCATCCTGTTTAGGACTGTGTAAGGACCGTCCCAGGGTGACTGCAGTTTAAATCTTTTTTGTCGAATCGGATTCCATAACTACACATTGCCACCTCCGTTGAATTGATGTGCTGTAGCTCTCGTTTTGTATCGGGTCTACATCGAACAAGCGTAAATGATAATGGGTCGCAACATGGCTTTATACGCGAGTAATTTAGGCCCTACAGCTAAAATTGAGTGAAATTTATTCCCTAGCAGCCGGAAAATTAATGGGAATAATTCAACTTTAGTAGCTTAGAACATGGGAGAATATGTGTCATGTAAGCTCCATGTGAGTTCTTAATCAAGAATAACACCTAAGTATTTAACCTGCTTGGCCCATGGAATGGCAATATTATACATGGTAATAATCATATTTAAGCCCAGATTTCTTTTCCTGGTGACGATAACCGCTTCGGACTTGTACACATTAATAACTATCTTCCATTTTTGAAGCCAGGACTCTAGTGAGTGGATGTGTTGTTGTAGTGCTTGGATAACTGAAGTCAGGGATGCATTTTGAGTGATAATCGCTGTGCCATCGGCATAGGCCAGTGTAGTGTTGTGCGGTATGTCTTTCGCATAAATCAAAAATAAAATCGGACCAATCAAGCTTCTTTGTGGGTCGCCCCATGAATTTGAAGGCATGTGGAGTAATAATTGCTATAGCAAACGAAAAAAAAAGTAGCATCTTTTCCGGGTTTCAAGATTGGCGTGAATATCGCCGTTTTCCATTGTTTTGGGAAGTGCTGAAGTTGGAGAATAGCATTGATGATCTTGGTAAACTTTATAACATAAAGGTGCGCATTTCTTCAATCGTTTTCATGCTGATGTTATCCATTCCAGGAATTTTCTGGTTTTTGCGTTTCTCAATATAACGTTGAGCTTCTGACGGCATACCAGGAAGATATTGTTCGTGACTGGTTCTGTAAGGACTTGTGTAACTGTACTATTTATGATATGTTCTGTTGTGAGGGTGAAAGATGTAGTTAATGCCAAACAAAGAAGAATGGTTATAAGCTAGTGACTCAGCTTTCTCAGTTTCAGTGTAAGGGATACCATTGAGAGGTACAAAGTAGGGGAATATAATTAAGCCATTAAGGTAAGGAATATGAGTGTAGCATCTTTTATACTTAGAAATAGCGCGCCAGATACAGTTATCAGCACTGGAAAGAGATTCTGTATCTGGTCCAGTCACGCCGTGCATGCTTTTTGTTAAGGGGCCTGACTTCATCAGAGATGGTTCATCAAGCGTTTATCATCAGAGCAGCAAGTTTGTTGTCACGTTTTAAGTGCTGTAATTTCTCTGTTTGATCAAGTCTTTGATAGCAGAATTTTTGAATCTTTTCGTAGATTTCAATTTCTTCTTTAAATGCGGCAAAGGCTGTCAAATGTTATCTCAGTTGCTTCTCCATCGCTCTTCTCTTCGGCGTTTAACCCCACTCCTGACACCAAAAGTTGTTGCTGCGTACGTAGATCCGATGAGAGGTTGATAGATTTTATTTACCCAAAAGAATTATATATAGATCTGGAGCGCTGCACAAAAGTACCCGTACATCTCTTCCCAATATAGCACAGCACAGTCAGTAGCTACTACTTTAAACTACTAAGAAAGCTCAGCACAACGCAAAGAAAAGTGCATCGAAAAAGTGAAGCTCGCACGGAGATTTCTCAATACTGGGAACTCCGAATGGAAAAACTGAGAACCTAATGCTCTCGCAGGTCTTATGTAGATTTCCCCTTTCCCCCGAGTGACAGGAAATCTGCTGTACCTTCAATTTTTCGAAATTACTGGAAAGAATACACGGTTAAAGTTGCATATAAGGACCGGATACTGTTACAGTTACATATCGAGATCACTTACAGTTGTTCAAGCACAGTACCAATTACAGTTATACAGGGACCAGACAAAAGTGTCGCCGAATGGTTGTCACGTTTGGTGACTTTTGTTTCACCAAACGTGGTGAATTCACCAAATTTGGGTGACTAATTTTGCCGAACGAACCATCTCCAGCTTTGCGATATTTCGCCACTTTAGCGAGTTGGCCATTTAAAGAGGGCATGTCTCATAAGGTGACATATGTCTTGAAGTTGCGCAGAAAGAGTGGGAAAATGCATGCATAGCGTAATATGAGAAGAAGATGAAAGATACTAATTATATAATAAAATACGATGTGAAAGACACAAAGATACCTTTAACACTGAATAATTTATGTACTGATTTCCTTCTCATTTCTTTTTTTTAATTAATAGATTGTGTTAGATTCTTTACTTCCTATCACTATACGCCTTTTTCTTCTTTACAAATCCTTCTTGATTCTTCTTCTTATTGTGCATTATCATACAATTCTAATTCTCATTTTCTAACCAACAGCTGAAGAAGTTGCAATCAAGAACTTTAAATTTCTGTTTGTTTAACATACATTATGATAATTATTGAGCAAAATTTCATCCTTTCCCGCGAATATCCTTGAGTTGTCAAACACTAAAGCTTTAATGGGTATTAAAATGTGTTTGATGCAGATATTTATATTTCAACAAAAAATGTATTTTAATTTTGCTATTGAAAAATATTATTTTTGTTTTGCTGAGATTTATCAAAATAAAATTACTAATTTAG
Source organism: Stegodyphus dumicola (assembly GCF_044657685.1). NCBI lineage: Eukaryota > Metazoa > Arthropoda > Arachnida > Araneae > Eresidae > Stegodyphus > Stegodyphus dumicola. The sequence goes on from NC_140776.1 coordinate 1,392,705, forward strand.
TAACGCTTTTTTAAATTTGAATCGTTCGAAAAATTTTCAAATTATATGATAGTATAGAACAGCATATCCATTAAGTGTTTGTCTTATACATACATTTGAAGCCGCCCACATGATATAGTGGACAGGGTCGCCTATTGCAATACCGAAGGCCCGGTTTCGAATCCCGGAGAAGGCATGGATGTTTGTAAATGTACAGTGTCTGTGCGGCATGGGGGCGCTCTAAATATGCAGCAAGCTGAAAATCCTTTCGAGAGGTTGGTGGCAGGGAAAGAGAAGTGGAAGATTTTCGGGCATGTCCCCCCTTAGAGTGCTCTCCTCCAAAATTGGGAGCGGAACTGAGCGAAGTCGTACTATCATCTGTATGATGCCCAAGGTTTTTAGCAACGGTAGGAGCAATCTTGATCTCCTTGCCCCGATAAATTCGTGGTTTTGTTCTGATGTTACTGTCAGACAAGTAAGGTACGTCACAACACAATATACATTTGAATGTTTTAGAAATGTAAAACGTTTCAGAGTTCAAGTCAGTTCAGAGTTGAATTCTTAACTCTACAGGCAAGTTGAAATGAGTATATAATATTTAATATCGTACTGCTTGTCTTATCTTAGTGTTCGATGCAAAATTTCGTAACATAAGCCTAAAACCAAATTTAGGATAAAATTCTATAAATTAAAACTTAAATTTCCTATAACGTACACTTCACTGTTCACTTTCATTTTTGCAGTAGTTGTGAGAAAGTCATTTATAGCATCGTTATTTTAAGAATAATTGCCATAATTTTTAAAATGCACTTAGCCCCAGCAGTGGCTGATTGGTTTAACCCGCTGAATGCCAGTAGCTCGACCCGGGTTCAAATTCAGCCAAAAGGATTGATTGCACAATTGGTCGTTATGATTTTTCTCATGCTTAACGTGAACGCGAGTTATATTCCCTTAGAAAGTTCTTCATTCCTCCCTTTAAGTAAATAGCCCTCGTGTGCTTTGTCTTATTCAAATAACCTAGCCTCACTTTTAAAACACATTGCATAAATGTAAATCAACAATCTTCCTTTCAATGATATTCAACCATGCATATGTAGACAAGATTCTCTTCGGCTCCAAGTGCGATATGATATTTCATGAGCTAATATATAGCAGTAATTCTTGGAACAATAGTGCCACTTACTACAACGCAGAAGTTATACTTATCTGAACTTGTTTTATATACAATTTTGTAAAGATAGAATAGATAGCATACAGACAAAATGTAAAATTACCACAGAAAACATTAAAAATGCTATTTCAAATGCATTATATCGTTAACTATTTATTTCTTTAAAACGAATTTCAAGTTAGAACAATATTGTTGCGTTTCTATACGGGTTCGTGGATTTGGAGTTATGGGCGATAACACTTGATGAATAGAAACACAAATTATTATCCTGTATTACTCAGGGCAGCTCCAAAATCACGTTTACAGCCGTCGAAAAACTACTACAAACACGCTGAAACAATCAACAACACAGCCTTCAGGCTATCAAGCTATAACGGTGAAGACAGTTTCACGGCAAAGCACAAGAGTGCAGCTCCCAACTCTGTTCGGGCGTTCTGGGAGCTCAACGTACTCTCGAGACTCTCCACGCTGCAACTCGCGATGCATTCGAGTATATACTCGGTAGACTCGTTATACCCTCGAAGATCAACTCGACACTAGACTGACGACCAACTCGCTAGACGAGGCACTGAGTCTAGTGAGTGACTGACTACGAGTCACTCACTCACTAATATCTGACTCCGCATGCCGCACGGTTTGTATAGCTTTTGGGCTGCCTTCCAGAACATTCTGCTCTAAACCGGTAAGAATTTGTTCTAGAAGGTTCTCCATCCGTCTATAGCATATCGCCAATTTTTCCTTTCAAATGTTGCCAAATGGGCGATTTTTCGAAAAATCTTACTACTGCAGGGCATTTCGCAATATTATACTCCTACATACGATGCAGTAAGTCAACTCATGTAAGTCACCAGTTACTCTAAAAATCTTCATGATAGTCTTAACATATCATAAATATATAATCATATGCGCATCAAAAAGTGTTTCGTTGATAACAATATTGAATATTTGTTTCCTGTCTTTTTGATGATAAATTATAGATAGAGCTGAGAAATTTCCATCTAGTAAAATTAAAACAACAATTAAATTTAATGATTAGTTACAAATCTCAAGTTAAGTTCTAAAACCATAACTGATTTAATTAAATTAAAATTTTAGTCTTAATTAAACATTTTATGTTTCGAAAATAAATTATTTGGGAGCGTAACTTTAGCGCTTGGTTGCAAAGCTGCCAGATGACGAGTAAGTTCATCAAAAAGCACCGCTTCTGATTAGTGCATTTTGATATGCTACAAAACCTAAGATAATCAAATTATATAGTCGGGGAATACGATATATTTGCATTTGTTACAAAATTAATAATAATTAAACTATTATTTATAACAAGAAAAAACTTTCGCATCCTATGGCCACAATATAACTCTATAACTCCTTGATTAAGCACATGGCATTTTTAATTAATTAACATCATCTGCCGTATTCGTAATCACCACTAATTTAACCAAGCCGAATAAAAATTACTTATTTATCTGTTTCTCATTTAGTTGTAGTGCAGTGTTATAACAATAATGAAAATAATATAGTTTGTTAAAAATGTAACGGGCCGCAGAATAGGACGTGACGTGTGTGTGGCCCGCAGTAATTCAGATGTCTATATTTGATGTAAACTGTACTTATAGAGGAAATATTGTGTGTGTGATTTTTTTAATGTCGTGCATCGATGTTATAGTTATGGCTATTTTAAGTCATAATTTGCGTATTTCCTTTTCTTTATTATGTTAAGAAACATTTTTGTGGAATAAATGTAGTGCATACATTTAAGTAACGAATGTTGGGTTTATTTTTTTCGAATTATTTTGAATTTGTAAAACTGTTAACATTCTGCAAGAATCTTTCTTAAAACTTCAGGCTGAAGATTTAAATCGAGTTCTTTCAACCCCGAATAGCGGTGCTCTTATCCTCTTATAATAGATTTCAAGGTAAGTGGCAGGTGCGTTTAACGTTTCAAAGAAAGAGATTAACATCTTGAGAATTAAAGACTCTAATAAGTTCGCGTCACACTTTGAAACAGGGAACTACCTTATTACGCCATCATTCATTGACAACCATCAATGGGCAACGCGTGAAGAGATGTTAAAAAGATCAAATTTCTGATACATAATTATTTTCGCGCTTTTATCATCTGAGGAATGTGTATAATGGATTGAATCAATTATGATAACATCAGATCTCACTCAAGAAAGGGAAAAGAAATCTCACGGTTCAGGTAAGGAAATTTGTTTGCGTTTGCACCTAAGAGGAAGAAGAAAATTAGATTTCCATAGAAGTGTTTTTTAAATATGCAACGTAAATGATTAATTTTAGAAATATATATTTAACCCCTGTAAATGATTTAAAAGTCCGGGGTGTGAGTTTAAGTGTCTTCGTTGAGATTTTCGTCGACTTTTCTTTGAAAATTAGTCTGCTATTTTTCATTTCGTGGATAAAGAAGTTTGGGTTCCGTTTCAATTGTTCCATCATACTAATGATAATTTGTACCATCATTTGTTTATTATCTTACACTGTCAAAGTTTTGAAATTTGGACCATCACTTCTCCTTTCTCTACATTAATTTGCATTCTTCTGTAACCGAATGTCAAACAAAACTGCATAAGATACAATCAAAATGCATAATTTTATGTTATAATAATATCAAGTTAATTATAAAATTGGATATTTCAAAATAAATATGTAATTAGTAAAAAGGAATGCTTAATATTTGTTAGCCCAAAAAGGTCTCGAAATACGAATTTGCGCTGTTTCACTTTTTATTCGAATCTGTTGCGATTCGAAAAAAATGTAAAATACTATTCCTTCATATTTAATCTGTCTATCAATTATTAACAAACTAAACTATTTAAAAGCAATAGATACATATCTTAAAAATATTATTTTTAACATTTTAATTAGTTTAAACAAAATCTGATTAGTTAAAATAAAAATGCATTTCATTCAGGGTATATCTCATTCAAAACGTTCAATACTTTTCAAACATACAGAATATATACAATGTTCTTATGTTAGTGTACACGTACTCGTATATCCATCTCGTATATCCGGAAATATGGATGCATACCAATACACCCCGCAAGCAGAAGAACTACCTTATATACTCCCCCTTTTAAACTACTGCATTTCGAAAGAGATCAAAATGAACCAAGAGCACGTAAAGGAGTTACGAACAGTTCGAAAGAATTATCAGTGACCGCTAAGCCATTTTTCCCCGAGCCAGAACCTCGTACTCAATCGGCTGGGTCAGGGGAGAATATCACTAGTCCGGTAACTAAATCTTGTGTTTCAGATTTTAATTTTCAGCGTGAACTTTTATTATGTACGGCTGTTATTAAAGTGTTAGATTCATCGGGTGAATACCAATTGCGTAGAGCCCTCCTTGACCCTGGCAGTAAAGCAAGCCTGATTTCAGAAGATTGTGTACAGAGACTAGGGTTAGCAAGAAGAAATACCAAAGTTCTTATTTCATGTTTAGGGTCTTTGGATACAAAAACTAATGGAATTACGGAAATAAACTTTGTCCCGCATTTTCCAACGAAAGTGTCATTTAAAACACCAGTATTTACCATCAATAGAATTATTGGAACCTTGCCGCATTTTACATTAGATAAGAAATACGTTGAGGAATATAATGATTTAATGTTAGCAGATCCAACATTTTACAAGAGTGGGCCTGTTGATATACTTTCAGGCGTAGATATTGCTTTACCTCTTTTGAAGAGGGAAATAATTAAGTGCGAAGAAGGTAAACCAGTAGCTTCTCGTTCTGAACTAGGATGGATTATTTCAGGTAGTGTGAATAATTCAACAGAAATTAATCCTACTATCTATGTGAATAATATACAAGTGGAAACTGATCAGATGCTGTCTGACTTTTGGAAATTGGATGCTGTACCTACGTTTGACATGCTTACCAAATTGGAGAGAGCATGTGAAGATTACTTCAAATCTACATTTATGAGAGAGAAAAGTGGGGTATATACTGTGAAATTACCGTTTTAATCTCCGCCTTCTCAGCTTGGAGATTCGAGACAATTAGCTATGCGTAGATTCCAATCTTTAGAAAATTCACTTTTAAAAAGGCCTCGGATATACGAACAGTATAAGGATTTCATGAGGGAATACCTTGAGGTGAGACATATGGAGGGAGTGCCTGAGGGAGAGATTTTCATTGACTCTACGTATTACATGCCTTATCATGCCGTGTTAAAGGAATCAAGTACTAAGACTAAACTGAGAGTTGTTTTCGATGCTTTAGCTAAAACGACATCGGGTCTTTCATTAAATGATATTTTGATGGTTGGGCCAAGAGTTCAGCAAGAGCTGTTTCCAATTCTTCTACGGTTCAGAACTTACAAAAGTGCAGTATGTGCCGATGTAGAGAAGATGTTCAGACAAATTCGTGTCCGCCCAGAAGATAAAAATTGGCAACGAATGCTTTAGAGGGCTAGTCCTAGTGAGCCTTAGAATACATTCAGATTAGTAACAGTTACATATGGGACTACCTGTGTACCATATTTGTCTACTAGAGTAATGAAACAACTTGCATTAAATGAGCAAGTGAGATTCCCTTTAGCATCAAAAATTGCCCTTCGTGATTTTTATGTTGATGATTTGCTTTCAGGGGCACAAAATGAAGAGGAAGCGAATGTTCTAGTTCAGCAGTTAAATGAAATGATGGAAAGGGGTGGATTCCGCTTAAGGAAGTGGATTTCAAACGGTTCAGCTATTTTAGAGAATATTCCCGAGTGCTTACGAGAATCCAGTATTTCTCTGGAAATAACCAGTGACAAGAAAGTAAAGGTACTGGGAATTAATTGGAACACCTCTAGCGATACATTTCATTTTTCGGAATGCATAAGTGATAAAGAGTTTACTAAGAGGACTATTTTATCAGAGGTAGCCAAAATCTTTGATCCAATGGGATGGTTAGCGCCAACAATGATATACGCGAAAATATTATTACAAGAAATGTGGAGTTTACAGCTGGATTGGGATGAAATCGTTGACTACAGAATAAGTAGAAAATGTAAGCGTTTCTACCTAGAACTGCCCTTACTTTACTGCCTCAAGCTTACAATTTCCGAGGTATGCCTTGAGTCCGAAGACAGTAGTTATAGAAATCCATGGTTTCTGCGACGCTTCAGAAAAGGTTTATTGTGCAGTCATCTATCTCAGAACAATCAATCTTGATTCGTCAGTCAAGGTCAACCTTCTGACATCGAAAACCAGAGTAGCGCCTTTAAAAACCCAGTCTCTTCCGAGACTAGAGTTGTCTGCTGCGTTACTTTTAACCAACCTCTTACATGCAGTATTATCATGCATAGAACTGCATATTGACAATATTTATGCATGGACCGACTCGCGAGTTATATTGGCATGGGTTTCGTCCGAACCTCGCCGTTGGCTACCTTTTGTGGCAAATCGAGTTGCAAAGATCCAAGAAGCTGTTCCAGGTATTCAACGGAATTATGTTGCTGGGAAACAAAATCCTGCCGACTGTGGGACCAGAGGTTTTATTCCATCAGAATTCTTACAATGTGAGTTATGAATGAAGGGACCGCAGAGGTTAAACGAATCCCTAATTCATGTACAGCAAGATTCAAGTGTAGAATTAGAAAACGAGGTTATGTTGAAAAATTGAAAAAGAATTTCAGTTAAAATGTTTCCAAATTTGGAGAGCCTAGTGTGTTTTCAAAGTTTTGATCATGATTAAGGTTATGTCGAGTGTTAGCGTGGTGTTCAGAAATAATTGTAGTAAGTTATCTACAGAGCGTATAAAGGGTTATATATCTTCAGAAGAATTTTGTGAAGTTATTTATATGATTCTTAGGATTGTACAAAGAGCCGAATTTCCAGAAGAATTATTCTGCTTAGAATCTGGTAAACCGTTGAAGACATCAAGTAAACTACTGTCTTTAAGTCCCTTCTTGGATTTCGCAGGAATAATGCGTGTAGGTGGAAGGCTCAGAAACTCTACAGCTTCAAATAATCATAAAAATCCTATGATTTTACCCAATAATCATAATATTACTCGTTTAATTATTAAGCATTATCATAACACGCATCTTCACTCAGGTACCCAGCTACTCACTTCTGTCATACGACATAGATTTTGGATTGTGAATGCTAGAGATATTATAAGAAAGTGTATAAACCAATGTGCTATCTGCCGTAGATTTAGAGCGCAAATTGCAACTCAGCTAATGGCAGATTTACCCGCTTCAAGATTACTCAGCTTTTTCTCGTGTAGAGATTGATTTAGCAGAACAATTTAACGTTAAATATCGTCCTGGTAGAGAAGTTAAAATCTTTAAGTGTTACGTATGTCTATTTATTTATTTTGCTACAGGAGCAATACATTGGAGATTATTCAACAAAATCATTCCTTGCGACACTTAAGCGGTTTATAGCTCGTAGAGGCAAACCGTGTGAAATTCACAGTGATTGTGCAACGAACTTTATAGGAGCTAATAAAGAATTAAAGAAAGCCTTTTCTACTGTTCAACGTGATGAACAGCTACAGGGTTATATATCTTCGGAAAATATTAAATGGTTATTTAATCCTCCCTCTGCCCATCATTTTGGAGGGCTTTGGGAAGCGGGTATCACGTCCATGAAACATCACTTAAAAAGATGTTTAGAAACACTTATTTTAACATACGAGGAATTTTTGACATTAATAACCCAAATTGAATCCTATCTTAATTCTAGGCCTTTGGTACCAGCTTCAAGTGATTGTAACGGCTTGGAGGCGATAACACCAGGACACTTTTTTTTTAAAGTGAAAATAGGTCGATGTGTACATGGATACCGAGTTTGAGCAATTTTTTTACTTGTTATTTTCAAGTTGGCGATTTTGAGAAACGCTCGAAGCAGTGGGTGATTCTGCACACGACAGTTTGTCGCCAAGGGTGTGGGCTCTGCTAGGATTTTATCGGGCATAACAAATGGAAAGGAGTCACGGATTAACTACTAGTAACTATTACAAAATCATTTCTTTAAAAGAAATCTACTAATATTAACATTGCAATATCTGACAGATATTGAGTTGATATCTTACAGATATCTGACGGTAACTGAGAGGGACACCGACTCAGTTACCTTGTAAATCCCCAGGACGCCTCTCTTGAATGAATCTTGGTCAGTGAATTATCGTTCAATTTTCTTGGGCGCTTGGACATAGCTCTATCCCAGTAGAACACGTTTTGCACTTTTCGAATGCTAATCTAGCTTCTAGCATGTTACAGAAGTAATATGAGTGAAAAAGTCCTATGATAAGCGAAAAATGGCAAATCGAACGATGAGACGGCAAAAGTTCGAATGTTGAAGGTTCATTATTGCTGACGTGCAAAAGAAAAAAAAAAAAACTTTTTAGAATGTGTGTGATTATGGCAAAACCTCGAGGGCTATCTGCTTAAGAGAGGAGATGCCTTTGTGGAGGACTTTTTAAGGGAAAGTGGATCGTATACATGTTACACATGGGAAAACTACGAAAACGCCCATGTTGCCAGCTCGTTCGTGGGATTCGAACCTCGGACCGAACTACCAGTGTTCAGTGACTTCACCGCTCGGACGCTGGTGGGCACAAACTTTTCAGAGAGTAGCATTAGATGAGTGCTGTGCTGGTGATAAGAACGAAGTCTCGACGCTGAATGACAGGTGAGGAGTCGTAATGCAGGAGTTAAATGAGCCTTGATCGCAGTTCCTAAGAGGGACATCGGAGGAGCGAAGGAGAAGGGGAGGGAGCTAAAAACCCGGGTTTCGAAAGATCGAACACATCAGCAGTAGATGAGGCTACAATGAGCTAGAATGCAAATAAAAGAATTAAGGAAAAATCATGTGTTTGTAATACTTTTTAAGTGTGAAAACACCTGCCACGTCTAGGCAGCTTAATGAAGAATCTCTACAAAATGAGTTTCGGTACAACTCTGATATACGCCCTAATTTCACCAAATGTGGCGATATGTGTTCTGCGCTGGTTTTTGGCGCGATTGCGTGTTGTATGGCAACCCTGTTGACGTTGAAAAATCTTTCGCTGGAGTTCGTTGGTTCGCGTCATGCTCTGTGTCTGAGAAGCTAAAATAGTGGAAGTTGTTGAATTGAAGTTAGGTAAAAGAAAATATCGTCGTGGCCATCCTGTTGAGGGGCATTGGGTATTTGGAGGTGTGGAAAGAGGTTCTGGGAGATTATTTTTAGTGGCTGTGCATGATAAAAGTAGGGATTTATGATTATTTGTGAACCATAGTATGAATTTTCTGGATAGTGTGTCTGGCTGTTATATAAATACGATAGTGATTACGTGGCGGCATGTTAAAGGTGATATGAAGTTGGTATTTCTGCTGTTCGAAAAAAGCATTGATTCATGGTAAGTGCATTTTATTTTATTCTTGTTCTTATTTTGTAGAATGTTATGTTCATTGTTTTTTTAGTATGAATTTCTGTCGTTATTGTTGCTTTTTTGAATTGTTTGAAATTTATTTTAGTTCTTTTGTTGATTAGTGCTCACCGTCTTAATTATGCAATTCGTAGATGTTTTTTAAAGTTGAAACCAGAGCGCTGTATACATGGTATTCTTTGAAATTTATTGTTGTTATGTTAATTTATTAAAGTGAGGTGTGCGTAGTTCGTAGATTCGTTTGTTGCCTAAATTGTGCAATTCGTAGATGTTTTCTTAAGTTGAAACAGGACGCTGTGTACATGGTATTCTTTGAAATTTATTGTTATGTTCATTTATTAAAGTGAGGTGTGCGTATTTCGTAAGATTCGTTTGTTGCCTAAATTGTGCAATTCGAAGATTTTTTTAAAGTTTAAACAGGATGTTGTGTACATGGTATTCTTTGAAATTTATTGTTGTTATGTTAATTTATTAAAGTGAGGTGTGCGTGGTTCGTAGATTCGTTCGTTGCCTAGATTGTGCCATTCGTAGATATTTTTTTTTTTAAGTTAAAACATATCGCTGTGTACATGGACTCTTGTCAAATAATTTTGGTTAGAAACTTTACGGTTTTGCTATCTAAATTTTTTGTTTTTGTTTCGAATTTTTAGCTTAAATTGTGTGTTCAAAATGTGTTTTTTGCATTCGCGAAAACCGTGTTTTTGGAGACATTTTAGGCTTAAAGTTCGAAATGTAGACAAAAAATTTAGATAGCAATATGGCAGCGTGGAGTTTCTTGCCAAAAATTTTTGGCGAGAAACTTGGCGACTTGAGGGAGCATATCAGAGTAGTTCCTGAGTTTGAAGTAATAAACGTAAGCGAAAATAAAATGGTTGAAATGCTAATACGAGAATGCAAATACAACTAAATACGCAAATAAAAATAAAAATAATCAAGCGAATACAATTTACCAACAAACTAGCCTTCAGAGGGAAAATCTATGTGCAATACAGGAAGGGAAAATTATGCGTATATATAAAAATTGTTTCAGAACTAGAGTTAAAAAGCTAGGGAGAGATAAGGGAGGAAATATGGTATATACGAAACTTGAAGCTTATTCTTGATTTTGGAATAAAATTCGAGTACATAAATATGTAATATTTGTCAGGCAAGAAAATATGTTTCAAACCTGATGTGTTACTGCAGATTACAACCATTCCTGAGAAAACCTGTGCTGGCAAATGAGGGCATTTATCGACAAACCCTAAGATCTTTTAGCTAAATTTCTATTAAAATTTTTGTTTTAAATAATTAGAAAAATTTCAGTTAACTTGTAGGGCATTAGGTTATTTTCAAGCAGAAGATGTGAAAAATGTGCAGTGCCCTTGCCGGAGCTCGAACCTGAACTTTTCGAATGTGCGCCAATTGTGCGGTAACACTACGAAGGCATCCTAGAAGGAGGAAGAATATACCTTATACACATCTTCTTTTTAAAGAATAACTGAAGATTACTGGCACAATTGCCAAATCCGGGTGGTGATGAATTATTGTTCACCACTGTAGAGTCATTACGTTATTTTGAAGCAGGAAACATAAAATGAGCAATACCTTCTCCTGGACTCGAAGCCTGGATGTAGAATTTCAAGTATTTATCATAGGGAAAATTTAAATTTAGTATATTTATATGTTTCCAAAACTTCAGGTATTCAGAAGAAATAGCGTTTAATGTAACATCTCTCAGACGGAAACTCATAAAAATTATTGTCTGCTACATTAGTTTCTAAGAAAGATTAATAATAAAAATTGTCGCAGATGACAGTAGTCTAAAATAATGGACGGAAGAAAACTTTCACATTTACGTGCAACTTATTACATTTTAGAGATTCCATGAATTTTAATAATGAGTTTTAAATCTGATTTAAAGTATTATTTCTTTTGTCTAATAAGTGTAAATTACAAGTATTAACGATATGTTAAAAATTTGGAATATAACATCTTATATTTTTCCATAAAACTGTTTCTTTAATTGTTACCTTCAGTCATATATACATGCGCAAATGGTTAAAATATATTCAGAAAATTTTAAATTACTTTTAATTTATTCAAATTTATTTTATTTTTCTATGAGAACGAAAATAAGCATGGATGAATTAGTGTATTAATTAGAATGTGATTACACTATAACTTTCCTTTTTTACATTCTCCTAAGTTTTTGCTGTAATATTCATTAAAACTAAAAATTCAACCCAACAAGGAATTCCGATTAAGCTGTAATTGCTTATGATATTTTTTACATTGAGGTGGAAAAAACATATTAGATAATATCAAGCATCAAAGAAGAACGTAGAGTTACATTCTTCATAGTTATTAATTATAAAAAGTCATTTTAGATGAAATATTAACTTCGCTCTATATTATTTTGTCTAAACTATTAATTTCGCTTTTATATCTTTCAGATAAGAGAGAAATATTAAATTTAAGGCTCATCTTTTCTCAGGAATTGCCTGAAGCAACTCATAAAAATAGAATCTGTTTTGTCATAGTATTATTTACAGTCTTTCATGTCTACGAACTGGTTTGCTAGCAGAAAGTAAGATTTATAGACAGCATTTATTCTCCACTAAGTATACCTTATCAAAAATATAAGGTACTTAGTGAGCAACCTTAAGGATCATAAAGCCAGAACCTGCCTCGTTCTCCCAAGTTGGCTAACGACAAAAGCCACATAAGGGGTACACCTTCCTGTAATCGATCATAAAGATAAGTAAAATTTCGCAACGTGTCATGCGGTGTTATAGAAGTGAGGTGACATCTCTGTTCCCTTGTCGAGCACTGTTACGTGTCTTGTACTAAATTTATGACAGGTGATGCACAAAAACATGCCATCGGACAGTTTTTATCATCATAACGATGGATGTGATCGTGTGGCATAGAATAATAAGTGGAAAACTTTATTTACCATAAAAGTTTTGGGAACTATTTCGTGTATTTTAGCATTTCTTATTTCATAGAATGGCAATTTATGTAATAGTTCCCGATAGGCTCGGTTAATTTGTCGGTATAATGACGTTTTTTTACATACGGGTACTGATTAAATCGGAAGCTATTTTAAAGAAATTTTAAATAACTGCAATTAGCATGCCATCACGGAGAATTCGCATGCATCTGCTGCCAAGAAGGCTAGTTATAAGGCAATGGTATAAATTTCTGACGGCTGAATTGGAATAATTTATACTTTAGTGGTCTTTGGACAAAGTGACAGAAGTTCATGTAACCAGAGAATGGTTCTACAAAGCACAGCATTAAAAATTTTTGTTACTGATCAAGTCAGAGTTTATTCTATTTAAAACGAATTCACAATTTAGTTAAAAAATTAGTAATTAGAATAAAGTGGTAACTGCTTGAGGCTGCTGTCACAAAATATTTTGAAGATGACAGTTAGTGTTTCTTGTGGAGAAGAAGCAAAAGTTTTAATTTCTTATTTCTGTAGAAATTGCTAAATTTCTCGAGAAATGCAAAAATGGAAGCTTTTTAAAATTGCGAAAGGAGCTCATGCAGAAATTTGTGAAGATTTATTTACATTATTTTATTACATTTCCTTTCATATATAAAGAAAGAAACGGTAAAAGATAAGCTCAGAAAATTCGCTGCGAATGACGTGGAAAAGATTATTCCTATATTGTTATTATTATATAAAATTGCGAAATGCATGATGTTAAAAATGATCTTGTATTTAATTACATTAATTATGTAAATGTTTGAAAAAATTATGAATTAGGAATACCACTGAAATGAATTGGGGAAGAAAAATTATTAAAAATATATTTGTTGGTTGTGTGTGTGTATTTATTTTTTGTATTTATTTTTATTTTCGTTATTGTTTTGCAACAAGATATAAGAAAATGTTGTCTGGTTATTAAATATTCGCTTACAGTAAAAGCAAATTTTATTTAATTGTGTTTCATATCAAAAAATCTTTTGAGATTCTCAAAAACTTTGGAGAAGCACAGAATTTTTTTTTTTTTTTTTTTGTTTTTTGAAAATATAAAAGTCGAGAAATCTCAATCTAAATGGCTCAAGTAAGAAATTAGAAAAACAAATTAAAGATATTTCTTTTACTGTAATTTAGACCTGTAATGTACACAGCCATGTGCAATTTATATCTTCTGAAAAGAAAATTTTTATTAAAGAGCAGACTGTCATGACTGAAATTGATTTAATATACATTGCTATATTCAATGATATTTCCAAATAAAAAACATACTGTGAATAATAGTTTCAGCAATACTAAAGCATTTCAATATTCAGTATAAAGATTTGTGATTTTTAATAATGCTGGCATTCTTTTGTACGTTTCTCATCTAAGGAACTCGAAGTGCGGCTGTATAGCTTTGTCATGATTCAATATTCTGTAGGCCATTTGAATTAGTTTATTCAGTTGTGTAATTTCTTCTTCGAGGACCTTATTTTTCAAAATATTCCATAGTCCTTCAATCACTCTCAGAATTATTTCCAGAACAAGCTAGCTCTTGAAGTCTTTTAAAAGTAAAATAATTTTTCCAGATCCTGCATGTACGGCAAGAGGTATTTCTTCCCTAAAAAATCTGATGTAGACACCACATTACTTTCTTGTACGGCCTATTAAATTATACACATTTTTTCCTGCATTTTATTTAAACTTGTTTCCTCGAATTTCATTGGAGATATATTTCTCATTCGATTAATTCAACTCTCACTTTACGGCAAGGAAAAAATATCTTCATTAAAAAGAAATATGTAAAATACGAAAAAACAGAACAAATACAGGTAAAAAAAAAAAAAAAAAAAAAAAAAAAATTACAATTAAAATTAGAGTTTCTACGTAAAAACAAGCAACTGGGACAGCGGGCAAGAAAGCAGTTTTTTTCGGTGCACAAAACTGAAAGTTACTTTTGGTTCCACTCGGCAAAAGGACACTGAAGGTGCAGAAACTGACTTAATTCACTATTCTACTAAGAGCGGCCGATTGCAACAAAAAAGGGAGGTGTACAATTACACGCTATAGGAGTCCCATATACAAAATTTCAACGTTTTGAGGCTACTTGTTTTTAAATAATGCGAGATACATATACACGTCACGAAAAAAAAATCTCTTTTGAATCCATTTTAAAACCATTTTTCAATCCATTTTGCGAAAAAAGTTCTTTATTCTGTCCGTAAGTACAAATGTCACGCAAAAACATGGTTTAAATGGATTCGGGAGCGGTCAAAATGGATGTTTGCTCTGAAATATGATATCCGAAACTTTTCGCCACTACAATACTTCCTTTACATCTTACAAAGAAGTAAAAATCAATAATGTAGGTTCATAATAAGACTTCTCCAATATATTGTTACGTTCGTAAGGGGTTCGTATGGATTTGGAGTGAATAACGACGACACTTGATGAAGTATCGAAACACACTTTATTTACCAATATTAATCAGATAACTCCAAAATCACTTTTACAGTCGACGAACTGTTATAAACACGCTGACACGTTCAGCGACACAGCCTTCACACTGTCAGGTAATAACGGTGGAGACAGCTTCACTGCAAAGCACCAGAGTACAGCTCCCGACTCTGCTTGGTCGTTCTCGGAACTCCACATACTCTCGAGACTCTCCACGCTATAACTCGCTATGCACTCGACGATGCGCAAGAGTATAGCTGTCGACTCAGCACAGTCTAAGACAAAACTCGACGATGCACTTATTCGCGATACACTACAAGACGCTCTCGATGCATTCGACGACCAACTCGGCACTCGCTGTCAACTCGATCGATTCCGCTGGGATTAACTCGCTAGACGAGGCACACATTAACCAACTAACTGACTGCGGACCAGCAGGGTTTATATAGCTTTCGGCTTGTGTTCGAGAACATTCTGTGCTAAACTGGTAAGAATTCGTTCCAGAAAGTTCTCCATCCGTCCATGGTATATCGCCAATTTTGTCGCCAAACGCGCGATTTCTCGCCAAATGTGGCAACTTTGCATTCCCTTGCCATTTTATGGCAACCCTAAAACTGCTTTACGGGGAAGCCATCTTACCGCGCCTGTACATTTCGTAACAATATGTAACACAGGTTGGTCATAATAAAACTTTCCCGATAACCCTGGCGGCTTATCTAACTCAAGTAACTGAAATGAAATTTCATATATTATTATTTGAAAGTATGCGCTCGAGATCGTGATGATTTAAAACAATACAGCTCTCCCTGTTACGACTTCAGTGAAAATATTTTGAAATTTTCGAATGGGCACCCACCGTTTTCCCTGCGCAAATTGATCAGCGCTTTGAAAAGCCATAAATGGGGCGTTGGAATGATACATGTATGCGAAAATCTTCCGGCGTAAAACATTTGCAAACGACGAATTTGAATACAAAAAAGGAAAGGATAAAACACTTTCTATCGGATTTACAAGTTTTCAGCGTGCTCACCTTCTCAGACGATAACACACTGCATGCGAGAGATTGTTGACAATAATGAACAACGTAACACCGCAGGAAGAATATGTATAACTTCACGTCTTCTGACAAATATCGTTGATTCAATATGTACAGCGTAGATTTTAGACAACTCCAGAATCATAAATCCATTGGAGTGAGTTCGGGGGATCGCGATGACAGCGAAACTGCAAAGTTAGTAGAGATGACTTTGCAGAACCAAAGTGCAGACGTAGCACTTGCCGACACATGCCACAACGTGTAGAAAAGCACCGTCTTACATCCATACAATGTCATTAAAGACATTTCGTTGCAGAAATTCTTGAATTGCGTAATTCCGCAGAATTGTTGTATACAGTTTACTGGTGATGAAGAACGTTTTCATACCCCTGAAAGTGACCTCTGCGAAGAAGTATGGGCCGAAAACGAATGCGCTTGCGATGCCACATCATGCAGTCACTTTAGCTTCATGTAAAGGCGCTGGGCTACATCATGAAAATTTTTGTCAGCCCAGTGAATGTATTTCTTGGAGTTTATGTTTCCAATCAAAACGAAATGGTCCGCATTCATTTATAATATTCGCAGCTGCCACCTTCATCATATCTGAAAAATTCGCAAAGTGGACACGCTATTGCTCGTTTCCAGGTTAAAATATATGGACGTGTTGGAATTGATTAGGAAACATCTGTGAAAGAGAGCGTAGAAGCTTGAGGACTATAGTTTTCGGTATATCCAAACTGCAGGCAACACCTCTTGCAGTATGCAATGGATCTGCGGTGCATATTATGTACTTCCAGAACAACTTCAACAGGAACACATGGTCGTTCGGATCGCGGTCTGTCACATGTGCATCCAGTTTCTTCAAACTGTTTTACCAAATCACGTACAACTTTTACAAAACGTGGTCCTAGTTTTAGCTTATGATTTCGTCAATAAACTCTCACTACGTCGGCAGTATTTCCCCCTTTCAGATAAAACAACTTTATCAATTAACCCCATGGATTCCCTGTAAGTTCCCCTTCTTAGCACGTTTGAACACTTGATTGAAGAAACAATCTTCCCATATTGCTTATTAAACGTTTTCCACAGGCAGTGCTTTACATATGGTGTTCTATGATTGGTGCTTCAGCTGTCTATCTTTGTGAATTATGCAAAGTACCTCAATGCAACTCCCTCAGGTTGTCATTGGTCCTTTACAATGATCCTCATGGAAAATGTTTTACTCCGCCAATTTTAATTATCCGCGTATCGTTCCGACGCCATTTATAGATTTTCAATGCGCTGATAAATTTGCGAAGGAAAAAAAGTGGGTGTTGCAATTTGAAAATTTCGAAATATTTTCGCTGTTTTCGTAATTATCAGAACTCTATTATTTTAAATCATTCCAATCTCGAGCTCATAACTTCAAGTAATAATATCTGAAATTTCATTTCGATTGCTTCTTATAGGCTGCTAGGGATTCATATAACGAGAAAGGTTTTTTATAACCACCCTGTACTTTTTCCAAGACTGCAATTAAGTCCTTTGTACAGAAGAGGAGGAATATGAAAATTTAGGTAATATATTTTCTAAAATTACAGATTCTGCATCTAAAACTGGATTGTTGTTGACATATCCGTAACAATTACCTAACTATTAAAGTTAAATTTACATCGCGCTAGATTAATGGTAGTGAAAATGGAATGTTGAACAACCAACAATAGAAACGTATGAATACGATAGAAATGGGAAATAACTGTAGGCAGGAACACTCAGATAATAGTAATTAAATGGTTATTTGTGAATATTAATTACTACGCAGAATGCAGCCCCAGGTCTGCTCAGCGTTGCAATAGCAGAACTAAAAAAGCAGCACTAAAAGAAGCGTCAGCAAATCTAAAAGATACAGTTTTGATGGAATTAAAAGATCTCTACGGTTATAACTAAGTAGAAGCTTAAATCAGTATATTTCCGACCTTACTAGACTGACAAGCTAGTTACCATTCCAGTCTGAATTAATATGACAGTCTTACGAAGGTTAAAATAATTTTTCTATTAACTTTTTTTTAATTTAACAGAAGGCAGCACTTTGCAAAACAAAACCCCGTCATTTGCGAATATTTAAAATAACATAAGTTGGAATTTTAAATTTAAATAACGTATTTAAATAACAAAGTAAATTTATTAAGTTGGTTAAATTAATTAACGACCGCTTCTATGATCGGCTTGCAAAATGGTTAAAGCCGTAATAAACTTTGGCAGACATGGCGAAAGGACGTAAACTGCAAATAAGGGCTGCCGAAAGCTCTGACTGTAACTATAAAAGAATTTCAAACCCTTAACTTAAATATTCTAACACTAATTTGGAATTTGTTGAGACCTACAAAAAAAGTTACAATAAACTTTAGAATCATAATAATTGGTTACTTAACATAAAATCCTATAGATCGTTTTTGTATTTAACATAACAAATCAAAGTGAAGAGTTAAGTACTTTAATTTTTTTTCTACTCAGAGATGATATAAAATGATAATCTGTAAATGCAAAATATTTTGCATTTACAGATTTCTCTCACCCACTGAATTGAAACTTGTCAGATGAAATTCTATACCTTATCTGAAGAAACTTTGTAAATGGAAATATATACTAGAACCAGTATTTAAGTAAATAAAGCCTGAAGCAACTTTTCGAACATCAGAAACAGTAGGAGGGAGAGCTAAATAGAATTAAAAACAAAATCAAAGAGATTAATGTCAGTAACTCCGTGTTTTTTATAAATAATAGATAAGAATGAAAACAATAACAGTGTCAAAAATGTGTATTAGAACAAAATTCAAGGAATTTGCGCATCTATTGTTCCCGACCATGAAACAAACCTGTAGAACATTTATATTTACTCTTATCAGATCATCGATATCAGTCTTCGGCCAAATGTTACTAGAGCAAGTTGCATCTCTATATATGAGGTTTGCATTTGTTTGTTAATATCATTTAATATAAGTTAATTTGTTTTTTATAATTATGAATATGTTTAGCTGATATATAATAAATAGGAATATAAATTATAAAAATCAGTCTTATGAAATCTACCAAAAATGGTGTTTTTGTTTTAAATAATAAGTGGTGAAAGTTAGTAAATAGTAAGACGATTATTTAATTAGTGAACTGGTACGTCATGGTCGAGGTTTTTTAAAGCTCCTTTACTATTCCCCAATCCCCGAACAAAACTGAGAAATGTACCTTGGATATTGTAGGTTTCTAGTTCAGTCTGACAACGTTGCCAGTCTGAGATGGAAACAATTAAACGCTGCTGAATTTGAATGAAAACTTTCTCTTAATCAATATTTCACTAGTTTTTCTTTCAATAAAACCTTGTACATAAAATGTTCTGACAATTTTTTATGTTACTTTAAGCTTCATTTTTCAAACGATCTTTTCTTCGAAAATATAATTCGTGCTTATTTTTATCTAAATTTCTGCTCATACGAAAAAATACTATATTATGCATAGTTCAAGTCCATGGCAACATGGAATTGAAAGCTCTGTTCTTTTGTAAATCAGAACCTGTTTTATTTTTCATTTTTATTGCAAGGTCATTATTCCAAAATTTATTCCTCCCTTTCAATTTTGTCTTGCGATTAATACATACAGCAGCGGATCCATAAGATATGCTGACTTAATAGATTATTACGCGTAGTTGCATCAATAGAATCCGTAAAATCCTGCTAGTTGTTAAGTGCGATATTAATATTTATGATTTTTTTTGTTTTCTTAAGTCTGAGGCATTAAACTCATCTTATCGAGTGCAGTTGAATAATACATACTTAGAGAATGTAAAGAAAATTCCATTGACTTGCAAACTAGTCAGTTGTAATAAGCCTCTGAATAAATTTAAAAAAGAAGCGAATAATTTTGCTGATTGCTTTACAGATAAGAATAACGTTTGGGCACAAAGGATCTGATGTTGACTTTTTAACGACTCATATATCTTTCGTAATAAGAACGAAAAGCATATTTTTATCATCTTGACTCCAGGATTAACTTTGTGTAACGCGAATAACAACAGATTTACAAGATATACCAAAATACAATATATCCATTTTGCACAATTCGTAAAAAGGCGTCTTTCCTTGTCTAATGAGTTATGTGGTTATTACATCGAGTGAAACAAATTAGACTAATACATTCAATGTATTAATGATACTTATCTATTAAAAAGAGCTAAATGTCTGAAACCGTTTTTAAAATCAGAAAAGTAAAGCTATCTTCCAGATTTTTTTCATTTAGTCTTGATAATAAATATTAGTTTAGGATTCAGTGTTTAAAAGAATAGACGTTATTGCATTCGTTCCAAATGATCTTGTCTTGACACGGAAAATTTGTTTTCCTTCATTTTGCTTTAGGCAATGATGTCCAAAGATATGTTTATTACAGATTTTCAAGTAAGAGAGGTTTTTAATCCATGTGCTCATTAAATCTGATCTTTCCGTTCTTCGCTCAGTTTTTCCGTTAAAACTGCACGAAGGTCACCTCCAATGCGTTATTAAAAGTAATTTCAAGAAGCATATAACAAGCACATAAAAATTTCTGAGAAATCTAACTGTAACTATGAAAACACGATTATCGCAGTTAATTCACTTCCATTAAAATAACTACCTTTGGTTTATCATTGCATCATTGTGCTTGTTATTTATCTATAAAAGCCCCAGTGCTTCATACACTATTTATTACAATCATTTTCGTATTCATTTTAATCTTCTTTCTCCATATATTAATCGCCTCAAAATATTTTAAATTTATTTCATCTAAAATATTTTACAACTGAAATTTTGTTTGCATAATATATCGCTTCTAGTTGGTATGCTTAACTAATGTTTTTCTTAAACCTGGAAATAAAGATATAAGCTTAAATGAATACATAAAAAAGTTCTCACGGTTGGTGTAAAAATGAATTAATTTTTAATTTGGAAGAGGTAATTTAAAAGTAAATATTTATGGAAAGAGATTAAATCAAGTTTTGAAGTTGCTTTAAGAAATTGTAAAGCTTTAACTGTAACCAAAATGCTTTTGCAAGCGATAACAAAATTTCTAATCCTTATGCGTTGAATGATTCTGATTCAAATTTTAAAAGTCAATTTTTATATATCAGTTCCCTTTCTAGTAATAGAACTCTTCTATTTAGAACTTTCTATTGTTACTATTGTTTTACTTCAGAACTATCAACTAGATTTTTGAACGATATTTTCTCATTAGAATTCACCTAATTTTTCGGGACCTCGGTACCCCTTTAGTGTTTTTGCCCTCTTCCAAAATTCTCGAAGTCACTTTATCTGAAAACCACTTCTTTTCTTTTATTTATATTTGTGTGGCGTTTTCTCATTGAGAAAGACTTTTTTTTTATAAAAAAGCGAAAAAATAAAAATGTGTAGTTTTCATCGTAACTAGCAGATAATTAGCAGGTATTTTTCAAACAAACGGTTGTGTCTTATATTGCATTAATGTACATTCATTATTTGAAGAAATAATCTTCAGTACAATCTAACGGAATGAAGAATGTTCCTCATAGAGAAGCTAACACGTGACTGTATTACCACTTGCACTGAATAAAGTTGAAAGACGAATTTGTCGGGTAAACAAAACTAACAAAATATCACAGAGAATTAATTGGAAAGTTCTAGGAAACTAAGAAATTGGGGTGCAATCATAGCATAAGATGCCTCTTATTATGTGAAAACTTAGAACCTATTAAGTGATGAGTACAGCACTATTTTCGTCAGGATTAGGATGCAGCTTATTTAGGTTACGACAAAGCATAGGAAGGCGCAATATACTTCCGAGAAGGAAGATCTTTGTGGATGATATTTCAAAGGAACCACTTTAACCTGGAGATAAATCACGAAAACGCCTAGGCATCAATCCCATCTGCCGGGGTTGGAACCCGGGTCCAATTACCAGGATGCGTGTTTCCGTTAGGATATACTATACGCAGTGAAACCAAGTGATAAAAGAAATGCAGAGAAGCGCTTCACTTAAGAGTTCGCTCCAGGGGAGGAAAGGCGATGCTAAAGAAGAGAGCAGTTAAGGGAGCCGCTAACTCATAATAATAATAATGAAAAATTAAATATATATATGTAAGATATAAAATAGCTAATATGTAAAATATAAAATCTAGCTTTGAATAACAAATTAATAGCCCTTTTTAACTTCCATTTCTTTTTAAAATTAAGAGCAATAAATTTTTCTCCTTGCAGTTCTGATGCGCACTCACAATTGAAATCTGAACCCAAAATCTTGTACATTAAACTGTCATGTGATCTGCAATGGAATTTGGTCTAAAGGGTAACTACGTCGTAACTCTATCTTCTTCTCTTCGCTCGGCTCTTTTGCTGCTTTCCGCTCTGTCGCTAGCCACGCAAAGTTTACTTTTCTAAATTTGTCCATTGTTTAAAATGTGAGCTGTAGAAAATTGGGAGTTGCATAGCGCACCCGCAGTGATAACGTGCATTATCGAAAAGTAAAATTATGTGTGGAATTTACCGTTATGAGTGTTCTTCGAGTGTTATCTTGCTAACTACGCAGCAAAGTCTTCAAGTTATGATGCAGTCTTCTGCAACGCCAGTCCGTTGCAACTTTCCTCTACCGAGTCATCTTGTACAATAATACAGTCTTATTTCAAGAATAACGCAGTTTAGACTTAAAGAGCTACTTTTAAGATAAAGTCAATAAAAAATAAAAGAGGTTATAGGCAATTAAATTTAGAAGTATGCTTTTATATTTTTTATCTCACTTACATAATATGTGCCCTAAATGGAGGAACCTGGAATTACTAGTGAATTGTTAGACTCGTGAAAGTCATGTATACTGGAGACAATGTAATGAAGAAAGTCGTTTAGATTGTATTCTTTAATTATCATTAACTGAAATCCATGTATATTTTAATGCAACTTTTTCAAAAAAATACTAAGAAATCAATTGCTCAATCAATATATATAATCAATAACTAATAGAAAATATTGATAATCGAACTTAAAACCAGTGAAAAAGTGTTGTAGAGACATAACAAATTTTTTTAAAGCTGAAGAGATGAAAAATGAGCAATGCCCTCTCCGAAACTCAAACCGCGGTCCTCTCGAACTCGCCAAGCGTGCTGACCACTACACTACGAAGGTATGCAAAGAAGGCGGGAGAGATACTTTATATCTCCCCCTTTAAAGGGCGACTGTGTTTTTAGGGGACCCAATCGTCAAATTCTGGTGGTGAAGAATCATCATTCACCACCTTTTATCTCGGCGCCACAGTAGAGACATTAGGTTAATTGGAAGCAGGAGAGATGAAAAATGAGTAAAGCCCTCGCCGGATATCGGACCACGGACCTCTGGAATACGCGCCAAGCGTACTGACCATTACACTACGAAGGCATGCTAAGAAAACGGGAGAAATATCCTATAGTGTTATACTTAACATTTGAAGTTTATGGTTTGGTTTATTTTGATTATGGAAAAACGCTCGAGGGCTGTCTGCTTAAAGAAAAGGGCTTTTTAAGTGAAACTGTCTTGTATACACGTTACGCATGGGAAAAACCATGAGCGCATCTATGCAACCGACCCATTCGCCAGGAATGGGGACTTAAGCCTGATTCGAACTAGGACTATTTAGCGACTTTACCGTTTGGCCGCTGGATGTCTTTTGAAGGTATGAAATGACACATATAAATTTTGCTGTTTATTGTATAAGCATAAATATTTTTCTATTTATTATTCTAATATTTAAGCATAAATATTGTATAAGCATAAATAAAATCTAATTTTAGGTAGCTTCCAGCTGTCAGATAATTCCTTAAGAGGGAAGGAAGAATGTTCTAAAGTGGAGGATAAAATGTAGTCACACAATCCGTAAACATATGTATAAAAACGTACGCCTCTTTAACATATACATATTTCTCTTTTTAAGGCTCTCTCTCGCTTATCCTTAGGATCTGATGGAGAATTTTGATGGAGAGTATCTCGGGAGGGCGAGTCCTAGGGCCTCCCACCCTTCTTTTATTTTGTATAGAAATAAAATCATATTTTGATATACATTTTGCTACTTTTACTTTCGTTATGTGCACGTATTTAAGTTAGTTTGGAAGAAATTTAATTACTCTGAAATCCCTTCTCCATGTCTGCCATTTTCATTGAAGGCATTTTATTACTATTAGCTCAGGAATTTAATTAATTTGAAATCCCTTCTCTATGTCTATTATTGTCACTAAAGGCATTTAATTATTATTAGCTCATTTTGTGCTGATTGCAGTTACTTTTCTAATTATTTAGATGCATAATGAGAATAAATATAAGAATTAAAATAAGCACAAATTACTTATAAATGAGAAGTCAAGCATAAATTACTAATAAATAAGAATTAAAATAAGCATACATTACTAAGAAATAAGAATTAAAATAAACATAAATTACTTCTAAAATTTATCTGTTATTATAACTTTAAAGAAAAGTTGAATAATTTGTCGGAAGGTTTTCAATTTATCTACAAGTTGGCGTTTCTACTAGCCTGTTTAAAACAATGGGCAATGCATACAGTTGCACTGCAGGAAAATAGTAGCCTGACAGGATAGGGATGTGTAGAAGCAGCGAACCTATCAATCGGGTACAATTAAGAACCATTTCAAAGCCACCTAGACGGTATAGTGGTTAAGGGAGCCTGACTGCGATACCGAAGGCCTCGGGTTCGAATCCCTTAGAAGGCATGGATGTAAAATTGTCTGTCCCTTCATAGGAGGCAAAGGTGGCCCACCTATTAGGTGCTTTCATAATAAAGAGAACACCATATTTGGCCTTAGGAGTGGCCGATGCCGGTACGGTATAGGCAAGCTCCCGCCATTGGGGGGGGGAAGAGAACCATTTCAAATAGTGAAGGAGAGACAATTGATCGCAGATTCTGCATTTCTCTCCTTACCTTCATTAGCAAAACATTGACCACTTATTAGCTAGAGATCTCATATGATTAACTTAAAGTATCTTAGCTCTGGCGTAAATGACTTTATGTAAGAAAACCAATTCGAAAAGTAATTCATCCATTAACTTAGATAGTCAAAATCTTCGCTTACAAATGAAGCATAAACAAGCGTAAAGTGCTTTTATTCTCCATCTAAAGCCTCCCAGGTCCTTTTTTTTCTAAACTTAAGTTTAGAGTAGAACTGCAGGGAACGAATTCGTGTTGCATGGTTCATTTGATCCTTAATATGCATAGATTTTGGACAAGCCTTTCACACATCTGTATGAAAGAAACGAACAGCAACAAAGTGGCATTAACAGGTGGGAGATACAACGCAGATGATGATTATGACAGCCATTCAGGTACTTTGAGAAGGGAAGAAATCAAGAAATTTGATTCTTTATGTTTTGCTAGTGAATAAAGATATCAAATGAATAGAATAATAAAGAGGTTTCCTGGTCAGGTGTTGTTTACGAGCTCTTCTATTTCACTGACTTCTTTCTCAGTGTGTGCCGTTCAAGTTCTTTTCTGTCCTAGCAGATAAAAAAAGAAGTGTATGGTTGTATTATTTCATCAGACAATTTTTGGTTGAATCGGAATACCTGCTAATTTGGAAGCACGCCTGAAAAATAAAAATTGGGGATTTTTCAAAAGTAAATTGAAATTTAAATAGCTTATAATCTAAAAGCTTTTTATTGAGTTGAGAAGAACTGAAAAGTATGGAAGTTTTCCAAGAAAATTTCACGTCTTTTATCCTTAGATTTCTCTGTATTTGCTTGCAGCTAATAAATGATAATAAAATGTTAATAGCTAGCAACTGTTAGGTAACAAACTAGCACCGTTTAGTCAGTTGTTCTGAGGAGAAATAAAGGTACTCTAATGTAATGCATTTTTTTGAAATGTTTTTCAAGTGTTCTCAAAAGAAGTATGAATATTTTCGCCGCTCCTTTATAGATAATAGTGAAAAATACTGTTGAAATCCCATATCACTGGATGGTAAAACATTTTCGTGAATCGCAATTACGATCACCGTATAGGTCTTTTGATTATATTATTATTATTAGTTTAGAAAAAAATTGAGTGTATATTATTTGAAAAAGAACACTGAATAAGAGAAAAACCTGTCTAACATTAAAATTATAGAAGCATAACTTAATTTTTATTTGACTCATCGTTTCGCAGAAATCAAATAAATATCAATCAAATAAAATAAATAGAAAAGCTGAAAGTTACAATGATGAAACTAAATAAGTAAATTGACGTATTACTAGTATTCAGCATAAAAAGTATATTATCCTCTAAATAGGAATTCTTAAAAGAATCTTGATATTTATTTTAAATTTATTTTCATAGACTTTTCGCAAAAAGGAACCAAAGCATTAGTCTTTTTTTTGGGGGGGAGGAGGGTGTTATGACGATTAAAAATTTTATCTTTAAAGTTGAGAGTTCTGGAAATTAAATTAAGGCAATTTTGTGTAAAATTCATGAAGCATAAACTTTCGACTCTGTTTAGCGTTTCTAGAATTGCATTATTATAATATAGAAGTTCTGCCTTAAAAAATTCGTTATTCTAAAAAAGAATTATCATTGTTTTACTTAGCTGTAAATTTGAACAAGTGTTTCTTTGCAAATTTTGCTTGTAAACAATATTGTAAGTTGAAATTATTACCTTACATTAGGTTACAGAACAGAAATTATCTCAATTGTTTTTAATTACAAAGAATATTTATCAAGGATATTATATTTTCTACGTTTTACGCTGCACTGAGCGAGTTTGTTTTCCATGACGAAGACTGTGAACACAGAATTAGAATTTAAAACCAATTAAAAGCTAGAAGAAAGGCAGTTAAGTTTAAACACATTTGAATCCCGAATTAATTAATTTTTTGCATGTGTGCTACCAAAGCTGAGCGAGAAAGTGTTGATTTAATAGAAGTTATTTTAGCCCGATCTGATACAATGACATAGTTTCAAATTTCTCAAATTTCAATATTTTGGATATTTTTTCAGCAAAAATGATTCCGTTTAGCATAAAATTTTTCTGATATCAAAAACGTAAGATCTTTTTGCTCACCAAATATACCCCAAATGAGCTGCAGCTTTTGGGATATGGAAATAATTCGATCATTTATAATGAAGTAGAGAAATTAGTTATTGGTACTAACATAGGAAGATTTCGAAATTTAATATCAAGCTCTCACTTTTATATTCTAAGTTCCTGATGTGATGAGCATTTTAAACATTAATCGAGTACTGTGACATCAAATTTAGAAGCATATTGATTAAAAAAAAAGGATTTTCTTTAAAGAACAATGGAGATGCAGTCTCTTTGGAATTATTGAGAATTTTGAAGAAGACACTGTAGAAGGAATGAATGAAATTTTAAAATATATCAGTTTTCATATAATGTAACTATCATTGTTGAATTATAGATTTACGAATTCATGGTGTAATGATTATGAAGCAAACTATGAACGTTAAATTAAAATACTAATAAGAAATTCAACATACCACGCTTTCGAATACATTTTTTTTTGCTCTAGAAATTATAAACATTTCTTAGTACACTTTTGAATAAAACATGTATTTATTGCTTTCCAAGAGAATTAGATAAAAGTATACGGAAAATTAAGTTTTTAAAATAAATACGGATATTAATATCGAAATTTGCTTGTAAGAAAATATTGCTGCGTAAAATAAATTTATAGACCTTTTTACATTTTTTACACCAATTTAAAATAGATCATTTATTCCTTTTATTAGAAAATTCATGCTGATGCAAGTATGTCTAGTTAAGGTCTCCCAGTTTGAATAATAATCTCGATTTAATTAATTTATCATCTCTCCCGCAGAATTCGCTAAATTTCTGTTTCATTGCTATTGAAATGAAACGCTGCTGACATTAAATTCAAAATCAAACCACATTTAAATTTAAATCGACGTTAATATCCTAGAAACGTTATATGCGTGCTGAGTCATACCGTAGAAAAATTAATTCATGCATGAGCATGGCATGGAATCTCTTTTCAAAAACAAAAGCATTCTAAACAAAAACATTCTGCAAAACAATACATAAACATTCTACAGAATTTCGCAAAAACAAAACGTTTTTCAAACAATTTTTTTCTTTTCTTTGAAAAGGAAAGATCTTTTGCCAGTCTGCTTCCAAGTACATAGAATTTTTTCTTAAACAATTTATTAGTCTATTAAAGGTTTCCTTCAACACCAATTTAAGCATGAATTTCGTCTAATTCTGAAAGCATTTCTGTATTCTACCATCCAATTAAATGCTTCAAATCTAAGTAATTACTGTCATGAAAGAGTAAAATAGGTGAGTTTGACATATGTTAATTTTTTTCTCATTTTTCAAGCTATAGTTAGAGTTCTTTAGCAAGCTCCCTAACGTCAGAGAGCACAAGGAAAGCTAGAAGTACAACGAGCAATTTTGATAATGCTTGTAGGTATAAGAGAAACTGCGCCTCGAAATTTGTATTCTCAGATGAGACAGCCGATGCAGTGTTCTATTACGATGTTTTGAGGAAGATGGAAAAGAACGTTTGTTGTAAGAAGTCTTAGCAGTAGAGAAGTAACAGTTGGTTACTTCCATATAATAGTGCTCCAAAACAAATCGTTAAGAAAGAAACCCAGTTTTGGCAGAAGCCACATTGGCACGAGTTCATCCTATCTGCTGTCAGATTTAATACCGTGGCAGGTTTCATATTCTAGCTGAAATTCAGCTAAAAATGTTTTTGTTTCTGTAAAGGACATTCAAGAGAATCAAGAGGTATAGATGTCCTTTATGCACTTCTATTAAAATATTTATTAAGTTGTATTTCAGTCATTGTGGTACCTATACATAAACGCTATAAAGGGAGCAACTTAGAAAGCTTTCTTACATTTTAGTTGAAATACGAATTGAAATCTTGCTGTTTTGATTCTGTAAAGCACATCCACAGGGAACTGAGGATACTGAGGATACAGTTCTATTAAGATATTTTTTCAAGCATCCTTTCATTCTTGGCTAGGACAGGTGCCTGAGTGTAAAAAATAGAAATCCACTTTTAAGAGAGTATTTGGTTCAGGAAATTTTTCAGAATTTCTGTCTCTTAATCATTCTTTCCTTTTTTAATTAGCGACATAAATAGGCATATAAAATTTTCAAGATACAGGAGTTATTGTATTAGATACATCAGGATAAGCGTTTGCCGAAAGCGATGGTGGACTGGGTTTCGAGTATTTCTAGAGTAAAATATTGAAAATAATTAGAATAATTATTTATCGAAATTGCTACCTTAATGTAATCATAATCTGCCAATTAATTAGATTTTTATTAGAAATTTCTGTTTATTCTGTAATTTTAATCAATGTAATTTCTGTCAAATTCTTTTATTTGACTTCTGTATGATAAAGACATATTTTACAATTCTTATTTATTTTTCTTAAGTTGTACAATATAGAGAAATATGATGTCATACAGCGATAGCAACGCCTTCACCTGAATTAAAAGTTAGTTAGATTTTAAATGCTAGACGGAAATGACGTGTTAAGCCATATGCTTTGATTTGTAGAATTTTCATATGCAGATTTATTAACTAAATAACTGTACATATTGTAAATAAACATTTAACTTAACCTTGTCGTATATAGATCAATCAGAGATATAATGTTATTTATGTAGAAACATAGATTTTAGATACGGTAGGAGTTTCGCCTTGAAATAATAGCCCTTTCGCGACATACATTGTTACTAATATTTTGTATTAAGAAAGACAAGCGTAATCGAAAAAGTGAAAACGAAAACGCAATTCTGTCACGCATTTCAAATTCAGATTATTAAACTATTATAAATCTCTCTCAGAATTCCGGTATATTTGTTCCCAAATGTGATTCATAGTTTAACATCAATAAAATTCGATATCTAAAACTGAGTGACCCATCAATAGATAACCTTCGACGGAATATTAGATAAAAAATACTCTCTTCTAAAATCTACAGTGATTTATAATCAAAACTTGTTCACTCATTCGTAGAAAAATACGTTCTCATTTTATAAAGGAAGTAAGCAATTGGAATTGTTACTATCATATTTATGGTTTCAGTACGTCATACAATTCTACTTTATGTGGAAATCAAATGCTTCATTGCTTTTTCTTCTCCAGGTTAATCTTAGCTCCTGTTTTGTTTATGGATTAAAGTTTTCCCAAAATGCACCACGAACCTTAATACAATAAAGCGCTTCATTCTTTTTATTCAAAAACTTGTTTATATATTATTCAGTTATTTTACAAACGCCAACGAAAATCTACAGCATTTCCTGCCATTATGTACTAAGGCTGAAGCAAGTTGTTTATCGTTGCCATTTCGGAAAGGATAAAATAGCCATAATGACAGCAGTGCTTTGAATTACTTCGTATTATGCGTTAGCAAAGGAGGAAGCTGTTGGTAAATTCCCTTCAGAAGACACTTGGAACCTGGCAGCACTATTAATGTTAATGGAGCAATATACTACAAGCAATTTTTACTGTGAGGACGTTTTGTAAGTTGCACCACGCCTAGTTAGATGTGAGACGAAAATGAATTGCAAATTTTTCAGAGGTTCAAGTTAATGGTTGTAATGGAGGAAAGAAAATTTATTCCCTCCATTTATTATCACTTTGCTTTTTTATGCTTTAGCTGTAGCTTTTAGTTTTCTTTTCGATTGATTTTTAACAAAAAAAGTCAAACTTTAGAGGAGGAAATTGTGCTTGCAAAGCCATTGTAAACGTATATTACCCCTTCAATGAGTTTCTGTCTTTCTTTTTTTTTTTTTTTTCTGTTTTTTGTTAGTGGTGCGTGTGTGTGTGTGTCAGAGAGAGAGAGAGAACTGAAGGGCTGGCATTTATTGTAGTCAAGATTGCAGCTTGGAGCAAAGTGCTTTAACCTCTGTTAGTAAACGTATTAGAGTAATTGAATAACATGATAAATGCCAAGCCACAACAGCTGAATAACAATACATCTATGAAGTTAATATGAAACACAATCGTTTATGAATCACAATAAAAAATTTTAATGCTGTGGGTTGAATATTGGCGAATGAGCACTGAACAGGAAAGAAACAATATTAAATGCTGCTTGAAATAAATTAAGAATTTCTAATTTAGTATTATAACTATTGTTATCAATCAAATTAACACATAAGATTTTGGGATAATTTTGGTAGGGCATCATTAGGAATGATTTATTTATTTATTACGGTTAATAGATAAGAGATAAAGTGACTGTGGTAAAGAATGCGAGGTTGGATAAGGGAGTTTTCTGGAAGAGTGTTTCATGAGAAATTGCCCGTGCTTATGATTTATACGAAAAGAAACGTAAATCTTTCTGTCGGCCAATTACTCCAATGTGGGGAACTGTCAGAAGATATGTAATAAGTAGTTAGCATATTTAATAACTACTTTTATATTTAAGGATTTCTAGGGTTTTCATTTATAAATGCAGAATTTTGTGGCAACTTTTACAAATATATGCAGAATCTCTGCACCCTGTTCTTTTAAAATTTTTCAGTATTCCCTTTCCTTTAAAATTATTAGGTTGGATGAAAAGTAATGATGACACGTCTACATTCCTGAAAGGTTTTATAATTATAAATACAAACACTTACAATGCCACATATTAATCGCGATATATGGTTACCATTTTCTGCCAAACTAGAGGAAGGCATATTCACGTCTGCCGATAGCTCGCAGTCATCGTCCATGAATCACGGATAACTTCGTTCTAGTGGATACCTCGAAGTGGTTCGATTACTTTCGCGATGAGATCATAGTCACATGGATTCATATGCGGCAGGTATGAAGAGAATTCTTATACCTCCCATTGCCACCATCACAAGAGATCCGTGAATATAATGACATTGTGCATTGCCATGGAGGAAGATGAGATTCACCACCTAATACATCAACTGCATTAAGAACACTTGGAGAAGGCGACAACATTTTTGACGAATCCCATCCTCCTCTATGGCATGCACAGTGACGATGTCATAATGCGAGCACTGTCACAGATTTCGTTCTGCAATAGTGGAAATAGAAGTTAGTAGAAAACCTTCCATACAGACCGGATATAAGTCTATGTGACTATTACTTCTTCGCCAACATCAAAGAATCACCATGATAGATCTATTATAAAAGTAGAGAGGACATTATTTAAGCTTTATAAAGGTTACTGCACAGCATTAACAAAAGTGGATGCATTAAGGCTTTCGGTAAACTGCAGAAGGTGGTAAATATGGCAGGCAGTTATATTGAAGGATTGTAAATTATTCATTCTTTCAGTAAAAATCAATTTATTTTGAGACTTCAAGGAAAGAGCTGATAATTTAATTTGGAAAGGAAATTACAGACAAAAATTGAAATTGCAATCTGAAGACTGTAGATTCCAATCTAACACCTCAAAGATTTAATAAAATTAATAATTTTATTAACTTGTTAAAGTTTTAATTTAATGTTTTAATTTTTTTTTAAATTTAGAAACTGCTTTGAAATTTTAGTCATTACACTATAAATGTTCGAAATGCCATCCTCTTGCTAGATAACACATGTCCAAGCCGTTGTGGTGGCTTTGATCGCCCCAAAGAAAGGACAGCACTTTAAATGCGCTAAGCAGGACATCGCTCCTTCAGTATGATCTGTTTAAGCATCATATATGCTATTAATACAATGATTCTAGGGTTCTTCCTTGATCCGTATAAAACGGCTAACATTGTCGACCTCCATAAGTGCCAGCATCGACGAATATCGCCATTAACAACTAAACTGCATAGATTAACAAGCAGTTCTCATTTATATATATAACCTGACTGGAAAACTATCAAAACTGATGCCAGCACATCACTCTCCAACTAAGTTGCTGCTCGGCAGCTGAATTCTGTTAACGTGGTTTCTAATTTTACCTTGAGCACGGCCACCAAATTAAATCCAATGCAGTTTTGTATATACTGTTATCTTGCTGTGAGTGGGGGGCATAAACATTACCTTTAACAGTCATATAAAAAACCACATTGGGCATAAGGTTTGGAGTCATCTTAACAACGCTAAGAAACCTTTCCAATGTTGACCAATGTAACGATGTAGGAGCTCATTATTCAGACAGCGATGTACTTCAGTGTTAATGAAGTAGATCCTCATGTTACTGAAATGTGATATTTTGTACTCATCTTTCATCTGAAGATATAACATATTGAGATACAACATATTGAGATGTCAAATTATGTATGAGACACATGTCGCAGTATTTCCAAAAAATAAAAAAAAGAAAGCTGTACATCTGGTGCCTCTAAAACAGGGATGGGCAAACCTTTTCGGTCGCGGGCCAAAAATCGAAAAAAATAAAGTTTGGCAGGCAAAGATAAATTTTTCTAAAAATTTAAAAACAATATACAAGTATTACAATTTAAATGTGTTAAAGAGATGAATGAAATTGTGATTTCATTTTTAAAAGTTCCGTATATTGAGTTTCGAATTGATATGTACTGATTCTAAGGAACGAGGCTAAATGTTCATCTGTCAGTCTACTTCTGAAATAATTCTTTCTAAGGTTCATAGTTGAAAGCACTTGTTCACATATACATAAGATGAAGCAAACATAGCACTGATTTTCTGGATGTGAGATATTAAATTTTGGAAACTAACTTTCGATAATGATTTGTAAAACTCTAACTTTGGCATATTTAGAAGCAACTGCTTGAGACGATTGTTAGATTGCAACTCAAATAATTCAAGCTGCAAATCTGACCTCACTGCTTCACAATTTACGTTGAAAGGCATAGTAAAAATATCCAATTCTGTTTGACTAGAACTGAAGTCTTGAAAATTGGGTTTGAACTCAAAATGGGGTTCTTTTCAAGTCATCATCATAAATCTTCAGCTTCTCTTCATTTACTGAGGGTAATGAATTTAACCAAGGGAAATGAAACAAGTCGTTTTTAGCTAGCTGCTCAGCAAACAGATTAAGTTTTAGTTTAAAAGATTTGAGATGGTCCCAGACATCGTCGATAAATTGATCTTTCCCTTGCATCTTGACATTCAAGTTGCTCATTCTATGAAAAAATGCAAAATCTGTATCTTCTAACATTCCGCACTTCGCAGAACACTGTTTCTCATTGGAGGAACGACACAGTGTCGTCTTTCAGCTGCCAAACTCGCTCGAAAACACATCCTACACTACACCACTTTACTTTCATGTAATACAGTACATCAAAGTATTCAGATTGCCCGGACTGAAGAATATCTAGAAACTGCCTGTGAGTAAGCCCACGACATCGAATTTTATTTGCAAGATTCACGACTGCATTAAGCACGGTTTTCATACTCAATGCAGATTTACACAGAGCATCTTGATGTATAACACAGTATAGAAAAACAACATTGTTCCAGGATTGTTTTGATTAAAGAGACCAAGAAATCCAGATTTTTTTCCTGTCATATTTAGTGTTCCATTGGTCGTAATATTGCATATATTTGTTATAGGCACTTTCAAAGTTAAAAGCACTTCACGAAAAATATCACACCCCGTTGTAGTTCCCTTTAAAGAACACATGCATGTCAGTTCCTCGAAAATTTCAAAGTTCTCATCAACACCTCTTATAAATAATACTAATTGAGCAGTATCATTTATATCAGTGCTTTCATCCATAGCTAGGGAGCAAAATTTAAACTGGCCAATCTTTGTTGTTAAATTTTTATCGATGTCACCGTTTCTCGAGATAAGCTTAGAGTCTCAAAATTATTTTTCTTGGCTGGACATGAAACATCTTAAAGTGGAGCATGCATTGCTTAATGAACGCCCCATCACTGAGAGCTTTATTAGTTTTAGCAATATTGTATGCTACAATGTAACTTGTATGTGTAGCTGCTTCTTGGATACAGTTTACCTTCTTGAAAACATTTTGTCGGCCTGATAATTTTTTACAAAGACTTTCTGCATTTTTTATTTCATATTCGGACATTGCTTCGTAATTGGAGTTTTTATTCTTAGATGTGAAATGACGGGAAATGTTATATTATTTGAAGACTGTTATAGCTTCATTGCAGATGAGACACACTGGTTTATCTTTTCCAACTGTAAAAATAGTTTTCCAGGTCCATTCATCATTAAAAGCACGGCCCTCTGAATCAACTTTACGTTTTTTAGTAGCCATTTTGGGGTTGAAATATTTTACGAATAACCCAAACAAGCACCAGCTACGCTATAATTTTAATAATTTCACCACTATTCACAATGATGCTATATGGCCGCAATCTTTCCATACACAATCTATAATACTAGAACTCGCGCCAAAAGAAAAAGTCACTGGATGGAACTTAAAATGCGCATCAGCCACATGTGAAGTCTAATTCACCTATATTGGATTCCTACATGTCTGCTCCCCGAGAAGGAGAAAACGCTTGTTGGGGTCAATCTGCAGCTATAACTAGCAAAGAACTTCCGCTTTTTAACACTTTACCGATTGAAAGCTGCCTGTGCTTGCTATTTCCGTCGATTTATGTTTTGTAGAACAAAAATGGAGAAAGTAAAAAGATCAACATTTCTTTGAAAAAATTGTAAGAAAAATATAATATTTAAACAAAGTAGAAAAGGAGATCGATATATAATTTATAATTGTATATTTCTTTAATTTGCCTCGGGCCGGATAGAACCTTCCGGTCGGCCGGAGTTGGCCTGCCAGCCATTGTTTGTCCATCTCTGCTCTAAAATGACGCAGAAGACATGAATAAGCATAAATTCTATTTCTGATCAACCACTATGTGAGTTTTAGGATATTCCAACATTATAATAACTTATCTATCCGAAGAAATGAAATGCATTTTTACAGAATATATGTACATGATAATTAGATTTTTACATGCTCTGCCGAGTCATAAAGGCCAGCATTACATGGCCAACAAAGCCTTGGAACAGTTCTGACCGTTAAGGCTCCTTCTCCACACGTGAGCACCACCCCTCTACCAATGCGGTTATTCGGTATAGCGCCACGTCCACCTTTATCTAGATAAACATACGTGGTCATTATGCTGATACACTAATAGTGGCGTTAAAGATAATTAATGTTAGACTTGTAACATTGCCATGTTACAAGGTGTATGCAAAAGCATGGATGCGGTAGCATATATACATAACGTGTGTACTCATATGTTGAGTACACTATGATCCTTTGAAGAATTATCATTAGATACACAAGACATGTACATACTGAAATATAAGGTGCGCAATGTTATGCTAGAATAAGTAATTAGTACAGTGAATTAAAAGTTAGACCCTAGATTAGTACTGTGTCGTACAATGTCTTGCTACTGGATTATTTGTGCTATTACCTAAGTACATTAACCAATGTACAAAGATATTAAAATACGTGTATTGGGAACACAGTAATCAGTGGGTAACCAAGCGTTAGGTAAGTGCTACTTTAACATACATTAACAATAGGCACTTAATTACAATGCTGAACATACAATTGGTGCAATTAATTTTAGAGTGGGACCCTAGTTTGATTTTTGCGATACGGGGCCGTATTACAGGATGAAATGTGCAGATGCATAGTTACATTATCATATATACAGAACATAAGTTCTTATACATATATACAGACATTTTATATACAGACACATTAGGTACATGATTATTCAGTGTGCAATAGATGTATATTAACTAGTGCCAAGATATGTGTGTGCCATATATACATGGGTACAATTACATATAAACAAGACATACAGACACAATTACATATAGACAAAAGCGTATATACGCTTATATTTGGTACATAATATTCATTGGTAACTTAAACATTTGGTACTTACTTCATATACTTACATAAACTCTAGAGCCGTAAAATAATGTTATAACTAGTAATAGGTGCTTATTAATTTCATAATAGGACACTAGGTTGATATTTTGCCTTACTGTGTCACGTTACGTAGAAATATATGCGGGTGCATGGGTACAGCTTCCTATTTACAATGCTATAATGTACTACCTATTTACAACACTTATATCATTCGATTTCATAATCAATAGGTACATGGCACATTTATATACATGAGTAGATGGTACATTGTAGAGTGCTGTTGAGGATAATTGATGCAATTAATTTTATAGTATTTTAAAAATAATGCATTTATACGCAATTATAAGGTGCATAATTGTCATTGGGTACGCATACATTAGGCGCATAATACATATACATATTCATATATTAGTTTCTTAATACAATGCTAGGGCAAGTAATTGGTGCTGTTATTTTTACATGTTACATGATAACTTCCGTCGCAGAGGGACATTACCCAGCAAACCCGAGACGCTACTCCCGTGCTAATGGAGCCGCTCTGCTCTAGGACTCGTCAGAGCAGCGGTCTGGCCAGTGAGTGACATTTCCGTGGTCTCCAGAACCACTAGGTTCATACATTTTATATCTTCGTGGGCGAGACTGCCTAGGTACAGATTCTAGCCAGTAGCTTCGCAGAGTTCTCTACCGGAACCCCGGGGGGATATGCGTGATAAAATTGTCATTTTGCAATGCAGTGCATTCTTGCATACGAATACAAAATTTGTTTTTCTTGATATACTAATTTGGCTCTAAATGTTTGCAACATCTGAAAATTATATAATTTCAGTTACTGTCGGTTCGCCAAATGGTTGGCTGTGCAGTACCAAGTTTACAGCTACCCCGATTTTGTGATTTTTAACTGCTTTTCTACTGTTTAATTAGAAATGTTGGCCATCTGGAGTTTTTGCCTTTACTCAGGGAACCATAGTCCTTGAGTAGTCGATACCACGGCAAAATGCTCTGGTGGCATGATGAACCATATCTCCTTCGATACTGCCATTAAAAGGTGTATCACACATATGGATAAATACTTTACATGTTTTAAAATGCAAAATGCTCTCTATTATAAACTTGAAATTTTAGAAATTTAACTTATGTCTGTTGCACAATGTGTCATAAGAAAGTTTAGTTCGGCAAATTTAATCAAAATATGAAGAAACATTGATTACCAAATTAAACTTAATTGAAATGGTTCTCAAATTTTTAATTTTAATTGCATACATTCCCTCTTCAAGGCTCCATGTTGCCCCATGTGACATCACGCTTTCCCTGAAGTGCCCACTCTAGTGTCCGAGAGGTAAAGTCGGTGAATAAGTCCTCCAAGAAAGCATCCCTCCGTTAGGCAGATAGCTTGAATGCTTAGCCATAATTACATAAACCAAACAAATATTTTCACTGCCGTAACCGCAGTGCGAAATCTTTTGCTCAATCGCTGCTCAGGATTAATAGAGACTTTCCGATGTTATAAATACTACTCTAGTTATTACGCATCACTCTTTTGCTGCTTGTTCTGCTAAGGAAAATCACGTCTGTTCGCTAAGTTCTTTTTCTATTTCAAATGTAAACTGACTATATAGAAATTGTGGAGTGCATTTAGCACCCCTAGTGTTGCACCAATTTAAGCAAAACTGTATTTCTGAATAATTCTTCAAAATAAAGAAAAGTGTTTTAGCCATCAGGCTAGTTGTGATTTTTGCTCCAGTCAGTAGTTTCCTCGCAGTAGTTTTCCTCGGCCATGATTAAAAAATAAATTGTTTCATTTTCCTCAAAAACTACATCACATTTATCTGTCTATCTATATATTTGCCTTTGAAGTTTAAACTTCTTACATGGCCCAAGTTGAAATTTTAATGTAATAAAAAGTAGTTCTGCTAATTTAATTTATCTTATGTTACTGAAAACCATTCAATAATACCTTAGATTTATTTGTAACAAGTTTTATTTTTGTATCCAATTATCCAGCGTGCACAGCTATAGACAAAAGTCATGTGAAACTTTGATTGGTGTTAGACTATGCAAATATCAATATGAAAGTTATCAATATTTACATTTTTGTGAGATACGAAACCTTAAATATTGGCTTCCGTCCTTGTTTAAAAATTATTGCTTTTAAAAATGTTATTAAATAAAAAAATTTAATTTTGAGTCCTTTCTTTCAAATTAATTTTGATGACGAAAGTCAATAAAAATGAGAAAATTTTGATGATGAAAGTCAATAAAATAATTATTTGTTCACTTCATTAGAAAACGTTTTTTTCTTTTCAGGACAGTTACAAATGACTAAAAGGAAAATTTTTGACCTGTCTGACGTTTAAACATTGTTACACATTCATACACTTTTGCATTACTAAACTTTGCTGCCCTTTGGAAGTAAAGTAAACTCATACTTTTCTTAAACGATAGACTAACTACTGACTGGAAGCCAAAATATTTACAAAACTGCCCACTGGAAAATTAAGTGGAGTGTAATTTCAGTTGAATTGCGGTAAAGAATGCAAACATACTACGATAAGAAATATCTCATTGTCTATGCCAAATACGCTTACACGGGCAAATAACACCGAGAGGAGAACAGTAACAAGTTCGAGGAATGGATTCGAAGGGGAGGGACTGAAATGGAATGTGCAAGTGTCGACAGAAGAGTGCCCAGTTTATTTCTAGAGATCCCAGCTTACGAATAGAGATTGTATGGTTAAGAATGTGTCGAATAAAAGCCTCTCGTAATTGCAAGAGATGTTAAAGAATAATTCGCTAACGCAAAGATATTCTATTCGAGATATTAAAAAGCGATCTACTATATTTGTGAAAAAATAATTAAATAACTAGGCACTGAATAATGTATATTTGAACTTAATATTAGATACAAAGTGTTTCTTTAAGTAAAGTTCAATTTAAGCTATTTGATTATCATATAATTGTTTTGAAAATTTCGACCATTAACTTTGAACGTTATAATCAGTTTAATGATTTTATAGAAATCAGTGCAGGAATAAACCCCAAAACAATTTTTCATTTTTGAAATAACAGTTTTTCTATCTGACGTATTTATAAAAAATATGTTTCGCAATGTGTTTGGGAAATACATTGTGTTATTTAGGCACACATTTCTTGTAAAGGTAGCAACTCTTCTAACTTTTCTACCAGTAGTTAAACAATCAGTTGTATACGAACCATTTTTACTTGAAATTAAAGTTTAAATGTACAACACATAACTAAAAGTGAAGCAGATTTTCTAAAATTTAAATTATTTTACTTAAATTATCATTTATTAATGTAAAAATTTCTCTAATTGAAAATCGTTGTTATTTATTTTAGCTTTTAAATAAAACATATCAATTTTCTTAATCAATAACCAATGAATATTATTGTGAGTTAATATCTAATTAACTAGAATGCAAGAACTAAAGTATTATATTCTTTTTATCGTAGAAGAATATATGTTCGAATATTTTAGAATGCTTATTGAATATTTTAAGCCAAATAATTTCTGTAATTGTTGAACACCATAATTAACAAAAAGAAAAGAAAAATTCGAAACACACTGTGAGGTTTACCACTGTGTATTTGCAGTCAAAAGTGAGTAACCTTAAGAACTCGTTAGCGAATAATCGCTTAAGTTCGTGAGACAACAAACAACAAGATGGAAGGGTAACTAACCCTTCATTATTCCAATAAGATTTAACAAAACTCCGTCTTGGAGTGTACAATAAAAGCCGACACTTGGGCTTGAACTTAAGAGACTAAGAAATAAACTAAAACTAAAATTAACTAAAGAGGTATAGCCGAAGCTATCAAGATTCTAATCGAGTTGACCCCTTAACTCTATTTGACTACGAAGCTTATCAAGGGACTGAGTACGGCCGAGCGTAATAGCAGCTTTGAGACAGAATAGCCAAAAAGGCAGATACATGCAAATCAGAAACTCTGATTCTCTCTAGCTTAGCAAGTAGAACTTCGAAGTTAAATACCGCTCTTCCTCATTAAGTATTCAGACGTGATTCTAAAACTACGTTCTGGCCGGAAGTAGTAAGTTGAAGTTAAGAATATGACAGGAAAGTAACTTAAAATTTAACTGTTAATAAAATTAACATAATCCTTACAACACAAAATGCGATAATTTCAATATGTAAGAATAAGTAATGGATTATTTCATTTTCAATTGTTTTAATTGTTTCATATTAAGTCTAATATAAGTTGACATTACTTATTCAGATTCCCAAGGTGGCTAAAAGAACGAGAGTGGCAATATTGTACAGTTTTGGAAATAAGTCGATGCTATGAACTTATTTATTACAATATTTTCCCCTCTTATTTATGTTGCTGCCATACAAAAGAATTACAGTTTAGCCCTTGCTTGTTGACAAGCTCAACTACGGAAGTCTGTTATTTAATTTCTCAACTAGGTCTTACACAAAGCAGACAGTGAGTTACTTGTTTAAATTAAGCCAGAAGTAAACTCAAATTGTGTAAACTCAAGTTGGGTCATTGTTACTTCTTTGTATTCAAATAAAAAGGCTGTTTACACCCTTCTTATGACTTTATCTGTCTACAAGTTAAAAAAAGAGGATATGTCCTCTATAACAGCGATTCTCAACTGGTGGTCGCAAGGAAAAAAATAGGTGGTTCGCAAAGAAACAAAGTATTTTTAACTATTAAGTTAAAAAATCTCGTGAAGAAAAATAACAATTGACAAAAAATTCCTGTGGTCGAACTCTAACTGAAGATTTCAAAAAATAACACACTTGTTAATTTTTGACTGAACCGAAAAAAGAATTTAAAAGCATCTCAAATAAACCTATTAAATTTTTATTGCCTTTCTGCACAACTTGTTCGTGTTAACAAGAATTTTCTTCCATGTTTTATTTGAAAAATAAATGCAAAACAAAATTAAAAGTGGATCCTAATTTACGGCTAAAGCTAAGTGAAATAAGACCAGATTTAAAGAAATTAATCTCTCGTAAACAGACCCAAATTTAACACTAAATTTTAGAATTTAAATATTTTAACTTAAATTTATATAATTAAAATGGTAACCAATTTTTAATATAACATTTTTTATGTGTGCATATTTAACACAAATAGCCAATACGTTGTACGAATAGCAATATATATATATATATATTTAATATTTCCATTGAGAATTTGAAAAATAATCTTTGTAAAATGTAGTGGTGGTACTAAAGTTTTTCAATTTTTGTTTAGGCGGTACGCGTTAGCCAAAAGGCTGAGAGCCGCTGCTCTGTAGTCTTTGTAGAGCACATGAGTTTATGCTACCAAAGATAGTGATACTTTATAATATTATTAAACAACAAGAAAAAAAGGAAGTAAATAATCTTTCTGCTTACTTCGTTGAAAGTGTTAATGACATCATAAAAACAAATGTCTTTTGGAACCCGAAAACCTCCAGATAAATGTAATCTCATACATGTAAATTAAGCCTATTTTCGGAAATACATGTAAATTAAAGTACATGTAAATAAATACATGTAAATTAAGCCTATTT
This sequence comes from Stegodyphus dumicola, assembly GCF_044657685.1. Lineage (NCBI taxonomy): Eukaryota > Metazoa > Arthropoda > Arachnida > Araneae > Eresidae > Stegodyphus > Stegodyphus dumicola. The sequence goes on from NC_140776.1 coordinate 1,435,020, forward strand.
TCGGATTTACAGAACATTTTAGGCATTATGCGTGATTGCTAAATTGAATCCCATAAAACTACTTAAACTGGTGACATTTCGAGTTATTGCGAATATTGGATGTAGTGAAAGCCGTGAAAATGACTCACAGAACCATAACACTAAAGCGATTTCTCATCTTTCATTGCAATTCTAAGTCATCCGTATCTGAGATCTGTCAAAATATGAGTGACACCCTATCTCACAATCGAAGATAGCCGACACCATTGTTGTAGAGACAAAGTATCAACTCCGAACTTCGAAAATGAAATGAACGCTTGAAAAGCAGCAATTTTATGTGTTCTCCGCTTCCTTTTTAACACCCGCTTTTATAAGCTTCGGCTACTCCAGACGTGCGAGAATCGACTTCAGTAATTGGTTTTTGGCGCATCTAAACGCTGCATTCTTACGCGGAAAGATTTCAGCGTTATTCGAGCGCTTAAACTTCTTTTAATTTTACTTTTTATCTCATTTTTATTCATATTTTGAATGTGGAAGCGTTAATGAAAACAACTGAAGTTCGTGTTTTAAAAAATTTAGGCTTTTTTTTTTTTTTACGATTTTGAATTATTATGCTGGTTAATTGTCTTGGCGTTGCGTTTTGAATAATCAGCATCGTAATTACATAATATTTAGGAATTGATATGATATAGTATTGACTAACTGCTTTCTTTATTTTCCCGTGACTTTAATAACGATGACTGGATTTGTGCATTTACAGTAAGCTTAGAAACACAAACATAATATGCGAACTTGTAAGCACTGAGCTGGGACAAGGATACACTTGTCTCAAGTGAATTGGACTCTATAAAATATCCAAATTAGCTGAAAAAAATTATAAATACTTTTTTAAAGAAATTAAGATTGTTAACTTCCAACCTAGAAAGACATCGATATTATTGCTATTTAAGCAATAAAGAGTAATATATTCATTATATTGCATTTAATTTTATCAGTTCTATACAGCCAAGAACTTGATTTCCATTAATCATTTTTGCAAAGCCATCTGCACCGCTAGTAGTCGAGCAGCAAGATCGCTGATGCTAGTAGACCGGCTTGAGTTCAAAATCCCATATGCGCGTGCGTTTTCGAGGTTTTCCCTACATGTAAGTAAATACAAGGCAACTTTCCTTAAAACCTCCTCAATGAAACATTCCTTTCTTTAAAGCAGACATCTCTTTGTAATCGTATGCTTTGCCCGTAATGCTAATAACCTTAACTCGTGTCATCTACTTGTTCAGACTATCGTTCATTTTACTTAGCGTAAAGGCAAACAAATAAACATAAAATTACTTAAGTCTATTTAATTACGTTATTACTTTTTCTACTGCAGTCGCATAAGACTGAAAGCGAAATGTGTCGTATGTTACTGGGTTTCTCAAATTAAGCTTACTGTAGCTTGAGACTCATGGTTGGAGACTTTGATGTCTTGTTACATCCATGTTTAATTCGTCTTTGATATTGTATAGTTACACACACGATTATTATTGCAATTTAGTATATTCGTCGTTGGTTGTTAAAAAACTCATTCCTAGTTTCATTTTCCCCCAAAATTAGTGCATTGTTTTATAGATTTTAAATTCCAAACGATAAATTGTAAATTCAGAAGTAAAGAAACAATTAACCGTTCATCATCAGAATGGCAACAGAAGATATTCTATTGACATTTTATTGAATATAACTTGTTAAGTTTATGGCGGAACATTATCACTGTAAGTAGTTTTTGTCGTTGTAAATAATTTAATAATTTAAAAATATAAATGATGTTAAGTTTGTCAGAAATACTAATTTTGTTTGAAGAATCATTACAAATAACTGGGAAAGAGGTTTCGGCATGGAAGATATGTAACTACCAATATGCGAATTGAAAAAGTAAGACACTTCTCCTTTTCTGATTGTTCTTTTGTTTATACAAAGCAATGATATAAAATGTTTAACATCAATGTGCGAAAAAAATAGTTTAAAATTTGTCTTGAAAAATGCCCTTGCTAATTCTATGATTCTATGATAAAGAGCTTATTTTAAAAACAAAGCAGTTTATTTATGCTTATTCTAAATTTAAAAGAATATATTTTAAAATTTAATTCCGCTAATTTTAAGGTAAACTGATAAAATGAGTATATTAAAAAAGATCTAATTTTCTAAAGAAATTTTAAACATTGCAATTTCAGAAATAAATGAAAAAAAAACGATTACCGTAGGTGTGGGATTTTTTACAATTGTCATTTTGAAATTCAAACTAATTACGAGCTACATATGAAATTCCCAAAGTTTAATACATTTAAGCTTCACGAAACATTGACATGGTTACTGACGGGTGATGAATACAGAAACAAATTAAGAACCAACATTAAATTATATTAGTAATTAATCTGTGTTTAAAAATCCGTGTTTATTATCTGATGTCGAGATTGGTAAAAAATGCTTCAAATTCGATCATTTACGAGGGACGTTTCGTGGCGAACTTTCTAAGAAAATTGGCTCATATTCATATTAAAGATGAAAAAAAAAAAAAACAACTTTGAGATAGTCTGTTCGAGCATAAGGAACCGAACCTGTCACAAGTTACTAACATTCTGGAGTTTTACTCTCTCGGTCACAGGAGATCACAAGTGTTATTGACGAAAAAACCGAAAGGATAAAACATAATTTTAGTTACTAGGAACAGCTTTCAGAATCAAAAATATCTCTAAAATGGGAACTTTTTCATTTGTTTGAATATAACAAAGATCAAAAGGGCATCTACTTATGGCAGTAGATACTTTCGTAGGGAAATGTATAAAGGAAACTGCCTCATATTTACGTTATGCCTCATATTATGAGTAAAATCACGAGGACGTATGTCGCGAGACCATTTATGGGGATTCAAACGCGTGTCGATCTACAAGCAGCCTTCGATAACCATATCTACTCTGTCGCTAGCGGGCAAGACTCACCGCAAGATGAGAGCTTAATTTATTAACCTATGTTAGAAGTGATGAAATCTAAAATCATGAAAATTTAAATTAATTATAGCTGCAGAATTCGAAGCAACGGATGGAATAATAACATTAGCAAAGACAAGTGCTTTCAGGATTGAAAACATGTTCGCTTCGGGTTAGTATCATGAGCAACATAATGTAAATTAACAAAAATTTGGACTTCTTAACAACATGCTGTCAAATCAGTTAATTTAACAAAAATTTGGACTTTGGTGACATTAATTAACTGTAACAACAAATTATTGTAGATTTATAGAGAGGAAATGCAACTTATGTAATAATATGCGATGCGAGGAGAAAAAATTGTTTTTTCTTCTCAAATACTGTCAAATGAGCCCTATTTTAAATTGTGTTATTTGAATAAGTCAAATGAAGCAATTTTATAAATATGCTCCAAAACAAATTCTGTTCTAGTTCGAATTTTAGAATATTCACTGCTAAGCTGCGACTGATGCTTGTGGTGCAGAGCAATAGTTTATGTAACGTTTAATTACAATACCTTAACTTTTAATATTATTAATTATTAAGAACTATATTAATTTTTGCAACCAGACGGACGAGATAAACAAATATTATAAATCAAAAATGATATTTTTCCTTTTTTGTTTTATTATATTAAAGTAAATTACAGTTTTACATTTTATTTAGTATTTTCGTAAAATATAAAAAAAATATTTATTTACTGTATTTTTATTTTCTTTTTTTTTTACTACGACCAACATATGTAATTATTAAGCTGTTAATTCTGATTAATTCTTTTTATATTTCTAAATTTTTTAATTTCATTCCAAAATAATTTTTGTGCAGTATGGTACTGTGATAAAATAATTTCTTTGTACTATAAGGTATTTCTCCCGCCTTCTTAGCGTGCTTTCATAGTGTGGTAGTCTGCACACTAGGCGCGTATTCCAGAGGTCCGCGGTTCGATACCTGGCAAAGGCGTTTCTTAGTTTTCACTTCTCTTGCTTCCAAAAAATATTAACCTAATGTCTCTACAGTAGCGCCCGAACTAAAAGGGTGGTTAATGATGATTCTCCACACCCAGGATTTGGCGAATGGGTTCCCCAAAACCCCAATCGCTCTTTAAAAGGCGGAGTGTGTAAGGTATTTTTCCCGTCTTCATCGCGTGCCTTCGCGGTGTAGTGGTCTGCACACTGGGAGCGTATTCCAGATGTCCGTGGTTCGATTCCCGGCAAAGGCGTTGCTCATTTTTCATCTGTCTTGCTTCGAAATCACCTAATGTCTCTGCAGTATATTTCTGAAACTAAGTTATTGACTGTGAAAAATTAATGCTATATGATTTGATGACTAAAGAAGCGGCTAGTAACTTAAATGTACGAATGAGAAAACGCTTCAGAAATTTATAGTTTTTAAATCCATTTAACTATAACAATTTTAGACATAGTTATAAGACACAGTTATGAAGTTATAAGATATTTTAGAGATAGTTCACGAATACGGTATAGTTCAAAGATATTTTAAAGAAAATTTACGAATACTGTTTAATTCAATCACATGCCTATCTAAAAATTTTCCCTATATATATTCGTAAAAATATTTTTAACCCTGATGATTAAGATGCCTGATTAGTTTCATGGCTTTTCTCTATGTGTAACAAGAATGCTAGCTAGCTTGCGATGAAATTCCTCCAAGAAGCCATCCCTATCCTCAGGCAGATAATGCTTGAGTGCTTTGTCATATTGAAATAACAACTAACCATCCTTTTCAATTACTATTGCAGAGGTGAAATAAACTTCAGTTGACTTAAAACAATAACTAGTTTAATAGGATCTTAACTTGGCCAACTATCAAACAAGGGTATTCACTACATAAAACATGAATTGAATAATCAAATAGTTTTTAAAAACGTTATTGATGATTCTGGCACTGATAAATGAAAGGATTAAGTATAAAACAATGTAATGAAAACCAATACAGTTTAATTTCATATTAATTGCATTACAAAATATAATTTTTAAAGTCAGTTATTTCATTTGAATTATCAAAACCTACTTTCTAATATTTTTTCGTTTCAAATCTAAACATACTTTGTCTATTTTTTTTTCTAGATAAAACTGTTATTAAAAATTAAGATATTATGATCTAAAATATTTACTGAATGCAAAAATGTACAGATATAGTTGATATCTGCTGTGTATAGAGTATGTGACAGTGTTAAGTGTTGCCATTAGTTTTTTACGTCTTTTCTAAGTTTATCATATCAATATTCAAGTTTCCTAGCAAGGTGACACCTTTTTCTGTATTTTTATTGTTAACTTTTGTTTGTTATAATAATTTGTTGGCATGTGTTTAACTGCTTTTGTTTTATTTTCATATGTTATTTATTATTAGTCAGCGTAGGTTTTGATTAATACCATTCTATTCGAAGTATTATTAAAATTATAATAGAAAATTAGTTTTGAATTAGCTTGTTATTGTAACAGTATGTGAGTCAGAATTTTTCCAACAGGCTGAAAAGCACCTAACCCAGTGGGCCAGCTGTTCCGTCGATGGCGAAAAGAAAGAATGTGAGTCAGATTTCTTATTAATCCAATAAACTGCTTATTCTGAAAATGCAGTTCTTAGATTTGCTATAGCACGTGACTTATGTTACAAGTCGGCTTTTTCTTCTAGAGAAATTAGTACAAATAGTTTCAAAATGAAGAAAATTTATACAATGTTGCTGTACATGTTGTGGTGGTCTATATGTTTTTATTATTATCATTTGAACAATTCAGTGCAGTTAATAATAAAACAATCGAGTTGATTTTAAATAAATAAATAAAAGTAATTAAACACAGTAAAAATAAAGTCCTTTTCAAATCTAAACAGTCGCTTGCTGTTTGTTTTATGGTCAGGTTTTCGACAATAACAAATACTTTTACTCTCGGTCCGAGGTTCGAATCCTGCGAACGGGCTGGCTGCATGGACGTTTTCGTGGTTTTCCCCATGTGTAACGTTTATGCTAGCCAGTTTTCCTTAGAAAGTCCTATACGAAGGCATACCTCCCCTTAGGCAGATAGCCCTAGTGAGCTTTGCCGTATTCTCAATACACCAATACACACTTTCTGGATAAAGTGAGACATAACTTCAATAATTAGCATTAACGTTCTCATTAATGCTAAATAAGATATTTTACGAATAGCAGAATTTATTGCATATATTATTATTCGATTTCCGAATGAAGAAATAGCATACCTCATTTATGGCTCTGATTCATTCCCCATGAAATTAAGACTGCCTTCTAAAATTCAGCAATATTGGATCCGGACTCTAGGTGAATTCAAGCAAGAGGGAAAGAACGATTTTGATATTAACTACTTTACATTATTAACTATAATATTAACCCCATTTGAACTATTTACAATGCTGAAAAAGAAAATTTATTATTAATTAATTACTTAATTACAGTACTGAAAAAGAAATACAAGTTTCAGAGTTTCATTTGGGATCGTTTTTAAGTTCCTATACGGAAAAAATCCAAATCTTTGACACCATAAATAATGCGCTTGGTAGATTGTGGTAACTTTTGACAAATCAATAAACAAAAACTTCACAGTAATATTTTTCTTTAAGTTTTAAAGCATAAGCTTCATTCAAAAGTGCTAACCTGAAAGTTCTGAGTTTTACATTATTTGAATTTACGTTGAAACTGATGTAAACATGATATTAATTCAGGATCGGATTAAAATTATTCACAAACATTTTAAACTTAATAATATTCTAAAGTATCAGAATAATTTTACAATAATTAATTGTAAATAATTAATTTCTCTTATTCATCATACATGCATAAAAAAGCTTTGGTGTTATAATCTTCTAAGTACCTAAAATATTTAAATATTGACAGTACTAATTTGGTTTAAAAAGTAACACTGTTTTCTAACTTAATTTCATCCATAGTCTACTTTTTTCAGTGTTGATATTATATTTCTTTCAAGTTTTAGTTATTTTAGCAGTGACAATTTCGCTGAAGTGTTCCCTGTTCGATTAAGGTAATTAACGGAGATCACTATTATGTAATTAAAAATAGCTAAAATTCTATAGAAGCTTGTAGTTGCAGCATATAGTTGAAGCATATAGTTGAAGCTTGAATTTTTGTGGGCTTCATGAGTACTTGGAATGTAGGAATTGTAAAACAGCTTCGAAAGTCGGTCTTCATAATTAACGGTTAAAGAAGAAAATTTTGAGATCTTTTGATTAACAGCCACTACAGGGTTCTTGAGAAGTGTCATATTTTTATCGACCACTACAGAACTCTTAAGATGAGTCCTTTTTGCTTAAAATCGTTAAGAGAAGCAAAATGCTCTTCAGCATTTTCCCTTCAAAACTCATTAAGCGCATTTCCTTGAATTATATGGGAAAAATAAGTATTTTCCTTTCTATCAGTTTGGCATCATGTTTTCAAATCGCACAAAACAGATTAGTAAATAAATATTAAACAGAGATGCAATTTATATTACGGTGTTAAAAACAATTCCACGGCTTTACTTGTCTGAAGTGCAGAATAAATCAGCATAGAACAAGGTGTATGTGCGAAACGTGCAATGTGGGTCTATGCATATACCAAAGAGACAAAACATGCTTTGAACAGTGTCACAAAAAAATTTGTTCTTTGAAATTAAAAAAAAAAAAAAAAAAAAAACACTGAGTTCTTTTTTATCCTTATTTTATTGAGTTTTTTAATCCATTTATCCAAATGTTTATTTTTTAATTTTTTCTGACGATTTACTTTGTAAAATAATGTAAAAAAAATTATATATAATGCAATTCTTACCTACATTTTTAAAAAATCCGTAAATTTCGTCATTTATTGGAAACGCGCGTGGAAAATTGTAAGTTTTTTTTTTCCTACTACATCAGTAAGTTTCAAAGTCCTAGACGCGCGGTGGTTTCACAGTGCGACCACCACCCACAGAACAATGAGCAAGAGTAGATTTTTTTAATTCATATATTATTTGTCTCTAGGATCATAATATTCAATTTCTAGAGCTTTTAGCTAAAAAATTATAAAAATAATATCGCGCGCGTCAAAGGGTTAATACTTTTTAGATCCTTACTTATACCACAATTGTATTTACAATTACATAGTAATAGGTCAAAAATTAAAAACAAAAATTTTTTAATCAGTCCTGCGCAGGTACATGAAAGGTAGTTTAAATTTTCAATCACTGTGTGACCCAATCTCTAGATATCCTACCGTAAGAAAGTAAAGACAATTAAAGCAGAGATAGCTAAAGTAACTTACTCTTTCTAAGAACAGAAAAACAGACGTTAATATTTCCTATGCACTTAATTTAATGGCTGTAAAATATACTTCCTATAAAATAATTAATATTTCGGTCATTTCTTAGCTTCTGCATAAGCACTCAAGAGAAACTTCAATCGCAAAGCGAATTCAGATATTCTGTTTCTTAAAAACAGTAATCGTGTTCTGTGCTGTTTGTAACCGAGTTTTGCTGTAAGTTTCGGGTACGACTCAGGTTGAATGAATCTCAGTGACTGGAGGATGGCATTGAAATTATGCATCACTTGGAAAATACCTTTAGAAGGAGTGAAAATTTTAACAATTAGTGAATATGTGTGCTTTCCTCTTTGGAACACAAGAGCGAGAGAGAAAAGATTTTTCAATTTGCTTGCTGTAATGCACAAGTTTAAAAATTTCGAAAAATAACTACGGAAATGTCAAGATCCACTACGTTTACGTCATGATGCAAGCATGGGTCATGATGTAAACATGGGTTCAGTAACGAAAATTTTAATCTTAAACCAAAAGAAAAACATTTGATATAATAAAATTGCGATTAAAATATCTTTCTGTGAAAGTAGAAAAAATATCTTTGCTATCGTTACAAAGACAGAAAAAGCGCTAATTTTTTTCTCATCTCTTATTTTATCTATCATTAAAGAAACATCATTTTAAAGTTTTTCATTTCATTTCATTTCCACTTCACATGCATTCATGAGAACGAAAAATTAGATTACAAATGGCATATGGCTCAAAAAAATGCAAATTCGTAAATGCTGATTTTTAACTCATGTGCATTTAAAAGTAAACAAAATAATCTAGTCTTCATCATTATTGTTAATGGTTAAAACAAACAGGAGAAGTATCTAACATTTTTATTTTGTTTAGGGAAAAAAAATCTCTTTTCATGAAAAAATCAAAGGTAAGAAACATTTGTATTTTCTTTTCTTGAATATTATTCATCTGAATTTTTATACATTTCCTCCACGGCGTTACAACCATTTGAAGAAGATATCTCCAGTGCAGTTGAGATTACCTGTTTTTTCAGATTTGTAAACCACAAACAACCACAGCCAACAACTTTTGATTTTCAAATTTATTTACTTTAATATCTCCTTAAATATATAAATTTATAATAATCATTCTTAAATTGACGAAAATATCTTATTCCCCCCTTTGAAAATTATACCACCTGGGGTCCCCATTTCTATCTAGTTGTGCGTATAATATTTCCTGTGAAAAAATGAGATGAAATAGCCAAGTATTTAAAAATAACTCATCTTTAGTCATTTCTCTTAACACTTTCCAAAAATCAGTAGATTAGATGATTAGGTAAGTTTTCAGAATCGAGAAAATCGGGAAAAAAAGTAGATTATCTTCAGCCGAAGTTCAGTCTTCAATCTATACCTACAAATTATAAGGCACAATATTAGTTCTAGTTCGACCCATTCATGTCTAGTGAGGAATGCAAAGTTTGAAATTAAAATACAAATACTAATTCAAAGGCATTTTACTATCTTTAGTTATAAAGGGCATAATAAAGTTTAGAAACTATTGCTGATAATGCAAAGGAGCTTAAGAAGCTATTACTGACAGTATAAAAACCAAAGAAGTTTTTAGATTTCTTAAGCAATCTAAGAGGAATTCATTTAACTGAAAGCAAAGAAATTTAAATTATGCTTTGCTTTCGAGTTTTTTCATTCAAAAATTTAGTATAGAAAACTTATCTTAAAAGTGTAATACACTGGTTATTGAGGAAAAATCGCAAAAATGACGATTACTCGAAAGGTTACATGTAGAACTTGATGAAACTGACTCACGGTATACAACACACGGTAAGTTATAAAGTAACATGAAAAGAAATTGCCAGGTAATTATGGTGTTATATAAATTAACATGTGTATAAGATGAAGAAATCGGATGTGTCAGAGAATTTGGTATAGGAAAATTACCTTTAATATGGGGTACGCTCTTCCGAACGAAGTGAGAACCAAACGTCTTGCAAAGCTGTTGCAAGCGTGGCAAAGGTCTGAAGAGGAAGATTGAGAGCAGCTATACATCTTAATAAAACATCCCAAACATACTTGATAGGATTCAGATCCGGTGATCCAACTGGCCATTCCATGCGCTGAAAATAATAATCCACGATCCGAGCCGTGTGCGGTCGCGTTGTCGTCCTGTAGCAGGGAAATTATCACCTATTGCCCAGTATAAAGACGCACATAAGCATCAAGGATGTCATCTCTAGAGAATTGAGTTATCATGGTTCCACATGAAAAGACATGGAGGTCTATGAATCGTATCAAAGAGATATGAGCCCAAACACAGACAATGCCTCCTCCATATGCATGTCTTTCACGGATAATTGATGGATGATAACGGGTTCCATGTTCTCTCCAAATGGAATAACGCCTACTATCGCTTTGGAGGTTAAACATGGACTCAACTATAAGAAGAACAGCCCTACACTGATCAGCTGTCCAGTGGACATGTTCACTTGCTCAAATACTCACATGTTTCCTTTTATGACGTGACGTGAGCGACAGGCAAATGTCTGGTGGCCTCGCATACAGACCTTTTTCATAAAGCCTGCTACGTACGGTTGACTTTGACACCAGCCTTTTAGTGGCTGCAGCAAGAAAGGGTCTGAGTTGAGGTTTTATTCCTTCGTGCGCGTAATAACAAATATGACCAGCGTAATAGTAACCAGCATAATACCGGCGCGCATAATAACCAGCGTAGTAGTTGGTTGTTGTTCTTGGCTGAATCTTTTGGATGCCGAACTTGTGGTAAAAAAAATTATTGCAAAAGTCTGTGAACCACAAAAGGAGTCAGATTTAGTAATCTGGCCACTTCTTTGTCTGACTAGTCCTGCGTCTAGTCTCCCAATAGCTCTCCATCACAGTTCTTCCGATAAATGATTCCTGGAGGTCATTGTTACAAATTGGTTATCCCAGCTTTATCTCAGTATCACAGAGAAATTTGCTGGTTTGCTCTGAAGCATGTAATTTTATGCCCCTCAAAGATGACATATTTCGGTTGCAGCGCCACAAATTTGCATCCTGCAGCTTTAATCAGAAATTCTTATTGGACAATATTCAAATTTTACTCGGATCGTCTTATTTTTAAACGAGCTATTGCTATTTTTGAGATTTTTTCTTAATTTTTAGAAACCAATGTATATACAGCTTTTGAATTTCTTCTTAATTTGACAATTACAAAAACTGCTCTGTAAGAATAGCTTCTCAAGAGGGCAGTGACTCACAGTTTTGCTGCCTAGCTTTATTTCTCCTTGGCACTGACAAAGGTAAATAGTTAGGAAAATTGACATGCTTCTAAACTATCCTTCTTTCTCATAGCAATTAGCACGGAAGACACAAAAAAAATTAACTTCTTTAATCTTTAACTCGCCAATGTAAATGATAATCAAAACTTTGCACTTCTACTACTCAAGCACTCATTTTTTTATTTACCTTTTAAGTTGCTCGTTCAAAATCGTCATCTAAGATGAGATGAGATGGAAAACATAAATCCGTTCTTTTTCTGAGTTAATTCTTTATTGTATAAATCTTTTTCATTTTGAATAAATTAAGAGATTAAAACACATTCTTTTTATTTCTGGGAATTTAAGTTTGACGAGAGAATAATGACTACATTATCTTATCAAATCGTTAATGTCCAATTGAAGAAGAGAGCAAAAGTTAAACAGAGAAACAATTGTTGCATTTTCTCGAATTGAGCAACGAATCGTGATGACTACTTAAGCTATCAGAACAATGACATTTTAATGAAGGTAATCAAACGCTACGTTTCTTTTTCAGTTAAAAGACCATTATTCAATACTTGGAAAAAGGCTCAGTGAAATACTATTCTTATAGCACTTATAAATTAGCCGTTAAAATAATAGATGGGAGCGACAGCTCAGCTGAATTCGAAACAGAAATATTCTTAAGTTACATAATTGCTTCACGTGTTTGTAATCAATTTAAAAGAAAGTGAAAAGAGAAGAAGTCCTCATTTTAGATCAAGGTGAGTGTTTTTACAGGACTCAAAACACACCCGCGGCTGAATTCGGGTACCACAAATCACCTTTTCATGAAGTTATTTGTGGAACAAGCTGTATATATCTCAGCTGCCAATTTTATTTTTGTTCGGCTCTTCGGGAATTCTGCATTGTTGAGCTGCATTGGCACGGTGATTAACCTTAACTCCCTGCATTTTGACTTGGGATTTGGCAGGTACTTAATATGACTCATGTCGAATTTTTGAGTCAAAGGTTTCACATTGCTTTCGGTGATTTATTTTATTTTATTTACTTTTCTTTTGAGGGCAACGTTATTCAGCGGCAGTTAGGAATGCTTTTTTTTACAGTTGCGACAATATGAAAAGAGTAAAAATGTAATTTCGGCAAAGAGTTACAGCTTCCTTGTACAACTAACTACTTAGCATCATAAAATAAATAACATAACGCATCAATAATGCACATTTCGTTTTCTAATCTTATTTAGTATGTAATAAGACATTTGAAATTATATTAGTCGCGATGACTTTGGAGGTTAACGATGAGTATATTTACGTAATTAAGAAATATTTCAGTTTGCTTCTGTCGAGGGAACCAGGTTCGTTTGTGAAAGAAATGTAAAAATTGACTATTTCTGCACAATATAGTAATGATATGAACAATATGATATTGTATGAATTGACAGCATATCAGTGAAATAATTCAAAGCGGCATGTTTTAACTATTCTTTTTGGGGAACGTACTTCTTTACTGAAGTTATATTCTTAATCAGATGCAAAAAATGAAAATCCGATAGTATCCTTTCTTTTTTGCTGGATTTAATATTTTGAAATGACTCGTATTCTAACTCTGCTACAATATATTATATTCCTAATTTCACTGTGACTGTTTCCAAAGGTTATCGTCTAGCGTTCTTTTGATTAGTTTTAGTGTTACAGTACAGCATCGTGTACAGAATTGTCTACTTTTCTGATATTAGCAGTGTATATGTTGTGTTTTATTTGTAGTATCAGCTTTACTAGGTCAGTGTGTACTTTTTCTGATACGAGCAGTGTATATGGTGTGTTTTACTTGTAGTATCAGTTTTACTATGTTAGTGTGTTGTTCAGTATTATAGTAATATATTGCATAATATGTTTTTTATTAGTAATGTGCGGAATTATAGTAAGTGTATAATAGTAAGTCAGTGTGATGTATAACTGCAGGCTTGAAATTCCATTGTTAGTCTTAAATTTTACTGTTTTTGTTTTACCTTTACCAGTTTTGTATCAATGCAGCTTTGTACTTCTAAGTATTTTTTTTAAATCTATGCTATCAGGAATGTCATATGTATTCAAGGTAGTCCTTTGTATTCCCCATCTAGATGTAACTCTGTAATCTTTTTTTTTTTTAATAAATGTCTGCAAGGCGGACATCAACAAGGGCAACAGCAAGGGCTTGTTCCCGGTCAGTAGTGTCCTCCTTAGCAGTGTAAAAGTAAAAAAAGTATCCTTTCTTAAAAAAGATGCCACTCAATATTTTATCTAACATTTTATTTACTCCAAGATTTTATTTTATCTAACATTTATAACATTACATTATCTAACTTGCGTGCTTTTCTTGAAAGGGTTTTTTTTTATCACAAATACTTCTATTTTCGTCGATTGCAGCTTCGATTTAATATCCCAATTGTAATAGTTTCAAGAGAAAGAAATTAAAAAAAACAGTTTTTTCTGAATATTTTAAAACTTCTTTGCATATTGTAGATATTAAAAGATTCTAAAGAGGTGGAGGGTTAGAGAATTTCTGATATAATTTTTTGAGGACTGTATAGAATTAGAAATTTCAATAACTATATTTGAACCCTTTTCAAATGTTATGAACTATAATTGAAAATCATTGTTTTATCCTAATTAATAAACAGACATACTAACCATTAGAATGGAAAACATTTGGCTTTCGTATAAAGAAGTATAAATTCCTTCAGAGTGAAGCTTTCCTTTGTTATTGTAGGACAAGAATATATTAAAAAAATTGCTGAATAAAATTTTTTCATCATCATTTGAAATACTTAATTATACAAAAGTATGATATTTTAAAATTTATTTCACTACATTCTAAGACTGTAGAGAAAAATCTGGATTTTTGTTACCGATACAGTTTGCAAAACAGTAAAAACTATTTAATATACGAAAGTTTATGGGATTATAAATTATTATTGTATTTAAAGACTCGATACACAGGAGAGATTAAAATTTTATATAATGAATTATTTCTTTTGCAAGTACTTTTAAATTATATCTAGTAGTTAATTTATAATTTATTCGTAAAAATATTCACAAATTTTAATTACTGCATAACTATTTCCAGTGTTGCAAAAATTGAAACTGCACTTGGAGAGGACATATTTTTATTTAAGTGTTTTACCTTTGTTAGCCCTCTAATCATTCCCTTTTTAGATAATGGCCATTTGTATACCTTGCTACTGTTTCACTCAGATTACTTTTCATATTGTCGATGTTTACACATTACCAAAACTATTCTGATTTCAAGTAGTTTCCTTTCTTTCAAAACTGATGCTTAACAATGATATCAAGAAAGAAATTAAATATTTTTATAGAAACTTTACACTCTGGGGGAGAAGGATAATTTTTTTAATTTAAAAATAAAGAACTTCGATTAGTTACCAGAGTTTTATTTTAAGAAAGGAACTCAAACGAAATCACAATTCTTACTCCAGTCAAACTGTTAGGATCGAAATATATTCTCACTAAGCATATCTTTGCTACATTTAAAGTAACAAACAAATTCTTAAGGTAAATTTAAGCAATTGTTCTTCTTCAAATATAAAAGTTTTTTAAGAACACAGATGTTGATTTCAAATTTCAAAATAATGTTCATTTAGAATATCACGAATTGTAAAATTTTGTTGTTTTTGTAAAATTTCGAAGTTTAAAAAAAAGTGTAATTTGAAGGGTTAAGAGCAACTGTAATGTACAACAATAACAAGCATTCCAGTTAAATTCAACATATGGTCTAAGACAAATATTCATCCCTAAAAAGTGTTACTAATTTTTTAAAGAAAAGGTTTAGAAACAAGTGTATTAAAATGAGTTATCTAAACGTCTTTATGACTTTTTAGTCTTATTTCTGTTTCCTTCTTTGTGAAGTAAAACAAGGGGGAAAAATACAACAAAAATTTATCTATAGAAAACTCAGTTCCATTGCTTATTTTATATGGTCCTCAGTGTAACTCTTTTAGAACTTTAAAAGGATTAGACACGTATTTTTTCTACGTTTTATTTCATGAAGAACCTGCCGTGTAATAAGATATTTTCTCTCATCGCAGCGCTCGGAATGTTCGTAGTTATGAGTCCACGCAGTGAAACCAACCCCTCTGGCGTCTTCTTCCAGCACCTGTTCCCGGTTCGTTTCCAGCTGGAGCAGCCCTAGCCGGCGCCATGCTTTGGCATGTTGGCCCAAAAAGCCACTTTAGAGGTCGATTCTGATGAGCACTTTTAGAGAGGGGTTGCACACGAAATTCATTTCAAATAGGCGTCGGTCAGGCCTCGCACATCTGCAAATAGCACGTGCCAATCTTCCTGCTGAAGTTCCAAGTTTTTTACCTCACTACTTCCACGTGGGAAAGTGAATCATTGATACATTTATTCTGTGGTTCTGAATCTTACTGTGATTGTAGTTTACTAAAACTTTAAGTATTCAGTTTAATAAACTTTTCATTGAGAACTAAAGACTGACAATATAACAACATTCAAAGATATTTTCCCATGAGAACAAAGAGGGGGAAAACACTCTCTGCTTTTCGTAATAAAAAAATTAATAACTGTTATTGTCAATTTATTATATCGTTATAACATAGAGATTATTTCATTTAGAGTTTGCTTTCTTTGGCTGAAGTTTTCCTCTTTAAGAAGAAACGCATTTGCACTAGCTAACCAAGTGCCTCTTCATTCATGCTACTATAATACAAATAACTGTTAATACACTAAATGGAAAAACAGATAGAGACGAAAATTAGGGTTATAGCTGACAAATATTGAAAGACAAACTTACGTTCTGAGCGTCATAAAATATGTGATAGGTTTGTTATTAATATTTCATCCATCTACAGCTCACCACTGGTCATATGGATAAGACTGCCAAAAACCGATCAGTTGCTTGGAGTTCGAATTCAGGTAAAGGGGCTGTATGCATACCTCTTTTTGTGTTTTTTCCAATATGTAACGACAACACGAACATGCTTTGCTTAAAAACCCTTTACGAAAGCATTTCTTCGCTAATTCTTATTTCTTATTTAAACAAACACTCTTTCATTTCAAAATCAAATAGAACACAAAAGCATGTAGCATTTAAGTACATAATGAAACTAACTTTCGCACCGATACAAAACACTTACTAATTTTCTTAAAAAAAAAAAAAAAAAAAAAAAAAAAGATTTCAAAGGAAATAAATTAGGTTTTTCAGTTACTGTTGCGAATGGTAAAAACGTCAGTTATTTTTTCAATAAAATAAATAAAATAGTACCTTTTAGGAGGGGGCATATACTTAACTTTTATATGGCCAAAGGACTCTTTTCTAGTTTGGATGCATTCTAAGCACTAATCTTGAGCTCATCTAAGCACCCATTGATTTCTCTGTCTTAATCGCTGAACTAGTGTCATCAGGATATTCAGACACCAAACTAGACCCCGACAATACATTAACGTATAAGGTATTTCTCCCGCCTTCCGAGCGTGATTTCGTGGTGTAGTGGTTCTGCTATGATTTTGCTATGATTTCTTCCTTTTTTAGTCCTCATCAGAATGCAAATTAGCTTTGACTGTATTTAAATCTGAAGGTTTTGAATTTTAGAAGGAGAGAGCTTCTTCACTGGCATTAGTTTTCACTAACTCTGTTCAAAAGTGATATTTGGCTTTTACCTTCTCACTAGCCGATGCTTTAAACTTATGCGCCGGTAAAATAACTGAACCGGTTTATTTCTTATTCTATTGAATGTGTAGTCTTAGCTTACGTTACCCGTTTCTTAGACTACGTTTGAATTTAATTGTCTGTTATTGCTTAATAGTCATAAGTGTTGGTTCGTCTGTAGCACAAATTGTGCGTTTATTTTAAATTTTCAACTAAAATAATAAAGATTATTTTAAACCTCATCCTGCATTTGTGAGTTATCAAGCCGTAGGCGATGAGTAGCTAGTCTAGTAGGGTCTGCAGGGTTTTAACCTTTAGTTCCAGTTATCAATAGCAACTCTACACAAGTCAAAATAAACCCAATATTGCATCATGGTTTGTGGCAGACAAATAGTGCATTGATATTAGAAAAAAATGGCTAAGAACTACATATTTGTCTATGCAAGGGAATTTTATATAACTGACTTTATATATTTTACATAACTGAATTTAGGAAGAATTCCAGTTCTAATATTGCTTACTGGAAATTTATTTGTGCCATTAACACTACTGATGTCATCAGTTATGTGACCAAGATATGCTTTAGTATTTTCCCCTGTTGAAGTTTCATTGAACCTAATTTTGTGCTAATAAATTTCAATACCTTATGTCAGAAAACGCTATAAGCATTGTGTTACTTTCTTTTAAAATTAACCCATTTTGTTTCACATTTAATTATATTTAGGTTGTTTTATGTCAGAGCATTTCCGTTTTAGTAAATTTTTATGACTAAAACTGACTTTTTATGACTGTGACACTTGGCTTTCAAGCTATTGATATAAAAGTATTTAAAAAAGTATATAGCACTTGTATCTCCTATTCGACAAGTTCATTGCGCTATTTACCCATATTTTGAGAGGCTGCAAGTTTTTAGGGCTTCTTAATATTACCAAACCATTTTTAAGTAAAAGTACATTTTATAAAAAAAAAATAAAAGATTAGTTTTTTTTAGTTTTAAAAGCAGAAAATAAATTAACAAAACAAGTAACAAAACTCAAGAAGAGCATGTGTTTTAGTATTAATTAAACCAACGCATTCTTAAATTAATTAAGAAAGTAAAAAGAAAAGCTGCACACTGTTCTTATGAGGTTAATTATTTATGTTTGGTTTCGATTTAACTTCTATCCCTTCAACAGCTGTCTTTTAGCTATAAATTTGTCGTCGGGAAAGTATTGTCGTTCAATGCTCCTAGTCCAAGTGCCGCTTTTGTTTCGCTGTCAATCTGCTTTCGTTTCTCAGAATCCAATTTTAAGCATCTATCTTTTTTCTTTCCTTGTCGTGTTTAGTTGTTTTATGTTCTATGTCAGGTAACGTTCTTGATGACGTCTCATTATCCAACTATTTAGTTTTCGTAAGTGTTGCCAAGAATAAAAATTTGACTTAAAAATACCGCAAAGAAGAAATGATAAAAATGATTACATAATTAAGAGGCTCGTTGTTTGGCTGAGCGAAAGCAACTATTTGGTACCGAGGTACGTAATATAATGCATTATAAGCGTATTTTATTTATTGTAATAACAGTGCAAATGTTCAGGACAATTATAAAAATATTATTGTTATTAAAGAGGTAATAAATCGTCATAAATCGATAAGTTGTAAACTACATTAATCAGATATAGTATTGGAAATATACGAAGGTATACACATATACTACTTTTAAATCGGTTAGTCAGTTGAGTAATGTACTACTTAATTTGAAAGATCGAAAATTCGTTGATGATTGAACAAACGTACCTCTTATACCTCTCTCCAATTTTTCAGGAGGAGTAGATGGTAAATGAAATGTTGTATGCCTTGTTGAAAGGAGCACTTGCCAGACTAGGGGATATTAAATGCTGCGATAGCGTTACATAAAGCATGTCGACAAGCTATCGAACTAAAATAGATTCAAATTGCTGTAAACAAATGTCTAGTTCTCTAGATTATGAATGCGTTCATTGATTTAATTAAGGTTTTATTATTTGATAGCAGCTTATATAAATAATAAAAAAAGAAGAAACTGTAGTATCGCAAAACACTAAAATATCTCTACGCATAAAATATATTTTCTACATAAAATGTCATGTTTATTTAAAAGTTTATTTCCATATTAAAAAAAACAGTCAAATACCGATTAATCTTAGTAATACTAAAGATGATGTCCTCTGTTAACTCATCACGGTTCAATTAACGGCAATTAAAGAAACACAGGAAAGAGAAATGACCCATACTATAAATTAAATGAAAAATAATATTGACAATTTACCTGTACTTTATAAAACAGTATAATTTGGGAATATAAATATGGATAACGTAAATTAAGTCAGTATTCAAAACAAAAGAGCGTATTATAAACAAAGGAAGAGTAAACATCGTTCGAAATGAACAAAGTTTATAAATAGCAATTAAAGAACAACAGCTTGCAACCGCAACAACTCTAATGAAATCTTTAAATTTAAATTCGCGTAGAAAAAAGATTAAACCATTGTGTTTTTTGTTGTTGTTTAGATGGTTCATCTATATTGGTGACTTTATGTTACACAAATTTTTATTACAATCAATTCGTCATATCTAAAATTTTCTATTTTTTCAAAAGTGTTTCGTTTCAGATAAACCCTAAAAGATTACCGTTTAATAACACCCTACATAAACTGCTTAGATTAAACATTTCCACTGATGTTACTATAACAATTTTTGAGTTTTTCACAGATGCCTATTCAAAAAGCGATAAAGCGAATTTCATGTAGTTAAACCTACAACAGCTAAACACTTTCAGAATTATCAGGAACTTTTCTTTCCTACGAAATGTCAGACTAGTCAAAACTCTCTCACAAAGTCTGCATTAAATTTTCTGTCCTTTAAGCTTGGGATCTTTTAATTATAAACATTAATTAAAGAGAAACAAGAAGGATAATTTGAGAAGCAGAAAAATTACCTCGTAGTAAGACATTGCATGAAAATATACTTTACGTTTACCAAATTCGAACTTTGAAACATCAGACTGTCAAACTTGCTACAATACAATTCAAATGGCAAATAATTAATTATTAATAATTATATAATTATTATTTATATAAATATTTATATTAAATTCCATATTTATATAAATATTATATAAAATTTATATAGTTATTATTTATATAAATATTATATAAAATTCTATTTGTGTAAATTGAATATATTTATATGATTTATATAATTCCAAAACAATATTTATATAAATGTTCCAGAACAATTTCAAAACGTATTCCCTTGTGCTTATCGTCAGAATAAGCAAACAGAGCAATAGATAAACGAATAAATAAAGAAACAAAATTTAATAACAATTTTCTTTCTATGATTTTGCTATGTTAATGCTTGTTTCTGAGCTCGTGATAACTATTTGAGAAGCAGAAAAGGCTCATACATCGGCAACATGCTGAAGTAATGATATAAGTGGAATTTTACCGAATAACGGTACGAATATATAAAATTATATCTTGCATCCGTGAAGAACCAAGCATATTTGATGATGCAACTCTTACGTAATAAATTTATTAGGGCGTGATGTGTATGTTGGCCCCTCACGTTAACTGTGCTTTAAACCAAGCGCTATATTTTTAACTAAAAGTCCTGCTAAATTCACAGTTTATTTTGTAATAATTTCTGCCTTTCAGTTTCAATTTCTTCGCAAATTTATTTATTTATTACCAACTATTATTTTCAGAGAAAAGAGTACAGATAAATAATCTTTTCTTCAAATTGCTGTCTTATTTTTCAAACCAAGAACAATTTTTTTTTCTCTCTATTTATAAAGATCCTTAAATCTCCTTTGAGTTCAAACTTGCTCCCATAAAAGTCGATTGACAATAGTTATCGGTAGAGAATGTTAGCTTCCTAGTGAAAAAAAAATGAAATATATTCGGAAAAAATTAAATTGTGTAGAGAAGGGTTAATTTTGTATCAAATATTGTATTTTCCAGAATACAGAGTAAAAATAATTAGATATATGTATTTATGCTTTTAAAATTATTATATTAATTAAATAGTTGTTAATTAGATCGAACCTTTCTTTGCTCACATCTTCTTTTCTATGTTTAAAAAGAATATAATTACGTGCAGCTCTTGCAATTTTTTAGTTATAGCAAGCTCATCTGGCTGATGTGAAGTTTAGCCGCATTTTTAGTAGTCAGAACATCTGAATTAAGGCATCAAATATTACGGCGAGTTATACGTATCTTATGTGTCAATACCACCTAATTTATTGTCTCTAGCTAAATATTTAACAGTTCCTTCTGACTCCTTCTACAATTTTTCCTTGATTTGCTTAAGGTTTTTAACCTAAGTAATTATTCATCGATTGCATCAGCAGTACGCTGAATATTTCAAGGTGCTTTCCAGTTACCTTCACGATTCATCGCGCTTACTGGTCTGAATTTTGTTATATTTCTAACACCCGCGCATTTCTTTCCGCTTCCTAGAGCAAGAAAAGCATTAAATATCGACTTGCTCCCCCCCCCACGACAAACTAGAGCTCAATCTCCAGGAAAATATGCCAACTTCCCTATCTGATCTTTCACTGTAGAGAATAAATGCGCCACCTTGGGAATAGTAACGGAAAGGAATGAGAAGAAAAAAAATGAAGCATCTTTGTGCGTAAAAAAAAAGGCTGCTGTGAGTCAAAGTTCTATTTGCGTCTGTGTGTGTCTTCTTGTTTAAAAGCAAGTTTCTTTGAAGTGTAATGGACTCACTGACATTTGCTTTTCGTTTAGAATTCCCCGACCCGGTGGCAGCAGTCGGAAAGGTGGGAGGGAAGCGAGAGAAGGGGGAAGTTTTAGGTGCTGTAAGTCATTTCTCTAATTACCACAATGCATTTCCTTCAGAAGAGAGTGCCTAAGAAAATAAATGAATGTCATAGTTTGATGAGTACAGAATAGATAACAAAATTTATTTAACACTTTAAAACAGAAATAAGGAATAGAGGATATGATAACTCTATAATTAGTGATAAAAGCATCCTCTTATCATATTACTGTAATAATTGAACATTTGACTAGACTTTGGGTAGACGTAAGTGATTATGACACCTGGAATGTACTATTAGTCCGTAGAACCGCATTTTTACAATACAGCTGCATTAGAAGCAAAGAGGATTCTAATCTAGTAGTGTGGTAACATTTTAGTAACATTTCAGGCTACATTATAAGCAAAAATTACAGGATATATATAATGTAGTACATATTTAAGTGCTGAAAACTGTTTTTTAAAGACATGCTGTTTAAAGATATCTGCATTATGGGTATACATTACAGAATACGGATGGCTCAAGATTGTTCAGCAGAAGTTTATAGGGTTAGAACACACCTTAAAAGTATTTTACTTCGAAGCAGGTTCAGGCAGACATGCATTTCGTGTACAAATTTGCACGTGGTGCAAATAAAGCGTAAGTACTGTACAGGAAAGTTTTCCTACAAGACGTTTGCTACATTGTAAAATCTTTGAACGATATCGGTCCTAGGTCCTCTGCGGCGGGTCATGACTCCTCAAACAATGCAATAAAAAGCTTGATTCAAGATCAAACATTGCATTGACATGTCTATGTCTTTTGCGGCAATCTATGCACAGAGTTTTTTGAATAGATATCCTATAAAGTTTTTGAATATGCACAAAACTGATGTGATGATAGGAACTGTGATATTCAGTTTTATTGATTTATATTTTTGCTTATTTGTTTGGATTTCATGCAAATGTAAAAGAAATTTATATGAATATTTCAAGTACTATTTTTACATGATTATATTGTTGCGTGCGTACGGGTTCGTTATGAAATGAATGCACAAGTCCGATGAAAAATGAACAAAAATTTATTATTATCACAACAAAAATGCTTAAATTTTCTCAAATTATCATGCAGTATTACAATATCTCACAGTAGTTTTCTTTTAACTACTCAAATGTCAATAGAACGTAATTCAAAACAGCTAAAGAAGGCTAATCCGCGAATTCGCTACAATCAACAACAGTAGTTTTCTAAACAACAACAAACTAAGCAACTACTACAAACTGAGATGTTTTCCTCCTTTTATAAGATTTTAAAATCACGCGCTAGAATTTTCCAGTACTTTCTCGAAATCAAAAAGAGATATTTATTTATTTAATGCACGCGCTCTTGTATTTTCAATTTTCCGGCTTAGCTTTCTTTTAATATTCGTCACGCGCTGCACTGCGCGAGAAATAAAACCATTTAATTTATAATTGAACTAACATTAGCTTTTTAAATACCAAATTCGTAACACTGCCCCCTTCCCAAGGACTGCACGTCCCGGGCAGTACAATCCCTGGACAGGAAGCTAAACTTACAACTGTGGCATAAATGCAACTGAGGCATAAACATTACATTACAATATCAAACAATATAAACAATAAATGCAATAACTAACTTAAGCAAATCAAATGCTATCAAATACTAAATACAAAACAAATCAAATACACATTTAAAAACAAAAAGGACCATGGTCTGATACTATTTACAATTATTTACATTATGTACTATGGCCATAGTAATGAGCTAACCTGTCGTAATGAACGACTTTAGGTTTAGAGTTCGAAGACTTACGAATCCGAACCACGACGTCATTCAGCCTGTTTAGGACTGTGTACGGCCCATCCCAAGGTGACTGTAATTTCGGACAAAGTCCTTTCCGTCGAGTCGGATTCCACAACCACACCTTGTCTCCTTCGTGGAATTGATGTTCAGTAGCTCTTGTGTCGTATCGGGTCTTCATCTTCTCCGTCGCCAAGTTGACTCGCTCTCGTGCAAAATTGTGCATCACTTCAAACCGGGCCTGGAGATCTTGAATATATTCCTCAGACGATGAAGGAGCATCCGGAGGGCGGCCAAACAATAGATCACAAGGCAGACGAAGGTCAAGACCGAAGAGCATCTGTGATGGAGAATAGCCGGTAGTCTCGTGGACAGCACTGCGGTAAGCCAGTAAAAAGAGTGGTAATTTCTTGTCCCAGTCCTGTTGGTTTCTGGAAACCACTAATGAGAGGTTATTAAGGATGGTTCGATTGAACCTCTCTACCATGCCGTCCGACTGGGGATGCAATGGCGTCGTTTGAGTTTTGTCAATGCCAAGTAGTTTGCATAGTTCTTTGATTACTGCCGAGGCAAAATTCCTTCCCTGATCGGAATGTAACTGAAGAGGCACTCCGAACCTGGAAATCCAGTGCTGTATCATTACCTCAGCTACTGTGACTGCCTCTTGATCAGGAATAGGATAAGCTTCAGGCCACTTGGTGAAGTAATCAATGACAACGAGTATGTATTTGTTGCCATCAGCAGTTCGTGGCAGAGGTCCCAGGATGTCAAAGGCGATACGTTCAAAAGGCGCACCTACGTTGTAACGTTGCAGTCTGCCTCGGCTGCGTTTCCTCGGTCCTTTCCGACCTGCACAGGCATCGCAAGATCGGCACCACTTTTGCACGTCATTCTTTGCATTATTCCAGTAAAAGCGCTCACGAACTCTCTGTAAGGTCTTCATAATTCCAAAGTGACCTCCTGTAGGGCTGTTATGTAGTTCTTTGAGGACATCAGGAATCCGGGATCTCGGAAGTATCAGTTGCCATCGGAACGTCTTCCCATCATCCGACTCGAATTTCCGGTATAAGACGCCGTTTCGAATGTGAAGTGAATCCCAGAGTGCCCAGTATTGTTTTGTTGTAGGACTACAGATAGAAATGTCCTGCCATGTAGGTTTTCTGTTTGATGACTCTATTAAATCAAGTATGGGTTTAATGTCGCGGTCTTCCAGCTGGTCTTTCCTGACTTCATCATCACTCCACGGGTTTCGAGCAGCAGATGTTGATGTTGTAATTTGTCTTGCGACCGGAGTCAGCAGTTCGTATTTCGCTTCCACCCTGGAACAATATCGGCAGTTTTCTTGGCAAGGTCTTCTAGACAGGGCGTCGGCGTTTCCGTGTGATGATCCCTTACGATGACGGATAGTGATGTCATATTCTTGTAGTCTCTGTATCCACCTGGCTATTTGACCCACAGGATTTTGGAAATTTAAAAGCCACGCCAATGAGGCATGGTCCGTGCGGAGGAGGAATTTTCTCCCGTATAGATAATGATGGAAATGTTCTACAGCTTTGACTATGGCGAGCAACTCTTTCCTTGTGACACAGTAATTCCTGTCCGGTTTAGACAGGCACTTGCTCCAGTAAGCTACTACACGTTCTTGGCCGTCTATTTCTTGGGACAAAACAGCACCGACACTTTCATTGCTCGCGTCGGTGTCGAGAATAAATGGTCTGTCGAGCTGAGGATACGTCAGGATTGGAGCAGATGTTAAAGCTTCCTTTAAGTTGTTAAATGCATCCTCGCATTCCTTTGTCCACAAGAATCTTTGCTTGCTCTCTGTCAGCTTGTGAAGTGGTCTTGCGATGGAAGAAAAGTTCTTCACGAATCTCCTATAGTAGGTGCAAAGCCCTAGGAAGCTTCTCAGCTGATGGACATTTTCGGGACGCGTCCAGGATTTAACCGCTGATACCTTTTCAGGATCCGTGCGCACACCTTCTGCAGAGATGACATGTCCCAGGTAAGTCACTTCCTTTCGAAACAATTTGCATTTAGCGGGAGTCAGCTTCAGATTGGCCTCTTTCAGTTTCTGAAGCACCTTTCTAAGATTTTCTAGATGCTCTTCAAAACTCTTTCCGACGATGATGATATCGTCCAGGTATATCAGACAGGCTTCGTAAGAAAGGCCTTTCAAAACAGTCTCCATAAGACGTTCGAATGTTGCTGGCGCATTACACAGTCCAAACGGCATCACTTTGAACTGCCAAAGTCCTTGTCCCGTAGTAAATGCCGTCTTTTCTCAGTCATCAGGATGGATTTCTACCTGCCAATACCCACTCTTTAAATCAAGTGTTGAGAACCACTTGCTTCCAGAAAGAGTGTCTAGAATGTCATCAATTCTAGGAAGAGGGTAACTGTCTTTCTTCGTAACCTCATTCAACCGGCGATAGTCAACGCAAAATCTTGTTGAGCCGTCTTTCTTTCTGACGAGAACGATGGGAGATGCCCATGGACTCGCTGAAGGCTCGATGACATCGCCTTCTTCCATATCTTTTAACAGTGTTCGCACCTCTTCCTGTTTAGCAAACGGTAGACGTCTTGGATGTTGCTTGATCGGGGGATGATCGCCAGTATCTATTCTATGTTGTGTCAAACTAGTTCGACCCACGTCAGAAGACGAGTGGGAGAAAACAACTTGAAGATCTTTAATGACGCGATCGGCAGCATTTTTCTCTTTATCGTTTAATTGTGCATTCTGCAATAACTCCGATGTAATGCTCTCTGAGGACACGGATTCTGGGATGTTACTCTTTTTTTCAACGCTGGTTACTGGAGTACATGTTGCAACCACTTCACCTTTCTTAATAACTCTCGACTTTTCAGTTACATTGGCGACTCTCACCGGGATAACCGTTCTGGATAGGTCGACGAGTGTTGAGGCTACTAATACTCCTTTTGGGATATTACAGTTATTGGGATATTCTATGATGCCGTAGCGGAAATTTCTATTTTCGGCTATGGATCCAGGAAGTAAAATTTCTGTTCTTGCCGGTATTGTAATATAGTCTTGTGCTATGATTTTATGGACAGATTTAACTTCTTCATCATTAACGAGAAATAACGCTATGTCCTCAGATGTAGAATGCAATTCGTTATTTTTAAAATCCAAGGAAAAATTGTATTTCCTTAGAAAGTCCAATCCGAGTATGCAAGAATCAGTGATCTCTGCTACATATGCCGTGTGATGGTAAGCGGCACTTCCAAACGTGATGTTAACATTTACTTTTCCGTCGATGTCGATCTTCTCACCGGACACAGTCTGGAGGGTAACGCAGGGCGGCGTCCAGATAAGTTTGTTTCCTAGTTGTTGAGCCAAATCTTTTCGGATGATGGTGACGTTGGCTCCTGTATCTATAGTCATATTGCACGGAACTCCATTAATATGTCCTATTATGAAAAGTCCATTACTGCCGCCTCTCACTGCAGAAATCTGAAGCGCTTTAAACGGGGGCTTTTCATTATCTGGCAACCTCCGCCCCGCGAGATGGCCACTAATTAGTTTCCCTGCTGCTTGTTAGAAGCGGTCTTAACATCAGCACCCTGGGGTGTTTTGCAGTTTCGTCGTATGTGTCCTTCAGCACCGCAGTTCCAGCACTTAACGGTCGGTTTCTTCTCACCAATATTCCGTCTCAAGGCGTTCAGTTGTCTAGTTAAATCGTCAAGTCGAGCGGTGACTTGATCCCCTGGCTCCTGGACTTGAGCAGCTCTGACTGGGTGGCGGTCTCGACGAGTGGCTTGCTGGGCTGCCTCAAATTTCATGGCGTACACTAGAGCACTTTTTAAATCTTTTACATCCGCCATTCGTAGAGCTTTCTGTATTTCAGTATCTCGGATGCCGTCGATAAAGTATTGCAAGGACAGGATTTCCCTTGTTTCTGTCGGGCAT
The DNA here is from genome assembly GCF_044657685.1 of Stegodyphus dumicola. Lineage (NCBI taxonomy): Eukaryota > Metazoa > Arthropoda > Arachnida > Araneae > Eresidae > Stegodyphus > Stegodyphus dumicola. The sequence continues at coordinate 1,462,725 of NC_140776.1, forward strand.
TCCGAAAAGGCGAGATGGGACAGCCTTTCAACATCCGCGGCGAGCTCCTGAAGTGTTTCGGTAGGCTTCTGTTGACGAGATTTTAATTGGAGCCTGCTGTAGTCTTTTAAACACTTCTCCCCAAAGCGCAACTCCAAGGCGCCGGACAGAGCTTCGAAATCTAACCTTTTGTTTTCGGGTAGAGTCTGAAGGATATCCGCTGCGTCGGCTCTTAGAGAAGCGGCGAGATGACAGGCCTTAGCTTGGGAATCCCATCCATTCGCATCCGCCACGATAGAAAATTGTGTCTTATACACCTGCCAGGAGGTCTTCCCATCATATGTGGATAGCTTCAGAGGTGGACGAGCAGGCATTGGTAAGAATTTAAAATCATCACTCCTGCTCCCTGCCGACGCTACGAATTTCTTTAAAGTATCCATTTCTTTGGCAACTGCAGAAACTCTCTCATCAATTTGTTCTTTTACAGAAGAAACTCTTTCTTCTATTTCTTCTTTCACCGAAGAAACTCTTTCTTCAATATGTCCAACTTTATTTTCAACTGCGTCAATTCTGCCTTCCATAGCTTCAAATTTATTTTCTATTATGCAAGTAATTTCTCTTTCCATTTCTTCTTGACCAGCTTGAACGGCTTTCATTTCGTCCTTAACGGATTCCTGGCCCAATTTCATTTCTTTCTTAACGGATTCCTGGCCCAATTTCATTTCTTCCTTAAATGATGCTTGGCCAGCTTCCATCTTTTCTTGGAATGCAGCAAAAGCACTAATGAGCTGTCTCAATTGTTCTTCCATCGCTCTTGTTATTGGCATTCAAACCCCACTCCTGACACCAAAAATTGTTGCGTGCGTACGGGTTCGTTATGAAATGAATGCACAAGTCCGATGAAAAATGAACAAAAATTTATTATTATCACAACAAAAATGCTTAAATTTTCTCAAATTATCATGCAGTATTACAATATCTCACAGTAGTTTTCTTTAAACTACTCAAATGTCAATAGAACGTAATTCAAAACAGCTAAAGAAGGCTAATCCGCGAATTCGCTACAATCAACAACAGTAGTTTTCTAAACAACAACAAACTAAGCAACTACTACAAACTGAGATGTTTTCCTCCTTTTATAAGATTTTAAAATCACGCGCTAGAATTTTCCAGTACTTTCTCGAAATCAAAAAGAGATATTTATTTATTTAATGCACGCGCTCTTGTATTTTCAATTTTCCGGCTTAGCTTTCTTTTAATATTCGTCACGCGCTGCACTGCGCGAGAAATAAAACCATTTAATTTATAATTGAACTAACATTAGCTTTTTAAATACCAAATTCGTAACAATATTACTGTCTTATTTGGTTCATTATGTTCTTAGTCATTTTTCTTGTAAATGCCTGCAAACCTCAATGAAACTTATCAGTTTCTTTCATACTAAAGCATAATGTATTATCTTAAAATACGCAACATAAAGTCGAAGTACAACAAAGTAATGTACTCAAAATCATAAATTAATAAAAGAAAATCAAACTTAGCAAAATTTCTCTTGTTGTAAGTCAAATCATTAAATAAAAGAGAGCAACAAAATAGTTTAAGGGAAAATTCAGATAGCATCGAAAACAAAATCATAACAACTGCCAAAATAAAATGAAAAATGAGATAATTGGGCTTTTATACTTTTCGCATTAAAAACGTAGTATTCTGATAACTTTTGCACTATTGAAAAATCAATTTAATGCAAAAGAAATCAGCAACATTAATAGCGTAGTATTCTGGTAACTTTTGCACTGTGTTCCAAACTTACGCAATTCACGATATGCGCATAAAAGAAGAGACTAGGTTGTGCAAACTTTTATGAAGGAAGTTTATAGGGTGCTTTTTGTTTGTTCATTGTAATATTCATGTGAATATTCTCACCCTGTCAAAGCAATTAGTTCTTCATCTTCGCTTGTTGATTCCTTGCCATCAGTATTTGATGGAGGTTAGAAAACTTCCTCATACCAAGAAAGACGGAAAATAATCAACACCTTTCTGTCAAAATGTAATTACCTGTTTTCTAAACTAATTTAGATTGATGTATTGTGTCACAAATTTGTTAGCATTTGAACATTCCTTAAAAGCAGAGCATTAAAATGTTCATTAAAATATTCAACAGATTAATTTAAATCAATTGCTTGAGTTTCAAATATTCAGACAATTGTTTACGTGCAAAGCAGTGTTTTAAGTTAATTAATATTACAAGGAAGTTTGTCGTGAACGTTTTCAATGAGAGCCTATTAAAAGTAATATAGTTTTCAATTTTTTATATGCTAATACAAATAAAAATATATATGCAATACATACAATTTAGAGAAAATGATAAATTTAAAAGGATTGTAAAACAAATACGTCATCTGTAAATACATAATCAGCATATAATTGAAACACATGAGCTTTTATGCAAGATGTACCGTAAATGTTGAGACAAACTTCTAGAGGAGGTAGGGCACATCATAAGGATTAAGAATTGCATAGGAACCTATATACCCGGAAATGTCAGAGGTAAGTGGTAGCAGAGGTAAAAGATGAGAAAGGAAACAAGAGAGTGATTAATTTTTAATATTTATTGGACATGAATACAAATGGTGTTTCGACAGCTTGAATGTTACAACAGATGCTCGAAGTTTGCCCCATCAGACGCCAGACACACCTGACACCGACGGACCATTAATTGCCGAACATCCGAGACATCCAAACACATCGGGAATTTCCTTTATTGCAGTAGCTGTGCAGATGAGACTTGCCATGAGATCCATTTCAGACACAACAGGATCGTGATATACGACACTTTTGATGGCTCCCCACAAAAAGAAATCAAGGCTTGATAAATTCGGTGAGCGTGGGGGCTAGGGAGCCGGTCCACCACTCGCAATCCATCGATGCGGGAATGATCTGTTCAGATGAACATCCAGTCCAAAATGAACAGGCGTTCCATCATGGAACCACATGTTGTGCTTCACATTTGGTGGGATGTCGTCAAGGAAGACGAGAAGAACTTGCTCCAGAAAGTTCAGATAATTCGCGGCATTCAACCTGGATGGTAAAAGGTATGGCCCGACTAAGCAGTCGCCGACCAAAACCCGCCTACACATTGACTTTGAAGCATTGGTGCCGCTCACCGTGGGAATTTTCTTGAGCCCACAAATGCTAATTGTGGTGATTTAACACGCCATCCCTAGTGAATGTGGCCTCATCCTTGAACAGCGCATAAGCTGGGAAATTAACATCATGAGCACTTTCTTGCAGAAACAACTGTGCGAAACGCACACGTTCAGGATAGTAGTCGGGGAGCAATAACAACCGTTTGGAGACAAAAGGCGTGGAAGGACTCGGCGTTCAAGACTTGCTGGAGACATTCTTATTTGAGAGGCATGTATGCTGGTCCTTGGATTACTCTCCACCCTATCCAATAAATATTTTTCTTTAACGACCGGGGGCCCACCAGCGGCCGAGCGGTAAAGTCGCTGAACACTGGTAGTTCGGTCCGAGGTTCGAATCCCGAGAACAGGCTGTCTGCATGGGTGGTTTCGTGGTTTTCCCCATGTGTAACGTGTATACGAGTCAATTCCCTTAGAATGTCCTCCACGAAGGCATCCCTCCTCTTAGGCAGATAGCCCTAGTGTGCTTTGCCATAATTAAATACACACCACCTTAACGACCGAGCGAGTCGATCGTGGCCTGCCCTCACTTGTCCTGCCACTTCTTAATGACCGGTAGTCATAAAAATTTTGATGCAGGCGTACGAACAAACTGTGGTGTAGTTGATATCTGTCGAGGAAGCGTTCTCGATAAATGCGTGCAGCAGTTCGTCTATTACCCTCAGCTATTTCATACACTAAGTGCATGTATGCAAGCTCTTCGTTCGTATAGCGTTCCATGCTCTTCATATGGTGCCTACCGCTCGAATAAGGCAATCCTCACTTTCCATTAGCACTCTCCTGTAGAGCATCCCCTGGCGGCGTACAGTCACGTTTCTGTGTGTGGGTTCCTGCACAATTCTTAATCCTTATAATGTGCCCCACCTCCCATACAAGTTTGTTGCAACACTTACGGTACACACTATATGTATTACTGAAAGAGCTGTATATTCATCCATAAATATTTTAACGGAAGAATTTTTTTTTGTTATCTATGTTAACTTTGTTTACAATAAATCTAATTTAAGGAGAGAGTAATAACAAGTTGGTTATGTAAACCTTTGAACTTTCTTTTTAAATGCAATTGCATTAATTATACTTTCGGATGGCATTATATTTTGACAAATCAAGAAAACTAAGAAAATCAGTAATGCATGATCATTTCGTTTTCGAATTTCAACACATTATTTTGTTTTCTAAATGATGAATTATGCAAAATTATAATCCAAGATTTATTCAGCTAATTAGGTAAGAATATAATTAAAAATATCTATTAGATGCATAATTTTTTTATGAAATAAAAGCTGAAATAATTTATAGAACATATGTAACAATATTTATTTTAATTTTACAAACGAAATCAAACGAGGTGAACTTAACTTTTTAAAGTAAGATTTAGGAGAGATTTCGTTTTGTTGAATGTAGGAATATTGACAACGAGGTTTTAATAGCATTCTTCTAAACAACTACGCGAACCTGTCTTACTTATATTTGAATAGATGCTTAGATTTCTAAAATAAAAAAATATCCACTATATGTATAAATCGCAAAATTGGTTTAATTCTTAAAATCTCAAGTAAAAATGTTATCTGAGTTAACTTTTTAAATTGAAAATATTGTTTAAAATTTAGACGTAAATGTAAAATTTATGAAAACGACCTGCCTATAAATGGCTTTCAATCAAATATAAATGAGTAATAAATACGTTTCTTATTTGCGATTTAAAATTAAGAAATGTTTCATTTTCTCAGTCAGATAATTTTTAATAAGGAAATTTCCACGCTAAAATAGAACAGGAATGAAGAGAATTTAAGTTTAAATACTTTTAAACAATTATCATACATTGTAAGTTAAGGAAGTAACTCCCAAACCAATTTTTCCACTTTTCCTGTTTCGAAGAGAGTACTTCACAAACAACCTCCTTATTGTCAACTGAGCTGACAATATCCTTGTGTGGTTCTTAAAGCTGTAGTTTTCATCATGCGTAGACATCTTTCATTACACTTTATTACAGAATACTTTTTTTTTGCCCATGAACTACGAAAATATAGTTAACGGTCACCTCTCAGTAATTCTTACGAACTCTTCCTGTTCTTAGCCACGACTTATGTTAAAGAATTTGAATGATCATATTCCAAGCGAAATTTGAAAGTTAAGAATAATGTTAAAATAAAAGCCACAGCTGTATAACGAGTTTATAAAACTCTGAATATGTGTTCCAATTATTCACTTTTCTGATTTAGTTACCTGTAAAACTTAAGCTGAAAATGATGCATTGTGATTCCTAGATTATTTTGAACTTTTCGTTTTTAAGAAATATTGATTTTAGAGTTTAAAATATATTCCAGTTCTCGAAAATACTATGTAACGAGAACGAAACTATAAAAGTTGCCTTTCTTGAAGAATGTGTCAAAGAAAGAATGAAGAAGTTGAAGACAACTTCGATAATGAAACTACTGGTTTACTAACTTCAGCAAAGGATTATTTCGCCCGACGAGTTTGATAGGGGAAGAGTAGTTGTCTACTAGATAAATGAAAAATCAATAAGTAATCATAAGACTTCCTAATGGAATAGAGTCCGATGTTTTGCTATGTTCAAACGTGAAAGTGTCATTAGAAAATTGGATATTATCTTCTTATTTTTAGGCATTCCTGACGGTCTGTAATCTGAATGATGCTGGATTGAAATTTTCAAAGAAGATTTTCTAACTAAACGATAAATATTCTTCTTTTCCAACTGAATGCATTTCTGTCAAATAATTAACAAAGGAACGTGGGTAACAGAAAATGATAGAATAATGTAAGAGAAATTTGGAAAGGTATACTGAAGTAAAATGAATGTGCATTTTCCCTCCATTGTTCATATCTGCACGTTCTTCAATATACAGCTTTTGTGGAGTAAATTAAGCCACCTCAAATTCTGGAAATTCGCATAAATGAATAAATGTAAAAAATATAAAAACATAACAGAAATTCGATAACTAAAAAATGTTGCTACAAAAAGGATCATTCTTTAAGCCTACAAATAACACAAAATGCCAGATTAATGGAACTAAGCATTCTATTTAATTTACAAAAATATAAAAGTTAACAAGTAGTGTTCTTCTAGCATTATTCATCATTTATGAAGTAGGAGCCTATCTTACCTGAACGTTTTGGAGCTTTCTTCATATAACAGAAGAACTCTACTACTTTTTAAAACTTAATGGCTCGTTAGAACACAAAGCCACTCACAACAATAAATCCTCTTCAACAAATACTATCTTTATTCTTCAGGCTTTGTTCGAAAATTTTGTCATACTCTTAAGAGTTACTTATTACTATAAAGTAAGAACAATGCCAAGGTAAGAAGGAAAGGTAAATAATTATTTTATCTTATTTCTTCTGAATTTTATCCTTCAACATTTATGGAAATTTCAATCTGGATTAGCGAGTAATTAAAATTGCATTTGCATTATCCCCAAATTTATTCAACAACCTTAATCAACCATTACTTCGAGAATGGCGTTAAAATTAATGTATGCAAAAAGCCAATTTTAACATTTTAATTACATTAAAATTGTCGCCTAACCTTCAATTAAACATAACACAAAAGAATCCTTTCTGCGTTTCATTGCATCTAAATCTGACTCTTGAATCATCCGGGAACTTCCACTCTGTGGTGAAGTCACTACCTGACGTCACTGCCCATGAAAACGAACAGCTCAGCGGATGCCAGTCCGAAATTTAAAAAGAATCGTGAATTTTTCCGTAGCTACTTACTTCTCTTCCCTCTTGTTGAAACCTTGTGACACATTTTTAGTTCCCTCTCCATCTCTGAGTCAATTGTGCTCTTGAAAACCTACGCCTTAGGAATTTTTTTAACGATATTTTAAAAGCAGCGTAATACTTCCAGAATGTTTATACACACTCGTTGTATAACTTAACAGCTGAGTTTATAAATTTATCGCTGGAAACACTCAATGGATCTGATGAAGGGGACAAGCTGAGAAATGACAGCAAAAATAAAGACTCATAGCAACAAGAATTGCAATAGTTGTTGAAAGAAGAGCATGACTCGCTTCTGTTTGGGTTTACACCCAAATATTTTGTTTTCAATTTTGTGTTCTATTTTAGTAACATAAGAAAAAAACTTTTTTTTAAGGAACATATTGCTAAAACTAAATAAATATTTTGATGAGCCTATCTAGACAGTACGTTTGCAACGTGTTCCATAGATACCGTATAAGCAAAGTAAGCAAAATAATATTCAAAACAATAAAGATTAAAAAGATTATATTTGAAGTTATGAAAACAATAATGAAAAAGCTGCCATTTCTTTATTAGAAAGATAGTCAGATATTTTAAAAGACGATAAACAAAAAAAGATGAATTGCACAATAAGCATGATCAACAATATTCATGTTATTTTTAATAATTTTCATGTTAGTGGTGCGGACTACTAATCAAATTACATGATACCTTTTAATTCTTAATCTGGCAAGTTCGGAGGATATTAGGTAAACAGCAGTGTTTAATCCTTTTTAAAAAATCCTAGATTTTCATTTTGGTAATCTGAATTAAATTAGAGGATTTGAGTTTGGAATTTATTTAAGGTAAATACAGTTGTAGAGCCTATCTGGTGTTTTTGAGAATGAAAAGCTTCGTAAGTACTTATGTTAATTAACCAGTTATTTTATGCTACTGATCTATACTCTCACTTTTTCTGCCAGAAAAATCTGCCATTTTTCTGCCAGAATGCAAATTTAGCTCACATGTGTTTAAGTGAGCTTTGGAAGAGTCTGTTCCGCCTGCTGAGGGCCACGTTATTTCTACGATGAACGTTCATGTTTACTGTGATGCTTTATTAATGCCAATTGAGTTGTATCAAGTCGGTGTGCGTTAAGAGACAATTTCTGCGTTTAGATACCTCTGCGTAGCCTTTGCCTAAATATGAATTTCGTTTAGTTTTAATTTAAAATTCTCCATTTGAGTTCACGTCGTAAATGCTAGCTCATTTGTAAGCGGCGGGAGTGGCTTCTGTTCAAATTATTGAGTTCTTAGGAAAAGGGTCTTTTACACCCTTAGTACTTTTTGTTTGCTTATCTAGACACAACGATAGGTCGTTTAAATCTACATAGGAGTCTTAGTGTATGTTACAAGTGAGACTCTAATCCTGAAAAGTAAACTATTTCCTCGCCGGATATGGGCCACGGGTTTTCTTCTCAGTAGCTGGATATGTTCCCAATTGCTCCCCGAAAGCATGGTATACAAGGGGAAAATAAAAGTATTTTTTTTAATCTAGTTGGAGGAAAGGTCCAAACTGGTCTTTCACTGAACAATATTTCCTTATAAAGTTTGGTACTGCAGACTATAAACCTATTCACTTTCTATTCAGATAAGATATATAGCAACCCTTCTTTAAGTTGTAACCATTATTAAAAAGAATTCAGAGTTTGTAATTTTACTCTGCTTCTTACTAAATATATAGAAAAATAATTATACCCTTGTTTTCTAGAACTTAAAAGAGAGAAATTTCTAGGAAAGGTAAGAATTCATCCTGATATATTTGAAATTTAAGTATACAAAATAGGATTTTCCTATTCCAAAGAGTTTAATTGACATAACTGCAAGATTTAGTGGTCAGAAATGTGTAATGGAAACTGAGCGAGGTAGCCCTAAAGTTAACGTTTGCTGCTCAATAACTCATAACAAAGTGATAGGTCCCTTCGTTTTCATCAAGTCAACAAATAATGCGAACTTTTACTTCGATATACTGAGATTGCTTGATGTACCGCAATTAGAAGAAATGAAGCCAAACGTTCTTTCCCAACAGGATGGTACTCCCTGCCGTTTGGTTGTACAGGTTCGTGTTTTATAATTAAGAAGAGAGACAGATGCTTCTAGGCTTATAATCATTGAATGAATATTATTTTCTCAAACTCTCAAACCATCTTACATTTTTTTTCTTTTTTTGGGGTGTGTTTGTAGAGTTATTGGATTATTTTAAAGCATGAAAGGTGAAAAATGAGTAATGCTCTCACCGGGACTCGACCCTCGACTCCTCGAATACGCACCGAGTATGCTAACCGTTGCACCACAAAGGCATGCTGGAAGGACGGAGAAAATATACTCCCACTTGGATTTGGATGCTCCAAAAATAGGAGAAATTGACATTTATACAGACGGGTCATGTCTGGGAGACGCCATTGCTTTCGCATATGTTATATATTATTTTGGAACAGAGATTGAGAATAATAAATTTAAACTCAATATTTATAACTCAGTTTATCAAAGGGAAGCTATGGCTATTTTTTATTCATTGAAATGGACTAAGGAAACTCCATTAACCAGCTCCATTAAAGGGAAATATGATATACACATGTATTCTGACAGTCTGACAGTTCTTCAAGCTCTCTCACGACCTGATCAAGACAATCCTTTAATAGTAGATATTAGAGAATTATATAAAGACTGGAGAGAAGATCAAAATATTGTGTTTAATTGGGTGAAGGCACACGTTGGACATTTTGGAAATGAGAAGGTGGACGCACTGGTCAAGAAGGCAATTACCGATGTTAATGCTCGTGATACTGATGTACAGGGATCAACAAAGAAAGCTGTGATTATGATGAAAAATTATATTTATGATAAATGGAGGGAGGAGTGGGAAAGGTCTGATCGAAATAAAGGCTATATGAAATTTGTTAAACTTAAAAAAGATTTATGTTACTCAGACATTGACGTTAACGAAATCATTACAGGTCATGGTCGTTTTATTTTCTATTTTAAAAGGTTTAAATTACAAGAGTCTGACCTCTGTGATATCTGTAAAGAACCGCGCACTGCGGAGCATTATGTGGAAACATGTAAATATTTTACTGATATCAGGAATGAGTTTAAAAAAATGATGTTTTGACTGTATATGATATTTTAAATGATTTTAAAAGACTGAAAAAATTTGCCAGGAAAAAGCTTGCAATAGGGATTTTAATTTTAATTTTGCGCTTTATGTATGTTTGTTGGAGTTGTTGTTATTTCTAGCTTGCTCTGGCGCAGCCCGCAAAAAGGCACGCAGCCCTCCTGGCGACGTAAAGTCTGCCAGGAGGGCTGCGTCCCTCATATTATATCATACTCGCCCTTTTAAAGGTTAAAGGGGATTAGGGGACCGAATCACGAAATCCTGATGGTGAAAAATCATCATCCACCACCTTTTAGTTTCGGCACCACTGTAAAGTCATTAGGATTTTTGAAGCGGGAGACATGAAAAATGTGCGTTGCCCTCACCGGGGCTCGAACCTGGACCTCTCAAATACGCGCCGAGTGTGCTAACCGTTACATCACGAAGGCATACTAGAAGGAGGAATAAAATACCTTATATGTTCTTACTTTTCTTCCTGATATTACGTAACAATGCAAACTGATTTTCCAAATTAAACTGTTTAAAAAGCAGGGAAATTCTTAATAACATATTCCTGAGCATTTTGTTCAGCATTTTTTTAATTATAAAATAAATTCTTCTTCTTTTCTCTATTTGTTTCACTACTACCTGATTAATCGTAATTTTGTGTTAACCGCGAACGTCTTTCCCAGTATTACGCTGGTTAATGGAAATCTGCTGCGAATGAATTGGGGAGGAGACAACGAATGCAATTGTTTTTCATTTATCAAAGATATAACATGTTAAATCCAATTTTATCATCGCATCTGTCATATCACTACAAATTAAATATTACGTAAACAATTACCATTACATTTTACCAGAGCGAAAGAAGGGAAAGAAAAATGTACGACATTTCATTCTTGTAAGTAAATGCAAAGTGCCACATGTGCATTTAATATTTCATTCTGGAAAAGAAGCCTAAAAGATAAATACTGTCTTAAATTTTCTTTCTCGAAATTTTAAATGAATATACTTTCTTCTTTTCCTTTCGCCTAACAATGATTAAGCTAGATTATGAATAACTTCTCTGAATGTTTCCGCTTAAAAATTAATCTCAGTTTTTAAACAAGATTTTATATTTGTATGAGAATATTATGTTTAATTTAATTGTATATCTTAGGAATAGTAACGCATTACTAAAATATTATTTTCAAGATCGCATTTTTAATATTGATTGAAATAGATAAGAGAGTACTGAAGTAACATTTTATGTTCTCACGTGCAAGTTGAATGGAATCATAAAGTTCCCTAGAATTTCATTTCTAAGCCTTTAACTTCTGTTTTTTATGTAAAATTAAACTTCCCATTTTTTTGCCAGACTTTCTATAACTGAGGAACTAAATACAATTAGAATTTGAGGTTTTCATATGTGAAGGCTTTCGTTAATATTTACATAATTATTACTAGATTATAGTATGAGATGTAACTGCGAAACATCATAGCTCATCAGTGAACAAATGAAAAAGCCCACTTGATACTGATAACTCATCAAGGGCTCAAGGTTTTCGCTAAAAAACTGACTGCATGGGACATTTGTAATGATTCCCATGTGCAATGTTTATACTAGCTAGTTTCCCTTTAAAAGTCGTCCACGATGATATCTGAGGCAGTCGTGTGCCTTACTCTTATGAATAACTAACGAAACATTCATATATAATCAGCATAAACAATGAGATTAATAAAATTTGTAACCTTATAGATCTGACAATTAGATACTTACTTATACATCGAGTATAAGAACGCATACTTTGATATTATGAATATGTGCACATTAAAATATGTACACATTAAAAGTTAGATATAGCCCATATTGATTTAAGTAAATGTTATATTTGTCAAGAGGGGGGAGGCCCTTAAGATAATTAACTTTTTCACATCAGTTCGTACTTAAATACAAAATGCATAGATTACATTAGATACTCTGAGTTTATATCAAAAATTTTCCTTGTTGAAACGTCTCATCTATTTGAAGTTGTGATTATTAACATTATTACAATTAATGAAACTGAAAATATCACATTCGAATTGTTCAAAATTGAAAACGGAATAGGGAATCGAAGCCATTTAATGAAGCTAAGGTAACTTAAGTTGACACGCTATATGAGATGAAGTAGCACGAGAATGCTGTACTGACAGGCAAACGGCCAGACGCATGATTTTTAAGAATTTCGTGCTCTCAGCGGCATTTCAGAACTTTGACAGCAAGCCATCTATTAGTCAAATTGTTCTTCTCTGTTTTCCTGTCTTAAATGTTTAAATGAGGCATAGAAGCTACTTCTATATTGTTATTATTGAGTGTTGATGTTGACTCGGTTTCTTTCTTTCTTTGTTTTTTTTTTTCGAAAGTAAAAAAGGGGCGACAGTCTATTAGGAACAAATCATCACAACTGCATTGTGATATGCAGGGCTTTTCAGTTATGGAGCTGTTAAAAATGACAACAGAATTGCAATGTTTATTTCTAAAATGGGAAGCCTAGAATGCGTTTAGATTTTAAAAACGCTGAAAACATCTGATGGCATCTTGATAAATTTAAAATAGAAACTTCATTTCTCCACGCTAGAAATGTATCAGTTTCTCTTCTCCGGAATAAAATATAAATTTCTTGTCTTAGATAACGTTCTCTAACAAACCTGTTATCTCGAAGGAGCAACTCCATCAGAAAATTGTTTAGTGCTGCCATCTATCAGAATCGAAATGAAACTGTCACCTATACAACACTAAGGAAACCTAGTTGTTTATATTGCAATGCAGAAATGTTCTCTATATCTGGTTGGTAAACATATCTATGTTGCCGAATTGAGGAGTACTTTGTTTCCTTTTTGTTTCAAACGACAGATAAATGGTTTATCTTCCATTTAAAAGCATTTTTAAACAGCATATTTGTGTTGGCATTATTGAAGTAAACTGGGTTTTGGTTACAGATTATAACTTAAATCAGTTAAATACTTATTTTCAAGATTATTATATAAGTCATTTAATTTTTAGTATGTAGACGACGGGAAGTTAACATTTCAGTTATAAATATGGGAAATTATAATGAAAGAGAAAAACTTTGTGACAGTTACAGAAAAAAAAAAAAAAAAAAAAAAAAAAAAAAAATGTTTTTAATATTCTTGCTGATGGAAACATATGATTTTTAAAAAAAGTAAACTGTTATTACTGATGAATTTTATGATTTAAAGAATACATTAGCACTGCATATCTTTTTCAAGATAATGTGATCTTTATTTAAGAGAAGAGGAATATTCAATAATATGTTTCGTTGTAGAACCTTCCTAAATTTAACTTAACATAGATGATTAATATGTTAAATTTTGTGCCACGAAATTAGCAGATAATGTAGAACTTTTTATCGCACCTGCCGAAAACATTTTAAATTCCTTACAAGAGATTGTTGAGAAGGACATCCCCTAATTTGAAATTTATTTCTACGCAAATGAAAAACTCGACAGTTTTTTGGTGAAAAAGTAAAACTGCAGATCGTTGGGTGCTTATCAGATATATCAAAGCGCTAAAAGGTAATCTACTTAAGGAAATTATAACCGGAAAAAAACATTTTAAAGGCGACTAGACTGTATTTAGGTTACATATAGCGAAAACCTTGAAATCCCAGGCCAATAAATGAAGTATAAAAATGTCTATTAAATGTTTATGCTGAATTCTCATTGCGGAAATTTAGCTTTTAACTACCCGTAAACCCAGAAATAAATTAAAATAATTTTTTTAAGTCATAAACTATAAAAAGGCTAAAAACTTCATTTAAAAGCTTAAATAATGTATATATATACATGTATAAACTCCTAGCTAATTCTCTGTTAAACATTTAAACGATATCTGTCTTTCTATATATCTGTTTATATTACTCTCTAAGTAAATGTACATACATATATAAAATAGAAAAGAAAATTCAAAGATAAAGTTTATAATTGTGCGCTAGTTACTGTTGCAAATAACGTGATAATGTACGAAAAAGATTTTATCGTTCACACTCGGCATGCCTAAAAGAAAAACAATCGCAATAGTGCAAAAAATGAAAAGACCAAGAAAAGCTTTTCATCACAGAGTAGACCACCAGATTGTAGAGACATTAGGTATTTTTTGGAAGTAGGAGAAATGAAAAATTAGCAACGCCTTCGCCGGCAATCGAAACACGGACCTCTGGAATACCGCCCAACGTGCAGAACCACTACAGTAAATCACGCCAAGAAGGTGGGAGAAATACCTTATATACTTCCCCTTTTAAAGGGCTAATGGGGTTTTGGGGGGACCCAATCGCCAAATCCTGGGTGTAGAGAGTCATCATCCATCACCCTTTTAGTTCGGGCGCCACTTTAGAGACATTAGGTATTTTTTGGAAACAGGAGAGATGAACAATTAGCAACGCCTTCGCCGGGAATCGAACCACGGACCTCTGTAATACCGGCCCAGCGTGCAGAGTGCAGAACCACTACACCCCGAAAGCATGCCAAGAAGGTGGGAGAAATACCTTTTAAGGTAAACTGTATGTCTGCATGTATTTCTGGAATAATTACAAGAATTTCGAATAATATTTCATAACATTTCTAGTAATAATTAAAATTTAAATCTAATATTCATTTCCGAAACAAATCTGGTCTATCGTGGTACAATAAATAAATACAAAATCAAATTGTTGATTTTTTTTTTTCATGTGATATGCCATTCAGACACAAACTATCATATCGCCTAAACTATCGTTCTTTTATTTTTCCGCCCTAATTGTATTTTTCATTTATTATTTCTTGCAAATTTTCTGTAGCTATAACTTATAAGATGGGAAGAAACATTTTTCACGACTTGCAGGAAAAATAAATTCAATTTTCCGTCCATCTTCTTTAAAACTCATTTCTTTAAAGAATCTGGTATCTTTTACTGTAACTTACCTGTAAAATCTAGAGTACCGGAAATTTCTTTTCGCTTATTCATATCATGTATTTGAATTCAGGAGTTACATGTTTCCTTATTCATACTTTTTTTTTTTTTTTTTTAATGATTGTAATCAACGTTATGGTACCTCTCGTATATTTATAGCACTATCCTATCTTGGTTCAGCTATAGGAACAGAGTAAAAGAAGCTCTACGAAAAGAAGAATCTGAGGCAAAAAAGATTCAAACAAGAAAACAGAGAGCAGTAAAGAAATTGAAACATAAAAGAAAAAAAGAAAAGTTGAAAAAGATCACAGGCGCCAAAGTACAGAAGAAAAAACCACATTCCAAGGAAGGACGTTTGAGAAGGCCTTGGCAGCCATTAATAGACACGTGACCATTGCGTCATACTATGACGTTCCTCCTTCCTATCATTGGTCGGTAGCGTGGGAATTTCAAACTATCGGCCAATAGGGAGAAATTACCCTGCGACAACTAAGCACATGTTCCGAAAACTCTCATTTCAGCCGGCGTGACTGAAGGAGTTGAGTTGCTTACGTGCGGATGTTTAGAATTTGTATTTGTGTTTATAGAATCACATAAATTTGAACAGGAAGATTTATCAAGAATTTTTTAACCAAAGTATATTAGAAAAGCAAACTTACAAAGTTTAGTGAAAAAAAATCTAGCTTTAGAAGTTTTAATAATTTTCATGAAAAGCCTCAGAAACAAGAAATTAAACATAAATATTTTTGCCTATTAAGTTTTAAATTTTTACATGCAAACGACTGATAATTATTGTGATTACGCTGATAGAAGGATTTTTTCTTGAATAATTCATAAGGAATGTGGTGGTTTTATAAGAAAATTTGTGTGAGGAAGCGATGTGTGGATAACTTTAAGAGGTAGGCAAATTTACAGTTAGCATATAAAGTGAAATTTATTTTTCTGTCATTTACTTAGTATATGCAATGAACTGATATGTTAAAAATATTTAATTTGATCAATACATTGTATCTGGTATGACGTAGAATGAGAATTCATTCTACACGCATGGAAATAATTAAAGTTAGTTATTCGAGATTGAATATTAAACTGGGTTCTAGAAATACATGATTTTTATATCGTCAGTTATTGTTATTAAATCATATTTATTCACTTTTATTTCTGAAGCTGAAAAGATTCACATTTACAAAAAATTATTCTTTGTGTGGATGTTATTCCTGTTTCAAAAAGAGACATTCTCACCAGATATTTTTCTGATGTTTCAGTGTATGTTAGGTTATTTAGTTAGATATTAATAATATGTGTAATATCCTAAGAAAAGAAAATTCCTTTTTAATGTGAAACTATAGGCTTTGTTAAATATTTGAAAACTCTCTAAGAAATTATTAATTATACATGTGTACGTATATAAAGTTCTTATTAATTTTCGGTTGTATACCATATTTCAGGATTATTTTTACTTTTGTTTTTCAGATTTACTTGTTTTCAGAAGATTTAAAGCTAAATACAATTCACTATTACCTGTAGAAAAAATAATATTTTTATTCTAAATCTTTTGTAGCATATTTGAAGTAAAAAATTTTGAATTTGTTTTAAATGATGAATTTTATTTTAACTCTTCTGTTACGTTTCTTATTTAGTTCAATGGCAAACCGTAAAAATTATAGTTGCGTAATGTAGTTGCGCAATTCGAAAAATCATATATGTAAATATTATCATAATTTAATTTTTATGTATTGAGAGTATAATATTTTGTAATATTTTATGTATTTTACATTATAATGAAATAGCTGAAGTCTGATTCAAATTTATTTCTTGGGATTCGTTTTCCACTACTTGGATTAATAGTTTTAATGAAATATACATATATGTGTTTCATCTTTTTTCACTATAAAACTCTCATATACATTTATCGTAAATCATAGAAAGAAGTTTTTAAAAATTAAGAAAATACTATTTATATAAAATAGTGTTTTTTCCGGTTTTGTTAAACGTGCATTTTACTGTGTTTGCAGTTTTTAGAGCAGAAAGCTCTAAATGATAGAAAATACGTAAGAAACATTTTTTTTTTTTTTTATTCTTTTAGTAAACGAGTAAATGATGTTAATCATCTTTCTTTGTTAATTCATTACTACAGTATTCATGTAAAATAATAATTTCAACTCGAAATTATTGTTTTTCTGCATAAATGTACATTTCTTGCTTGTCAAATTGTGTATGTAGATAAATAGGGGCTTTTTGTCTCACCAATATTCAGCAGTACGCAAAGTTCATATCCTAGACACCATTCGTTACATAAAATTTGTACTTATCTCATTCTGACATTGCAGAATCCCATTCTGAGTTTCATTGAGATAATTCCCTCAATAATTTAAATATGATTTACTTCACTGGCCGCGCATAGACTCACGCATAAGGTAGCACATTTAAGTCATTAAAAATTCAGTAACTGCATGAATAAGCACACATCTGTGAAAAAGAATACGGACAAAGATTCTATGAATCTGTACCTATATTATTGCTAAGGTGTATACCAGCACAATGCATAATATTTGGTCCAATGACTTGAATTTATCTGCGAGTGTTATCTATACAACGTTAGAATATTTCAGATATGTTATTCACCTTGGAAACCTACACGGCCTTCAGGCAACTAGTTTATTTAGATCTGTATCGACATTCTATGTTGTGTACAATAAAAATAGGTAAAACACTGACATTGAAAAAGAGATTTTAATTTAATACTGCCTGCACTAGTGAATGTTCGTAACTGCTATGTTGAATTCGCGAAAAGTAGTAACAGTCTGTTTAAGTACTTGTCTTTAAATATTACTTTTTTTAAATCGTACTGTATCTTTTAGAGCGAAACATATTTTTACGAGAACAAAAAACTGTGCTTTGACGGGTTGTACATTTCATCGAAAATTAAAGTAGCAAATTTCATCTATTACATTTTAAAATTTGTTTCAAAATCCTATCTAAAATTGACTTTTTTTTAGAACCAGTAATCGTTTATAGCTGATTCGAGTTAATTAGTGAGATCTTAAAGGAATTAGTTAGTAATTACTGAGATCTTAAAGGAAGCGAACCAATATGTTTTATTAGATGTTATAATGATAAATAAATTTGATAAGTGGAACATCACATTAATGTATGGATGTTCTAAATATATGATGGTTTATTACATGAAAAACAAATAACAGGTGGCAACTATGCTGTGAATGGCAAAACTTGCTTTGTTATGTATGACATTAATAATATGTGTTGTGTTTATTGATATCTCAAATTTTCTTAAAAACCGTATGCATTTCTATAACAAATCAATTTTGGCTGAACACCATAGCACTTTAAGTACTATGTGGCCGTACTTGATGTAAGTACTTGGTGTAAGTACTTTAAGTACTTGATGCCAAAAGGTGCGCATAACAGTTGAGAACTCTTTGACTTAACTCTGAATAGGCAGTTGTGTATGCATTTTAAATATATTCATTTTTAAGACACAATAACACGCCGAATAAATACTAATTCAGAAGTCAAACAACAAAAATCAGCTTTAACGCTGATTTTTGTTGTTTGACTTCTGAATTAATATTCATTTTTGTTAGAAAACTTATTATTATTAAAACTGTTATCTAAGTTGCTAACTTTGCATTGTTTTCACCGAAATATTTTAATTTTATAATTCATTAATTCTATTTAAAATTGCATTTGTATATTAATTTTTGTTATGATTAAGTGAATTTTAACTTCATCGTAATTTCTTTTGTATTTTAACATATACTTTAGTAAACAAATGCCATGGAAAAATGATAAACGTTTTTAGATGACATTGAGAAATAGTAAAGTGATAGAACTGTAAAATATTGCGAAACACTTAATGTAATCTTTTGTTAAAATAGTTCGTAATGCATAAACATAATTCATAGTTCATAAAACATAAAGGATATTTTAGGTTTTATATTCAAGAATGTAAAGTTTGTAAACTATTTTAATTATTCTTTAATCCAGTCAAATGTATTATATAATTACGTGTTCATATTGGGATCATATTAGCGAGATAACTTTTACGTTCTTTCAATAACATGCATACCGCAGGTAAAAATATGATTTTAAACTATAAAAACTCTGTGAAATGCATTGTTAGAAATTAACTGTAAATTTTGGTATCATTTAATTATTAGAAGTAAATGAAAGCTGAAAGTTGGGAAATTTATTAAACAAAAGTGCTTCATGTTATTCAATAGATGAAATCAAATCAGCAGTAATAAAACACTAAACATTAACAGATTGCAATAATTCAAACAATAACAGAAACCTTTTCTTATTATAATATAATTAAGTTGTTTTTTCCTAGTACATGTTCTTGGCAGACGTAAAACACAAATAAAATAATCACTTTAATAAGAACATGTAAGGTTTATCCTAAGTTTTTAACAGTTATCTTTGGTTAAAGCTACTTTCCAGTCCCTCCTAATTTCAGCTTACAGTTTCCTACCAGAATGTGTTTTCAGAATCGCTTTTAATGCAAATGAGTAAAAGCGTTATTTAAGCCGAAGTTCCACGACTTCGTTAGAGAATCAGAGTTTCTGACTAGAGCGCGTTCGCCTTTTGGCTACACTCACTCTAAGCCAGCGGTTCTCAACCATTTGACTATAACGCGTACCATCTAAGCAAAAATTGAAAACCTTTAGTACCACCACTACAAAGTACTACTACCACCACCACTCTTGAAAAAAGCTCAGATCGCATAAATTTACGAGTGTTAGAGAAAAAATCAGGATGTTGGGGTTTTAATTTTTGAATTTAATACTTAAAAATACTTTGCTTCTTTGCGTACCGCCTGTTGAGAACCCCTGTTCTAAGCTATTACTACGTTCCGCCGTATTTCAGGCCCTTGATAGCTTCGCCAGCTTAGTTGATATTTAGGGGACAACTAAATCTTAACTACTTAGTTAAGATTTAGTTAAGTTTTACTTATCGTTATTACTTTCAGTTCAAGCCCAAGTGGAAGCTTTGCTGTATGCTCTGAGAAGGAACCGCCTGCTAAGTTCTTATTTTGAGAAATAAGGGGTAATTAACCCTTCTTGAGTTTTCGTCTCTGTTAATGAACTAAAGCGAGTGTTCGCTTAAGTGTTCACGAGGATGCTGCACATTTAGCTGTTAGGTAAAAAGTTCTAACCTTACAAACATATGAAATATTTATCAGATGTGAAGTTCTAATTCTATGGGCTTTATGATATTTTACATTCAAACATTAATAAGAAATAAACTTGTACACTTTGAGTAGAATAAACTTTTTTACGGTCACTGTATACTTCATGAATTTTCTTCCGCAAAAGATTTTGCTCACGTACTTTTGATGATGCTATTACGATTTCCAAATAAATAATCTAGTGCGCTTGTAAAACAAGGCAGTAAGTGTTACGTAAGATAGTGTTTTATAAATGGCAATACACTGAAATCAGTTCTTTCCTTGACACAACGATTCTGTGAAAATTATGATAAAATTTATACTGAAATTATTAAAAACATTTTATAAAGACACATGATATTTGTGTTCATCATTTAAATTAAATAATCCAAAACATCGTATATTGCCCATTAATTTTCTGAATCACTGCTTACTTTATAATCAAGCTGTCAGCGTTCTTGAACTTATTACACATTGTGATTGCATCCTTGTTTCCTTGCCCTTTTTCATTGCCAAACTGATTCACAGGTAAAATTAATTTAACGGTTAGTTATTGAACTGGCGTACTTCTGAAATATATTCTTTTTTGCTGCCATTTGTTATTTACAAATATCGTGAAAATATCAGATTTCCCGAAATGAGAAATTTAATATTGAATACATGCATTTTTCACATTACACTAGAAATTACTCAAAGCGTTTACGACGTTTTCAATTTTGAATTAAGATTTGTGAATGAATTGAACGACTATCCTTATTGAGCAACTCTGATCCTTTTTAAATGGTAACTGATATCTTCCCTTTCCTTCTAGCTTTTCTAGCTCTTTGCAGTTGTTAAGTGGTTTTTTTTTTATTGTAATGTGCTATAATGGGAATTGCTCTAACACTTACATATTCTTAACTAATAGAAGCAAGCAAGAATTTATTCTTTATAGCAAGAACAAATTTTATTCGTGCTATACAAGACATACTTTATGACCTATTTTAGTCAGACTGCACCATCTCCAGCAAAATCTAACTGATTATTTAACAGTAGACTTCTTTCCCGCTCCAATTTCCCCTTGTAAAGGCATAATAAATAAAATTCCGGGATTTTAATATGACGAAGAAATCAATGATGCATCTTTCTCTTCAAATTCACTCTGACAATGATACAGCTAACCCTCAATTTTGAGATGAGCGTTCTCATAAATTTACTTGATAGATATATTTGTAAGGATGTTCACGATGAATCGTATCTTTCCTGTATTATTTAGTTGCATATATGATAATTCAAGCGCAGAAATGAAAATCTAATATATAATCTTTATATATGATGGGAATTCGTAAACTTTATGCGTGATAGATGTCTTCATCTTTACCTTACATTCTAGAAATATCTCCGTTTCTTTCTCGTGAGATATTTTTCGTCGAAGTTTCAGCGTATAAAAAAGAAAATCTGTTTAAGGTTTCAATTCTTAATATAAATACTGCCTTCTCCAAATGATCCAATAGAATATCGATATTATTGTATAAGAATTGCAGCTGGAAATCGTTCTTACATTTTTATATTACAATTAATTAATAAGATGTTACGTAATAAGTCACTCTATAGGAGCATAATTTTCTTCCAGTGATAAAAATCAAGCAACAATCAGTTTTTATTCTTATTTATTTATTATAACTATCACTTGCATTTTTACATGAAAAACTATCATCGAAAAAAGTTATTAGTTTTTGAATAATTTACTCCCCTTATGTTTTTAAAGAATAAAGCACTTTCTTAAAACTTAACTAATCATGAAATATATACCGTAATGACCCGAATAGACGATGATATTTTTTATTAGATGTTATAATGATTATACGCTATTTACTCTTAGAATGACTTACTTTTAGAATTTAATATTTTTAGAATAACCTTTCGAAAATAAAAGTCGTCTTGCATGCGCAGCCTAATATTTAAGAAAAAGCTATTAAAATAGATCATTTCTTACACCCTTCTTAGCTTTTATATTAACAGAAAGTATGTTAAACAATTTTTAATCGTATTATGGTATTTAAATTTTTGAATAAATGTTCTTTCAAACGGATTTTAAAAATAATTTTTCCCGTCTTTAACATGGCTGCGAGACGATTTTTCTTAAAAAATCCTCCGTAAAGGCCTCATTTTGTTTAAGGATACAGCCCTTGTCTGATTTGAATAATCAAATGAATAAACATATTAAGTTCATGCTAGGCCATCTCTTGTTCAAACCTTTTTTTCAAATAGAACTCCTCCAAAAGAGCTCAGTCGTCTTTACACATGGAAATTTCTTCTTCGCTTCCATTCCAAACGTTGATAGCAAGATCTTAATATTCCAAATGCTTTATGCATGTTGCATGTCATTACCTTTTAAACCTATAGCAGCATTATTTTTCAGGACATCTAAAGTACAGTTTATGAAGAGTATAATTATGACATATTGTAAATTATTCTCCTTTCAATTGATTTTTCATAACATGATTCATTTCAATAATTTTTTTATAAATAGATATTATGCGTTACTTATTTTATGCTGGGTATATTCTGTAATCATCTTCTATTTAAATGAAGAAATGTTTTCCAAAAAATTAATAAATGCCTATAAATATCGTTCAGGTCTCTGGAAATAGTATTGGAGTGGAAGAATGTTTAGTGACTGTTAAGTATGCCGTGATGACATTCCCGCCGTCTGACGAACAGACCGCGATTCACCGCTGTTTTCCCAAGTATCAGCGGCGCTCAGAAACGACAGAAATCGTTCACTACGTCTTGACTTTGATCTTGTTCTACTATAAATCAAGAAGTTGCAAAAATGTAATAAATATTGTATTTTACAAATGCATATTTTAAGCGTAGAATTTCGGAAACATAAAGGAAATTTCTATTTTTTTCCCTCACATCTAAAATATATCCTTTTACTGTGACTTATTTTCGATTATTTCATTGTAAGGAATAATTTTGTTGATATTTGCTCTAAAGGATAGATAGAAGAGGCGAAATGCATAATTTACTTAACTGATTACGTTAATCATTGTGGCATATCTGGCATTAACATCTTCGGAGAGTAGTGTTTACCACCTTCAAGGACACAAGTAAGAAAGGTGGAACAAACGCAAGTGTATTTTAGCAGCATTGCAGGCATTCACATCGTGCCTCTGAGGTTAAAAGCATTATTCAAGAAAATGTCCTTGTAGTTAACTCGTGTTTTTGATGATATCCTGCAAGCTTAATTTTGCCACATTTTTATCTTATTTCTTTTTATTTATAGAACATTGCGGATAGTGACACTTTTTTTAAGCAAGTCTCGCATTCGAAACTGCTAAGTCACACGGAAATAAAATTTCATTGACTCAGTTAATGTTTCGCTTAACATTATTTATTTACATTTTTCAATCTGATCTGTAAAGGATCATGCGATAACGTGTGGTCATAAATAAACAAAATTCACAGTAGCTTTCCATTTCATCTCAAAAACAGCTTTTCTGTTTTAATTTTTTGAATTTATTTCAGCATATTTCTTAAACAGCTAGAAAGAAACAGATTCATACGCATGGCTATCTTATCCTTTTCGGTCTCTGATTTTATTTCCTTGCTTTTATGCTTTTAAGTTATAAAGATTTTGAACTTCTTAACGATATTTATTTAAGCGGATCAGCGAAATAATGAGTCAAATACGGTGTTTATGTCAAGCATTTTATTAATTGAATTAAGAATTAAAGTTGGTAATTATTTACCACCGAACGTTCTCACATTAAGTCAATTTAACTTCGCAGTTGTCTATGTTTGTTATAACACAAACAAAGCATTTTTAGTTCTTTACATAGAATTTTAGCACTTGAAATACGAAATATAAAACAATTTTTGATTGTTCTGATCGAACATTTAATGTTGAATATTTTGGAATAAGTAAAAAAGGTATTCGAAATGCACTTTAGTTTCATTTTGGCAATAAATGATTTAAGCATATAAATAATTTTTTCTTTAAATTTGAGAAATAAGTTCATGTTTTCAGTAAACAGCCCACTGGGAAGAGATTTCGGAGATAACTGACTTCGATTTATGTTACACATGGCGGGGAGGGAAAGGCCTATATGCAACACTTTTTAGGGGGGTCGAGTAGAGAAACTAAAGTTTCACTGGCCGAGCCGAAGATAATCAGTGGATGACTTTAACTGCTAAAATTAAATAATAGTTTTGTAGTGTGCAATATGTGATTACATTTATATTCAGAATATGTAAACGGACAGTAAATACTAATTATTTTCTTAAGTTCTAAATAGAAATATATTGTTGCGTGCGTACGGGTTCGTTATGAAATGAATGCACAAGTCCGATAAAAAATGAACAAAAATTTATTATTATCACAACAGAAATGCTTAAATTTTCTCAAATTATCATGCAGTATCACAATATCTCACAGTAGTTATCTTTTAACTACTCAAATGTACAATAGAACGTAATTCAAAACAGCTAAAGAACGCTAATCCGCGAATTCGCTATAATCAACAACGGCAGTTTTCTAAATAACAACAAACTAAGCAACTACTACAAACTGAGATGTTTTCCTCCTTTTATAAGCTTTTAAAATCACGCGCTAGAATTTTCCAGTACTTTCTCGAAATCAAAAAAGAGATATTTATTTATTTAATGCACGCGCTCTTGTATTTTCAATTTTCCTGCTTAGCTTTCTTTTAATATTCGTCACGCGCTGCACTGCGCGAGAAATAAAACCATTTAATTTATAATTGAACTAACATTAGCTTTTTAAATAGCAAATTCGTAACACTGCCCCCTTCCCAAGGACTGCACGTCCCGGGCAGTACAATCCCTGGACAGGAAGCTAAACTTACAACTGTGGCATAAATGCATTAATAAGCATTACATTACAATATTAAACAACATGAACAATAAATGCAATAAGTAAAACAAATCAAATGCTATCAAATACGAATCAAACACTAAATGCAAATCAAATACTAAATACAAATCAAATCGAATACACATTTAAAAACAAAATGGACCATGGTCTTATACTATTTACAATTATTTACATTACGTACTATGGCCATAGTAATGAGCTAACCTGTCGTAAGAGTTCGAAGACTCACGGATCCGAACCATGACGTCATTTAGCCTGTTTAGGATTGTGTGCGAACCATCCCAAGGTGACTGTAAATCAGGCCTGACTCCTTTTCGTCGAATCGGGTTCCACAACCACACCTTGTCTCCTTCGTTGGATCTATGTCCAGCAGCTCTCGTGTTGTATCTGGTCTTCACTTTCTCCGTCGCCAAGTTCACTCGCTTTCGTGCGGAAAGGTGCATCACTTCAAAACGGGCCTTGACATCTTGGATGTGTTCCTCAGGCGATGAAGGCGCATCCGTACGGCGATGAAACAGGCGGTCACAAGGCAGACGAAGGTCTCGACCGAAGAGCATCTGAGATGGAGAATAGCTGGTAGTCTTGCATTTCTTTTCGACCCTAGTATGATTTCGGCAGCTTCCCGAACTGGGTCTTTCGGACAAGGCGTCGAGATTTCTAAGCGGGGATCCCTGTTGAGGATGGATAGTCATGTCATCAGATTCTGGAAACAGTTTGTTGTTTTTCAAGTCTAAGGGAAAATTGTATTTCCTTAAAAAGTCCAATCCGAGTATGCATGGATCTGTAATATCCGCCACATATGCCGTGTGATGGTAGGCGGCACTTCCAAACGTGATGTTTACGTTTAACTTCCCAGTTATGTCGATCTTGTCACCAGACGCAGTCTGAAGGGTAACACAGGATGGCGTCCAAATAAGTTTATCTTTAAACTGTTCAGCTAAATCTTTCCTAATGATGGTAACATTAGCTCCTGTGTCAATGATCATACTGCAAGGAACTCCATCGATATTCCCATTGATGGACAGTCCGTTATTGTTGCCACTCACTGTATAAATTTTAAGAGCTTTAAAACAAGGTTTTTCACTATCTGGCAACCTCCGTTCCTCGATATGGTCACTAATTTGTTTACTGCGTTGTTGCTGGGAAATGGTCTTATTTTCCGTACCTCGGGGTGTTCTGCAGTTTCTTCGTATGTGGCCTTCAACTCCGCAGTTCCAGCACTTTAGAATTAGTTTCTTTTCACTTCTGTTCCGTCTCAAGCCACTGACTTGTCTGGTAAAATCATCTGCTTTATATTCCGTACCCTGGGGTATTCTGCAATTCCGTCTTAGGTGACCTTCACTACCACATCTCCAACACCTTAGAGCCACTTTCTTCTCGCTCCTACTCCGTATCAAATCTTCGACTTGTCTGGCTAAATCATCTAAACGAGCCATCAGTTGATCCACTGGCTCATGGATTCGCACAGCTCTAACTGGGTAGCGATCTCTACTAGTTGCTTGCTGGGCTGCCTCAAATTTCATGGCATACACTAAAGCGCTTTTCAGATCTTTAACATCCGCCATTCGCAGTGCTTTCTGTATTTCAGGGTCCCGGATGCCATCGATGAAATATTGCAGGGACAGGATTTCCCTTGTTTCTGTCGGGCACTCCGAAAAGGCGTGATGTGACAGCCTTTCAACATCCGTGGCGAGCTCCTGAAGCGTTTCGGTGAGCTTCTGTTGCGAGATTTTAATTGGAGCCTGCTGTAGTCTTTTAAACATTTCTCGCCGAAGCGCAGCTCCAAAGCGCCGGATAGAGCTTCGAAATCTAGCCTTTGATTTTCGGGAAGCGTCTGCAGGATATCCGCTGCGTCTGCTCTCAGAGAAGCGGCGAGATGACAGGCCTTAGCTTGGGAATCCCATCCATTCGCATCCGCAACGATAGAAAATTGTGTCCTATACACCTGCCAGGAGGTCTTCCCATCATATGTAGATAGTTTCAGAACGGAACGAGCGGGCATCGATAAAAATTTGAAACCTTCAGAATTGTTTCCTACCGTCGCTATGCACTTCTTTAGGCTGTCAACTTCTTTGGCGACGGCAGCAAAAACCCTATCATCAATTTGTTGTTCGACGGCAGAAACTCTCTCTTCTATATGTTCTTTTACAGAAGAAATTCTTTCTTCTACTTGTTCTTTTACCGAAGAAACTCTTTCTTCTATTTGTCCAACTTTAGTTTCAACCGCGTCTATTCTGCCTTCCATAGCCTCAAATTTATTTTCTATTACGCAGGTAATTTCTCTTTTCATTTCGTCCTGACCTGCTTTCATCTCATTTTTAAGAGATTTCATCTCTTCCTTAACGGATTCCTGGCCCATTTTCATTTCTCCTTTAACGGATTCCTGGCCCAACTTCATTTGTTCCTGTGCCGCTTTCATTTCTTCCTTGAGGGATTCCTGGCCCAATTTCATTTCTTCTTTAAATGAGGCAAAGGCTGATATTAAATGCCTTAATTGCTCTTCCATCGCTCTTGTTTTTGGCATTCAAATCCCACTTCTGACACCAAAAATTGTTGCGTGCGTACGGGTTCGTTATGAAATGAATGCACAAGTCCGATAAAAAATGAACAAAAATTTATTATTATCACAACAGAAATGCTTAAATTTTCTCAAATTATCATGCAGTATCACAATATCTCACAGTAGTTATCTTTTAACTACTCAAATGTACAATAGAACGTAATTCAAAACAACTAAAGAACGCTAATCCGCGAATTCGCTATAATCAACAACGGCAGTTTTCTAAATAACAACAAACTAAGCAACTACTACAAACTGAGATGTTTTCCTCCTTTTATAAGCTTTTAAAATCACGCGCTAGAATTTTCCAGTACTTTCTCGAAATCAAAAAAGAGATATTTATTTATTTAATGCACGCGCTCTTGTATTTTCAATTTTCCTGCTTAGCTTTCTTTTAATATTCGTCACGCGCTGCACTGCGCGAGAAATAAAACCATTTAATTTATAATTGAACTAACATTAGCTTTTTAAATAGCAAATTCGTAACAATATGTTTTAAACATATTCTTAACAGCTGAAGCTTTTGAATATTACTGTCTCTCAGCAATTTCGAGCTTCATGTGGATGCGTATAAATACAAAATAATCATTCAAATAAAACAAATTCGTGAAACTGAATCATCAACATTTTATAATTCCGTACTATTAGAATCATGAAACTCTACATGTTTACGATATTAATGGCAATTACTCGCAGTCTAAAGTCTGCATTTAATTTTATTCTTGTTATATTATTTAAGAATGTGGTATTTGTATAATTATTTTAAGGAATTACAGATTCTTACTGTAACTGTTGCAAAAATCTGCATTCTTTTAATTCGATTTTTAATTTTCGGAAATTTCCCGCCAGAAAACAGCATATAAAAGAGAAATTAATCCTCATGAAATATAATAAATAACTAACCCGTTTTAGTTTAAATTTAAATCTTTTGTAATAGTTTTATTTCATACTTAATGCATTTATTTATCTATAGCCCAAATGCTCGAATGAATTACAGAGAGTGATTAATAACACATTTTATACTGGAAGTGAATAGTAATTTTTGAAAGATAATTAGCATCTTGAAATGAGGGCGTTAAAAACTTTAAGGTAAGAAGTCAAAAGCTTAGGAAAATAGGGTAAATTTATTCTAAAACGAAACTGTTAGCAATTAATTATAACGAGGTCAAAAGTCAAACGAATTCTAACGAAGTCAGTAAGAAGTCAAAAACTTAGAAAAACAAGATAAATTTATTCTAAAAAGAAACTGTTAGCAATTAATTATAGCGAAATAAGCTAAATATCTTAGCTGAGAAACAAATATGTAAATTTTAGTTTAAAAGTTTTTGTTTGGATAGCGATATAAATCAAACATTCACCTGATAGCTTTTGTTGATTATGGAGAGTTTTCACATTCACGCATGCTTATGAGTAAAATTAGGTGGAATAAGTTCTGTATTTGTCATTTGTTGTGGGCCTGACCATCAATTGTGGTAGTATAACTTCACAAAGCCGGATTAAAATTTTGATAAAAATAGAATCATAGTATATCCTATCAATATTCCTTTTCTTTAAGTCTCTTGAGAAGAATTTCGTACTGCCAGAATGTGAGTATCCCTAATTGGAAAAACGTTACTATCACAGATATCCATACCTTACTTAGGACTCTATAACAACCCAACGAAACGAGAACTTTGCTAACCGTCATACCGACATGCGGTTATAGAGCATACCTGTGATTATATGATTTATGTATATCAGAATTGTAGAAGATCCATAAATATTTCTTATATTTTCTTATATTTTATATCTTTCTTATGTTTTCACTTCAGCTAAATGGAATTATCACCGTAAAATCTAGAGATATTACATTCCTAGTATCACATTCGTCAAGCACTATCAATTGCCACGATGCATACAATAACATGTCATTCCATAAAGCTTATTAAGTTCATCTAATGAAATTAGTATCTTAATATGGTATTTTAAGGCCAATTAATCTTTAGAATCTAAATAAAATTGCTTTAGGGTCTAAAGCGAAATTCCGAATTTTCTATGTTTTCCATATGTATTGTTTTCCTCCCTTAGCTATGAAATGACATACATTTTTACTGACTAGTCATGTAGAATAAATATCTATTATAAATTGTTTCGCTATTAAAAATTCAATTAAAAAATTTTATTCAAAAATTAACGCAGGATCTGCTGTAAGGATGAATATAGTCGAACAATATAGAAATTCAATCAAATGCAAACACATTAGTTTTACTTTCAATGATATTTCCCTTACTTCAAATCTACGTAGTTATATGTGGAAACTTTATAAAGATCTTATCACATGTTTTTATAATATTAGATTAAAAAGGTAGCATAATTTCTTAATAATAATAAACCTGTTTTATTACTTTTTATTTCAAAGCTGTCATGCGCTACCTGCCTACTAAGGCAGGTAAGGCTGCTTCAATGTAGGCGTTAAGAGAAAACGTAATCTTACTTATGGGGGAGCTATAACCTCCCTCTGAGCTAGCACAATCGAACCCACTACGATACTCACTTCGCAGCAGTTCACCACAATCGAGCCGCAGCGAAGCGAGCCCACAGCAGTGGAAGCCACTGCGATTTGGGTAGAGAAACTATCTCTCATTCATGTTATGCGTGGCGAAAAACACACTAAATCTAGCCATTTAGCAACATGTAGTTATTACAAGTGAATTAAATCTAATATTAAAATTAATTGTATACTTATTATGATCAGTTGCTGAATTATTACAGTAAAACATTTCGAATTCGTGTTAATCATTCGATATAATCCAGGTTTTGTGCGTAACCGACTGCCATCTATTTTTAAATATTGTTGCAAAAATTAAAAAATTCAACTTTACGAAGGATATCCCTTTCAAATCTGAAAGAAAATTTCTTCTTTATATGCTTCATAACCTTATAAAATCCAGGGTTAATTAAAAGCTGCTTGACTATATTTCCAATGCTTTCATCCCACAGATTTTAGAGCTAATATAAAATGTATTTTCTTTCGAAATAACTTCATTTTTTGTATTAAAGTACTATTCCTGATCAATGGCCAAGGGTTCAAATCTTAAAATATACAGATATTACAAAAACTCACAAAATATTTTTTTCCTTGAACAAAAGTATTATTTGTTTTAGATGAATATCATTTGCACTATGTTCACAGCACTTGACTATATTTCCAATGCTTTCATCCCACAGATTTTAGAGCTAATATAAAATGTATTTTCTTTCGAAATAACTTCATTTTTTGTATTAAAGTACTATTCCTGATCAATGGCCAAGGATTCAAATCTTAAAATATACAGATATTACAAAAACTCACAAAATATTTTTTTTCTTGAACAAAAGTATTATTTGTTTTAGATGAATATCACTTGCACTATGTTCACAGCACTTATACTAATTAGCTATATGTTGTGTGAACGCAGTTTCATGTGCTTTTAACGCATGAGATTATACTCTGCAGAGCTAACTTTGAACATGAAGGTCTGTTTACAACTTTTAAAAATTATCGTTTAATAGTTCCAGCTGATTTTGTTATTAATTTGTGGAATATAGATAGAAATGCGTTTGCTCTAAGGTAAAAAGTTTCAGTTATAAAGCTCTTGATCTTCACTGTATGAAAGATATCTGTGTATATACATCTGTGTTTCTGTAGAGAACTTTTGATCTTAACTTTTCTCATGTTCTTTCCTGCAATAAATCGCCTAATAAAATTCATCTATCATGTACTTCTATTCAGATTTCACATAAACGATTATTCTAATAAGAAAGTTCTTCGTTACATCTCAGGATTTTAACGTATAAGGCTACCGAAAACCCTTCATCTTTCGTGTCTTCAAGTTTATTAAGGTAGAATGTTTTAGTACTAAAGATCTTAATCAGATCTCTCTCTCTCTCTCTTTTTTTTTTTTTTTTTAACTATGTTGAATCATTTCTGTTTAGATACTTCTCCTCTTCTTTCAATTAGAATCCAGGCATATAATATTTTGTTTTAGTTTTCGACTGCAATAGATAGGAAGATAATTCATTATAGTAATAATAAGGGGTTGGTATTTTTGTAGGAACTCATGTTTTATTGAAACCTGAAAAAAATTAAATTTGATTACACCAAACTTTGCTGCCATGTATCGGAAATATCAATATTCAATAAATTTATCATTTTCGTCTCCCACTTTCTCTTCCCATTTCATGGGCTTCCATCTATATAAACTAGCAGTTTTTTCCAGGCACAAATTTCCGGTATTATTTTCGCGAATTTTAGGGAAGTTTTCTGCACTTTTACAAAGGTCAGTTTTTTTTTTTTAATTATGTTGAATCATTTCTGTTTAGATACTTCTCCTCTTCTTTCAATTAGAATCCAGGCATATAATATTTTGTTTTAGTTTTCGACTGCAATAGATAGGAAGATAATTCATTATAGTAATAATAAGGGGTTGGTATTTTTGTAGGAACTCATGTTTTATTGAAACCTGAAAAAAATTAAATTTGATTACACCAAACTTTGCTGCCATGTATCGGAAATATCAATATTCAATAAATTTATCATTTTCGTCTCCCACTTTCTCTTCCCATTTCATGGGCTTCCATCTATATAAACTAGCAGTTTTTTCCAGGCACAAATTTCCGGTATTATTTTCGCGAATTTTAGGGAAGTTTTCTGCACTTTTACAAAGGTCAGTTTTTTTTTTTTTTAACTATGTTGAATCATTTCTGTTTAGATACTTCTCCTCTTCTTTCAATTAGAATCCAGGCATATAATATTTTGTTTTAGTTTTCGACTGCAATAGATAGGAAGATAATTCATTATAGTAATAATAAGGGGTTGGTATTTTTGTAGGAACTCATGTTTTATTGAAACCTGAAAAAAATTAAATTTGATTACACCAAACTTTGCTGCCATGTATCGGAAATATCAATATTCAATAAATTTATCATTTTCGTCTCCCACTTTCTCTTCCCATTTCATGGGCTTCCATCTATATAAACTAGCAGTTTTTTCCAGGCACAAATTTCCGGTATTATTTTCGCGAATTTTAGGGAAGTTTTCTGCACTTTTACAAAGGTCAGTTTTTTTTTTTTTTTTTTAACTATGTTGAATCATTTCTGTTTAGATAATTCTCCTCTTCTTTCAATTAGAATCCAGGCATATAATATTTTGTTTTAGTTTCCGACTGCAATAGATAGGAAGATAATTCATTATAGTAATAATAAGGGGTTGGTATTTTTGTAGGAACTCATGTTTTATTGAAACCTGAAAAAAATTAAATTTGATTACATCAAACTTTGCTGCCATGTATCGGAAATATCAATATTCAATAAATTTATCATTTTCGTCTCCCACTTTCTCTTCCCATTTCATGGGCTTCCATCTATATAAACTAGCAGTTTTTTCCAGGCACAAATTTCCGGTATTATTTTCGCGAATTTTAGGGAAGTTTTCTGCACTTTTACAAAGGTCAGTTTTTTTTTTTTAACTATGTTGAATCATTTCTGTTTAGATACTTCTCCTCTTCTTTCAATTTGAATCCAGGCATATAATATTTTGTTTTAGTTTTCGACTGCAATAGATAGGAAGATAATTCATTATAGTAATAATAAGGGGTTGGTATTTTTGTAGGAACTCATGTTTTATTGAAACCTGAAAAAAATTAAATTTGATTACACCACACTTTGCTGCCATGTATCGGAAATATCAATATTCAATAAATTTATCATTTTCGTCTCCCACTTTCTCTTCCCATTTCATGGGCTTCCATCTATATAAACTAGCAGTTTTTTCCAGGCACAAATTTCCGGTATTATTTTCGCGAATTTTAGGGAAGTTTTCTGCACTTTCACAAAGGTCAGTATTTTTTTTTTTTTTTTAACTATGTTGAATCATTTCTGTTTAGATACTTCTCCTCTTCTTTCAATTAGAATCCAGGCATATAATATTTTGTTTTAGTTTTCGACTGCAATAGATAGGAAGATAATTCATTATAGTAATAATAAGGGGTTGGTATTTTTGTAGGAACTCATGTTTTATTGAAACCTGAGAAAAATTAAATTTGATTACACCAAACTTTGCTGCCATGTATCGGAAATATCAATATTGAATAAATTTATCATTTTCGTCTCCCACTTTCTCTTCCCATTTCATGGGCTTCCATCTATATAAACTAGCAGTTTTTTCCAGGCACAAATTTCCGGTATTATTTTCGCGAATTTTAGGGAAGTTTTCTGCACTTTTACAAAGGTCAGTTTTTTTTATTTTTTTTTTTAACTATGTTGAATCATTTCTGTTTAGATACTTCTCCTCTTCTTTCAATTAGAATCCAGGCATATAATATTTTGTTTTAGTTTTCGACTGCAATAGATAGGAAGATAATTCATTATAGTAATAATAAGGGGTTGGTATTTTTGTAGGAACTCATGTTTTATTAAAACCTGAAAAAAATTAAATTTGATTACACCAAACTTTGCTGCCATGTATCGGATATATCAATATTGAATAAATTTATCATTTTCGTCTCCCACTTTCTCTTCCCATTTCATGGGCTTCCATCTATATAAACTAGCAGTTTTTTCCAGGCACAAATTTCCGGTATTATTTTCGCGAATTTTAGGGAAGTTTTCTGCACTTTTACAAAGGTCAGTTTTTTTTTTTTTTAACTATGTTGAATCATTTCTGTTTAGATACTTCTCCTCTTCTTTCAATTAGAATCCAGGCATATAATATTTTGTTTTAGTTTTCGACTGCAATAGATAGGAAGATAATTCATTATAGTAATAATAAGGGGTTGGTATTTTTGTAGGAACTCATGTTTTATTGAAACCTGAAAAAAATTAAATTTGATTACACCAAACTTTGCTGCCATGTATCGGAAATATCAATATTCAATAAATTTATCATTTTCGTCTCCCACTTTCTCTTCCCATTTCATGGGCTTCCATCTATATAAACTAGCAGTTTTTTCCAGGCACAAATTTCCGGTATTATTTTCGCGAATTTTAGGGAAGTTTTCTGCACTTTTACAAAGGTCAGTTTTTTTTTTTTTTTTTTTAACTATGTTGAATCATTTCTGTTTAGATACTTCTCCTCTTCTTTCAATTAGAATCCAGGCATATAATATTTTGTTTTAGTTTTCGACTGCAATAGA
This sequence comes from Stegodyphus dumicola, assembly GCF_044657685.1. Classification (NCBI taxonomy): domain Eukaryota; kingdom Metazoa; phylum Arthropoda; class Arachnida; order Araneae; family Eresidae; genus Stegodyphus; species Stegodyphus dumicola. The sequence goes on from NC_140776.1 coordinate 1,497,483, forward strand.
TAGGAAGATAATTCATTATAGTAATAATAAGGGGTTGGTATTTTTGTAGGAACTCATGTTTTATTGAAACCTGAAAAAAATTAAATTTGATTACACCAAACTTTGCTGCCATGTATCGGAAATATCAATATTCAATAAATTTATCATTTTCGTCTCCCACTTTCTCTTCCCATTTCATGGGCTTCCATCTATATAAACTAGCAGTTTTTTCCAGGCACAAATTTCCGGTATTATTTTCGCGAATTTTAGGGAAGTTTTCTGCACTTTTACAAAGGTCAGTTTTTTTTTTTTTTTTAACTATGTTGAATCATTTCTGTTTAGATACTTCTCCTCTTCTTTCAATTAGAATCCAGGCATATAATATTTTGTTTTAGTTTTCGACTGCAATAGATAGGAAGATAATTCATTATAGTAATAATAAGGGGTTGGTATTTTTGTAGGAACTCATGTTTTATTGAAACCTGAAAAAAATTAAATTTGATTACACCAAACTTTGCTGCCATGTATCGGAAATATCAATATTCAATAAATTTATCATTTTCGTCTCCCACTTTCTCTTCCCATTTCATGGGCTTCCATCTATATAAACTAGCAGTTTTTTCCAGGCACAAATTTCCGGTATTATTTTCGCGAATTTTAGGGAAGTTTTCTGCACTTTCACAAAGGTCAGTTTTTTTTTTTTTTTTTTTAACTATGTTGAATCATTTCTGTTTAGATACTTCTCCTCTTCTTTCAATTAGAATCCAGGCATATAATATTTTGTTTTAGTTTTCGACTGCAATAGATAGGAAGATAATTCATTATAGTAATAATAAGGGGTTGGTATTTTTGTAGGAACTCATGTTTTATTGAAACCTGAAAAAAATTAAATTTGATTACACCAAACTTTGCTGCCATGTATCAGAAATATCAATATTGAATAAATTTATCATTTTCGTCTCCCACTTTCTCTTCCCATTTCATGGGCTTCCATCTATATAAACTAGCAGTTTTTTCCAGGCACAAATTTCCGGTATTATTTTCGCGAATTTTAGGGAAGTTTTCTGCACTTTTACAAAGGTCAGTTTTTTTTATTTTTTTTTTTAACTATGTTGAATCATTTCTGTTTAGATACTTCTCCTCTTCTTTCAATTAGAATCCAGGCATATAATATTTTGTTTCAGTTTTCGACTGCAATAGATAGGAAGATAATTCATTATAGTAATAATAAGGGGTTGGTATTATTGTAGGAACTCATGTTTTATTAAAACCTGAAAAAAATTAAATTTGATTACACCAAACTTTGCTGCCATGTATCGGATATATCAATATTGAATAAATTTATCATTTTCGTCTCCCACTTTCTCTTCCCATTTCATGGGCTTCCATCTATATAAACTAGCAGTTTTTTCCAGGCACAAATTTCCGGTATTATTTTCGCGAATTTTAGGGAAGTTTTCTGCACTTTTAGAAAGGTCAGTTTTTTTTTTTTTTTTTTTAACTATGTTGAATCATTTCTGTTTAGATACTTCTCCTCTTCTTTCAATTAGAATCCAGGCATATAATATTTTGTTTTAGTTTTCGACTGCAATAGATAGGAAGATAATTCATTATAGTAATAATAAGGGGTTGGTATTTTTGTAGGAACTCATGTTTTATTGAAACCTGAAAAAAATTAAATTTGATTACACCAAACTTTGCTGCCATGTATCGGAAATATCAATATTCAATAAATTTATCATTTTCGTCTCCCACTTTCTCTTCCCATTTCATGGGCTTCCATCTATATAAACTAGCAGTTTTTTCCAGGCACAAATTTCCGGTATTATTTTCGCGAATTTTAGGGAAGTTTTCTGCACTTTTACAAAGGTCAGTTTTTTTTTTTTTTTTTTTTTAACTATGTTGAATCATTTCTGTTTAGATACTTCTCCTCTTCTTTCAATTAGAATCCAGGCATATAATATTTTGTTTTAGTTTTCGACTGCAATAGATAGGAAGATAATTCATTATAGTAATAATAAGGGGTTGGTATTTTTGTAGGAACTCATGTTTTATTGAAACCTGAAAAAAATTAAATTTGATTACACCAAACTTTGCTGCCATGTATCGGAAATATCAATATTCAATAAATTTATCATTTTCGTCTCCCACTTTCTCTTCCCATTTCATGGGCTTCCATCTATATAAACTAGCAGTTTTTTCCAGGCACAAATTTCCGGTATTATTTTCGCGAATTTTAGGGAAGTTTTCTGCACTTTTACAGAGATCAGTTTTTTTTTTTTTTTTTAACTATGTTGAATCATTTCTGTTTAGATACTTCTCCTCTTCTTTCAATTAGAATCCAGGCATATAATATTTTGTTTTAGTTTTCGACTGCAATAGATAGGAAGATAATTCATTATAGTAATAATAAGGGGTTGGTATTTTTGTAGGAACTCATGTTTTATTGAAACCTGAAAAAAATTAAATTTGATTACACCAAACTTTGCTGCCATGTATCGGAAATATCAATATTGAATAAATTTATCATTTTCGTCTCCCACTTTCTCTTCCCATTTCATGGGCTTCCATCTATATAAACTAGCAGTTTTTTCCAGGCACAAATTTCCGGTATTATTTTCGCGAATTTTAGGGAAGTTTTCTGCACTTTTACAAAGGTCAGTTTTTTTTTTTTTTTTTTTTTAACTATGTTGAATCATTTCTGTTTAGATACTTCTCCTCTTCTTTCAATTAGAATCCAGGCATATAATATTTTGTTTTAGTTTTCGACTGCAATAGATAGGAAGATAATTCATTATAGTAATAATAAGGGGTTGGTATTTTTGTAGGAACTCATGTTTTATTGAAACCTGAAAAAAATTAAATTTGATTACACCAAACTTTGCTGCCATGTATCGGAAATATCAATATTCAATAAATTTATCATTTTCGTCTCCCACTTTCTCTTCCCATTTCATGGGCTTCCATCTATATAAACTAGCAGTTTTTTCCAGGCACAAATTTCCGGTATTATTTTCGCGAATTTTAGGGAAGTTTTCTGCACTTTTACAAAGGTCAGTTTTTTTTTTTTTTTTTTTTTTTAACTATGTTGAATCATTTCTGTTTAGATACTTCTCCTCTTCTTTCAATTAGAATCCAGGCATATAATATTTTGTTTTAGTTTTCGACTGCAATAGATAGGAAGATAATTCATTATAGTAATAATAAGGGGTTGGTATTTTTGTAGGAACAACTCATGTTTTATTGAAACCTGAAAAAAATTAAATTTGATTACACCAAACTTTGCTGCCATGTATCGGAAATATCAATATTCAATTCGTCTCCCACTTTCTCTTCCCATTTCATGGGCTTCCATCTATATAAACTAGCAGTTTTTTCCAGGCACAAATTTCCGGTATTATTTTCGCGAATTTTAGGGAAGTTTTCTGCACTTTTACAAAGATCAGTTTTTTTTTTTTTTTTTTTTTTTTTTTAACTATGTTGAATCATTTCTGTTTAGATACTTCTCCTCTTCTTTCAATTAGAATCCAGGCATATAATATTTTGTTTTAGTTTTCGACTGCAATAGATAGGAAGATAATTCATTATAGTAATAATAAGGGGTTGGTATTTTTGTAGGAACTCATGTTTTATTGAAACCTGAAAAAAATTAAATTTGATTACACCAAACTTTGCTGCCATGTATCGGAAATATCAATATTCAATAAATTTATCATTTTCGTCTCCCACTTTCTCTTCCCATTTCATGGGCTTCCATCTATATAAACTAGCAGTTTTTTCCAGGTACAAATTTCCGGTATTATTTTCGCGAATTTTAGGGAAGTTTTCTGCACTTTTACAAAGGTCAGTTTTTTTTTTTTTTTTTTAACTATGTTGAATCATTTCTGTTTAGATACTTCTCCTCTTCTTTCAATTAGAATCCAGGCATATAATATTTTGTTTTAGTTTTCGACTGCAATTGATAGGAAGATAATTCATTATAGTAATAATAAGGGGTTGGTATTTTTGTAGGAACTCATGTTTTATTGAAACCTGAAAAAAATTAAATTTGATTACACCAAACTTTGCTGCCATGTATCGGAAATATCAATATTCAATAAATTTATCATTTTCGTCTCCCACTTTCTCTTCCCATTTCATGGGCTTCCATCTATATAAACTAGCAGTTTTTTCCAGGCACAAATTTCCGGTATTATTTTCGCGAATTTTAGGGAAGTTTTCTGCACTTTTACAAAGGTCAGTTTTTTTTTTTTTTTTTAAACTATGTTGAATCATTTCTGTTTAGATACTTCTCCTCTTCTTTCAATTAGAATCCAGGCATATAATATTTTGTTTTAGTTTCCGACTGCAATAGATAGGAAGATAATTCATTATAGTAATAATAAGGGGTTGGTATTTTTGTAGGAACTCATGTTTTATTGAAACCTGAAAAAAATTAAATTTGATTACACCAAACTTTGCTGCCATGTATCGGAAATATCAATATTCAATAAATTTATCATTTTCGTCTCCCACTTTCTCTTCCCCTTTCATGGGCTTCCATCTATATAAACTAGCAGTTTTTTCCAGGCACAAATTTCCGGTATTATTTTCGCGAATTTTAGGGAAGTTTTCTGCACTTTTACAAAGGTCAGTTTTTTTTATTTTTTTTTTAACTATGTTGAATCATTTCTGTTTAGATACTTCTCCTCTTCTTTCAATTAGAATCCAGGCATATAATATTTTGTTTCAGTTTTCGACTGCAATAGATAGGAAGATAATTCATTATAGTAATAATAAGGGGTTGGTATTTTTGTAGGAACTCATGTTTTATTAAAACCTGAAAAAAATTAAATTTGATTACACCAAACTTTGCTGCCATGTATCGGATATATCAATATTGAATAAATTTATCATTTTCGTCTCCCACTTTCTCTTCCCATTTCATGGGCTTCCATCTATATAAACTAGCAGTTTTTTCCAGGCACAAATTTCCGGTATTATTTTCGCGAATTTTAGGGAAGTTTTCTGCACTTTTACAAAGGTCAGTTTTTTTTATTTTTTTTTTTAACTATGTTGAATCATTTCTGTTTAGATACTTCTCCTCTTCTTTCAATTAGAATCCAGGCATATAATATTTTGTTTTAGTTTTCGACTGCAATTGATAGGAAGATAATTCATTATAGTAATAATAAGGGGTTGGTATTTTTGTAGGAACTCATGTTTTATTGAAACCTGAAAAAATTAAATTTGATTACACCAAACTTTGCTGCCATGTATCGGATATATCAATATTCAATAAATTTATCATTTTCGTCTCCCACTTTCTCTTCCCATTTCATGGGCTTCCATCTATATAAACTAGCAGTTTTTTCCAGGCACAAATTTCCGGTATTATTTTCGCGAATTTTAGGGAAGTTTTCTGCACTTTTACAAAGGTCAGTTTTTTTTTTTTTTTTTTTTTTTTTTAACTATGTTGAATCATTTCTGTTTAGATACTTCTCCTCTTCTTTCAATTAGAATCCAGGCATATAATATTTTGTTTTAGTTTTCGACTGCAATAGATAGGAAGATAATTCATTATAGTAATAATAAGGGGTTGGTATTTTTGTAGGAACAACTCATGTTTTATTGAAACCTGAAAAAAATTAAATTTGATTACACCAAACTTTGCTGCCATGTATCGGAAATATCAATATTCAATTCGTCTCCCACTTTCTCTTCCCATTTCATGGGCTTCCATCTATATAAACTAGCAGTTTTTTCCAGGCACAAATTTCCGGTATTATTTTCGCGAATTTTAGGGAAGTTTTCTGCACTTTTACAAAGATCAGTTTTTTTTTTTTTTTTTTTTTTTTTTTTTTTTAACTATGTTGAATCATTTCTGTTTAGATACTTCTCCTCTTCTTTCAATTAGAATCCAGGCATATAATATTTTGTTTTAGTTTTCGACTGCAATAGATAGGAAGATAATTCATTATAGTAATAATAAGGGGTTGGTATTTTTGTAGGAACTCATGTTTTATTGAAACCTGAAAAAAATTAAATTTGATTACACCAAACTTTGCTGCCATGTATCGGAAATATCAATATTCAATAAATTTATCATTTTCGTCTCCCACTTTCTCTTCCCATTTCATGGGCTTCCATCTATATAAACTAGCAGTTTTTTCCAGGTACAAATTTCCGGTATTATTTTCGCGAATTTTAGGGAAGTTTTCTGCACTTTTACAAAGGTCAGTTTTTTTTTTTTTTTTTTAACTATGTTGAATCATTTCTGTTTAGATACTTCTCCTCTTCTTTCAATTAGAATCCAGGCATATAATATTTTGTTTTAGTTTTCGACTGCAATTGATAGGAAGATAATTCATTATAGTAATAATAAGGGGTTGGTATTTTTGTAGGAACTCATGTTTTATTGAAACCTGAAAAAAATTAAATTTGATTACACCAAACTTTGCTGCCATGTATCGGAAATATCAATATTCAATAAATTTATCATTTTCGTCTCCCACTTTCTCTTCCCATTTCATGGGCTTCCATCTATATAAACTAGCAGTTTTTTCCAGGCACAAATTTCCGGTATTATTTTCGCGAATTTTAGGGAAGTTTTCTGCACTTTTACAAAGGTCAGTTTTTTTTTTTTTTTTAAACTATGTTGAATCATTTCTGTTTAGATACTTCTCCTCTTCTTTCAATTAGAATCCAGGCATATAATATTTTGTTTTAGTTTCCGACTGCAATAGATAGGAAGATAATTCATTATAGTAATAATAAGGGGTTGGTATTTTTGTAGGAACTCATGTTTTATTGAAACCTGAAAAAAATTAAATTTGATTACACCAAACTTTGCTGCCATGTATCGGAAATATCAATATTCAATAAATTTATCATTTTCGTCTCCCACTTTCTCTTCCCCTTTCATGGGCTTCCATCTATATAAACTAGCAGTTTTTTCCAGGCACAAATTTCCGGTATTATTTTCGCGAATTTTAGGGAAGTTTTCTGCACTTTTACAAAGGTCAGTTTTTTTTATTTTTTTTTTAACTATGTTGAATCATTTCTGTTTAGATACTTCTCCTCTTCTTTCAATTAGAATCCAGGCATATAATATTTTGTTTCAGTTTTCGACTGCAATAGATAGGAAGATAATTCATTATAGTAATAATAAGGGGTTGGTATTTTTGTAGGAACTCATGTTTTATTAAAACCTGAAAAAAATTAAATTTGATTACACCAAACTTTGCTGCCATGTATCGGATATATCAATATTGAATAAATTTATCATTTTCGTCTCCCACTTTCTCTTCCCATTTCATGGGCTTCCATCTATATAAACTAGCAGTTTTTTCCAGGCACAAATTTCCGGTATTATTTTCGCGAATTTTAGGGAAGTTTTCTGCACTTTTACAAAGGTCAGTTTTTTTTATTTTTTTTTTTAACTATGTTGAATCATTTCTGTTTAGATACTTCTCCTCTTCTTTCAATTAGAATCCAGGCATATAATATTTTGTTTTAGTTTTCGACTGCAATTGATAGGAAGATAATTCATTATAGTAATAATAAGGGGTTGGTATTTTTGTAGGAACTCATGTTTTATTGAAACCTGAAAAAATTAAATTTGATTACACCAAACTTTGCTGCCATGTATCGGATATATCAATATTCAATAAATTTATCATTTTCGTCTCCCACTTTCTCTTCCCATTTCATGGGCTTCCATCTATATAAACTAGCAGTTTTTTCCAGGCACAAATTTCCGGTATTATTTTCGCGAATTTTAGGGAAGTTTTCTGCACTTTTACAAAGGTCAGTTTTTTTTTTTTTTTTTTTTTTAACTATGTTGAATCATTTCTGTTTAGATACTTCTCCTCTTCTTTCAATTAGAATCCAGGCGTATAATATTTTGTTTTAGTTTCCGACTGCAATAGATAGGAAGATAATTCATTATAGTAATAATAAGGGGTTGGTATTTTTGTAGGAACTCATGTTTTATTGAAACCTGAAAAAAATTAAATTTGATTACACCAAACTTTGCTGCCATGTATCGGAAATATCAATATTCAATAAATTTATCATTTTCGTCTCCCACTTTCTCTTCCCCTTTCATGGGCTTCCATCTATATAAACTAGCAGTTTTTTCCAGGCACAAATTTCCGGTATTATTTTCGCGAATTTTAGGGAAGTTTTCTGCACTTTTACAAAGGTCAGTTTTTTTTATTTTTTTTTTTAACTATGTTGAATCATTTCTGTTTAGATACTTCTCCTCCTCTTTCAATTAGAATCCAGGCATATAATATTTTGTTTTAGTTTTCGACTGCAATAGATAGGAAAATAATTCATTATAGTAATAATAAGGGTTTGGCATTTTTGTAGGAACTCATGTTTTATTGAAACCTGAAAAAAATTAAATTTGATTACACCAAACTTTGCTGCCATGTATCGGAAATATCAAAATTCAATAAATTTATCATTTTCGTCTCCCACTTTCTCTTCCCATTTCATGGGCTTCCATCTATATAAACTAGCAGTTTTTTCCAGGCACAAATTTCCGGTATTATTTTCGCGAATTTTAGGGAAGTTTTCTGCATTTTTACAAAGGTCAGTTTTTTTTTTTTTTTTTTTTTTTTAACTATGTTGAATCATTTCTGTTTAAATACTTCTCCTCTTCTTTCAATTAGAATCCAGGCATATAATATTTTGTTTTAGTTTTCGACTGCAATAGATAGGAAGATAATTCATTATAGTAATAATAAGGGGTTGGTATTTTTGTAGGAACTCATGTTTTATTGAAACCTGAAAAAAATTTAATTTGATTACACCAAACTTTGCTGCCATGTATCGGAAATATCAATATTCAATAAATTTATCATTTTCGTCTCCCACTTTCTCTTCCCATTTCATGGGCTTCCATCTATATAAACTAGCAGTTTTTTCCAGGCACAAATTTCCGGTATTATTTTCGCGAATTTTAGGGAAGTTTTCTGCACTTTTACAGACATCAGTTTTTTTTTTTTTTTTTAACTATGTTGAATCATTTCTGTTTAGATACTTCTCCTCTTCTTTCAATTAGAATCCAGGCATATAATATTTTGTTTTAGTTTTCGACTGCAATAGATAGGAAGATAATTCATTATAGTAATAATAAGGGGTTGGTATTTTTGTAGGAACTCATGTTTTATTGAAACCTGAAAAAAATTAAATTTGATTACACCAAACTTTGCTGCCATGTATCGGAAATATCAATATTGAATAAATTTATCATTTTCGTCTCCCACTTTCTCTTCCCATTTCATGGGCTTCCATCTATATAAACTAGCAGTTTTTTCCAGGCACAAATTTCCGGTATTATTTTCGCGAATTTTAGGGAAGTTTTCTGCACTTTTACAAAGGTCAGTTTTTTTTTTTTTTTTTTTTTAACTATGTTGAATCATTTCTGTTTAGATACTTCTCCTCTTCTTTCAATTAGAATCCAGGCATATAATATTTTGTTTTAGTTTTCGACTGCAATAGATAGGAAGATAATTCATTATAGTAATAATAAGGGGTTGGTATTTTTGTAGGAACTCATGTTTTATTGAAACCTGAAAAAAATTAAATTTGATTACACCAAACTTTGCTGCCATGTATCGGAAATATCAATATTCAATAAATTTATCATTTTCGTCTCCCACTTTCTCTTCCCATTTCATGGGCTTCCATCTATATAAACTAGCAGTTTTTTCCAGGCACAAATTTCCGGTATTATTTTCGCGAATTTTAGGGAAGTTTTCTGCACTTTTACAAAGGTCAGTTTTTTTTTTTTTTTTTTTTTTTAACTATGTTGAATCATTTCTGTTTAGATACTTCTCCTCTTCTTTCAATTAGAATCCAGGCATATAATATTTTGTTTTAGTTTTCGACTGCAATAGATAGGAAGATAATTCATTATAGTAATAATAAGGGGTTGGTATTTTTGTAGGAACAACTCATGTTTTATTGAAACCTGAAAAAAATTAAATTTGATTACACCAAACTTTGCTGCCATGTATCGGAAATATCAATATTCAATTCGTCTCCCACTTTCTCTTCCCATTTCATGGGCTTCCATCTATATAACCTAGCAGTTTTTTCCAGGCACAAATTTCCGGTATTATTTTCGCGAATTTTAGGGAAGTTTTCTGCACTTTTACAAAGATCAGTTTTTTTTTTTTTTTTTTTTTTTTTTTTTTTTTTTTTTTAACTATGTTGAATCATTTCTGTTTAGATACTTCTCCTCTTCTTTCAATTAGAATCCAGGCATATAATATTTTGTTTTAGTTTTCGACTGCAATAGATAGGAAGATAATTCATTATAGTAATAATAAGGGGTTGGTATTTTTGTAGGAACTCATGTTTTATTGAAACCTGAAAAAAATTAAATTTGATTACACCAAACTTTGCTGCCATGTATCGGAAATATCAATATTCAATAAATTTATCATTTTCGTCTCCCACTTTCTCTTCCCATTTCATGGGCTTCCATCTATATAAACTAGCAGTTTTTTCCAGGTACAAATTTCCGGTATTATTTTCGCGAATTTTAGGGAAGTTTTCTGCACTTTTACAAAGGTCAGTTTTTTTTTTTTTTTTTTTTTAACTATGTTGAATCATTTCTGTTTAGATACTTCTCCTCTTCTTTCAATTAGAATCCAGGCATATAATATTTTGTTTTAGTTTTCGACTGCAATTGATAGGAAGATAATTCATTATAGTAATAATAAGGGGTTGGTATTTTTGTAGGAACTCATGTTTTATTGAAACCTGAAAAAAATTAAATTTGATTACACCAAACTTTGCTGCCATGTATCGGAAATATCAATATTCAATAAATTTATCATTTTCGTCTCCCACTTTCTCTTCCCATTTCATGGGCTTCCATCTATATAAACTAGCAGTTTTTTCCAGGCACAAATTTCCGGTATTATTTTCGCGAATTTTAGGGAAGTTTTCTGCACTTTTACAAAGGTCAGTTTTTTTTTTTTTTTTTAACTATGTTGAATCATTTCTGTTTAGATACTTCTCCTCTTCTTTCAATTAGAATCCAGGCATATAATATTTTGTTTTAGTTTCCGACTGCAATAGATAGGAAGATAATTCATTATAGTAATAATAAGGGGTTGGTATTTTTGTAGGAACTCATGTTTTATTGAAACCTGAAAAAAATTAAATTTGATTACACCAAACTTTGCTGCCATGTATCGGATATATCAATATTGAATAAATTTATCATTTTCGTCTCCCACTTTCTCTTCCCATTTCATGGGCTTCCATCTATATAAACTAGCAGTTTTTTCCAGGCACAAATTTCCGGTATTATTTTCGCGAATTTTAGGGAAGTTTTCTGCACTTTTACAAAGGTCAGTTTTTTTTATTTTTTTTTTTTAACTATGTTGAATCATTTCTGTTTAGATACTTCTCCTCTTCTTTCAATTAGAATCCAGGCATATAATATTTTGTTTTAGTTTTCGACTGCAATTGATAGGAAGATAATTCATTATAGTAATAATAAGGGGTTGGTATTTTTGTAGGAACTCATGTTTTATTGAAACCTGAAAAAATTAAATTTGATTACACCAAACTTTGCTGCCATGTATCGGATATATCAATATTCAATAAATTTATCATTTTCGTCTCCCACTTTCTCTTCCCATTTCATGGGCTTCCATCTATATAAACTAGCAGTTTTTTCCAGGCACAAATTTCCGGTATTATTTTCGCGAATTTTAGGGAAGTTTTCTGCACTTTTACAAAGGTCAGTTTTTTTTTTTTTTTTTTTTAACTATGTTGAATCATTTCTGTTTAGATACTTCTCCTCTTCTTTCAATTAGAATCCAGGCGTATAATATTTTGTTTTAGTTTCCGACTGCAATAGATAGGAAGATAATTCATTATAGTAATAATAAGGGGTTGGTATTTTTGTAGGAACTCATGTTTTATTGAAACCTGAAAAAAATTAAATTTGATTACACCAAACTTTGCTGCCATGTATCGGAAATATCAATATTCAATAAATTTATCATTTTCGTCTCCCACTTTCTCTTCCCCTTTCATGGGCTTCCATCTATATAAACTAGCAGTTTTTTCCAGGCACAAATTTCCGGTATTATTTTCGCGAATTTTAGGGAAGTTTTCTGCACTTTTACAAAGGTCAGTTTTTTTTATTTTTTTTTTTAACTATGTTGAATCATTTCTGTTTAGATACTTCTCCTCCTCTTTCAATTAGAATCCAGGCATATAATATTTTGTTTTAGTTTTCGACTGCAATAGATAGGAAAATAATTCATTATAGTAATAATAAGGGTTTGGCATTTTTGTAGGAACTCATGTTTTATTGAAACCTGAAAAAAATTAAATTTGATTACACCAAACTTTGCTGCCATGTATCGGAAATATCAAAATTCAATAAATTTATCATTTTCGTCTCCCACTTTCTCTTCCCATTTCATGGGCTTCCATCTATATAAACTAGCAGTTTTTTCCAGGCACAAATTTCCGGTATTATTTTCGCGAATTTTAGGGAAGTTTTCTGCACTTTTACAAAGGTCAGTTTTTTTTTTTTTTTTAACTATGTTGAATCATTTCTGTTTAGATACTTCTCCTCTTCTTTCAATTAGAATCCAGGCATATAATATTTTGTTTTAGTTTTCGACTGCAATAGATAGGAAGATAATTCATTATAGTAATAATAAGGGGTTGGTATTTTTGTAGGAACTCATGTTTTATTGAAACCTGAAAAAAATTAAATTTGATTACACCAAACTTTGCTGCCATGTATCGGAAATATCAATATTCAATAAATTTATCATTTTCGTCTCCCACTTTCTCTTCCCATTTCATGGGCTTCCATCTATATAAACTAGCAGTTTTTTCCAGGCACAAATTTCCGGTATTATTTTCGCGAATTTTAGGGAAGTTTTCTGCACTTTTACAAAGGTCAGTTTTTTTTTTTAACTATGTTGAATCATTTCTGTTTAGATACTTCTCCTCTTCTTTCAATTAGAATCCAGGCATATAATATTTTGTTTTAGTTTTCGACTGCAATAGATAGGAAGATAATTCATTATAGTAATAATAAGGGGTTGGTATTTTTGTAGGAACTCATGTTTTATTGAAACCTGAAAAAAATTAAATTTGATTACACCAAACTTTGCTGCCATGTATCGGAAATATCAATATTCAATAAATTTATCATTTTCGTCTCCCACTTTCTCTTCCCATTTCATGGGCTTCCATCTATATAAACTAGCAGTTTTTTCCAGGCACAAATTTCCGGTATTATTTTCGCGAATTTTAGGGAAGTTTTCTGCACTTTTACAAAGGTCAGTTTTTTTTTTTTTTTAACTATGTTGAATCATTTCTGTTTAGATACTTCTCCTCTTCTTTCAATTAGAATCCAGGCATATAATATTTTGTTTTAGTTTTCGACTGCAATAGATAGGAAGATAATTCATTATAGTAATAATAAGGGGTTGGTATTTTTGTAGGAACTCATGTTTTATTGAAACCTGAAAAAAATTAAATTTGATTACACCAAACTTTGCTGCCATGTATCGGAAATATCAATATTCAATAAATTTATCATTTTCGTCTCCCACTTTCTCTTCCCATTTCATGGGCTTCCATCTATATAAACTAGCAGTTTTTTCCAGGCACAAATTTCCGGTATTATTTTCGCGAATTTTAGGGAAGTTTTCTGCAATTTTACAAAGGTCAGTTTTTTTTTTTTTAACTATGTTGAATCATTTCTGTTTAGATACTTCTCCTCTTCTTTCAATTAGAATCCAGGCATATAATATTTTGTTTTAGTTTTCGACTGCAATAGATAGGAAGATAATTCATTATAGTAATAATAAGGGGTTGGTATTTTTGTAGGAACTCATGTTTTATTGAAACCTGAAAAAAATTAAATTTGATTACACCAAACTTTGCTGCCATGTATCGGAAATATCAATATTCAATAAATTTATCATTTTCGTCTCCCACTTTCTCTTCCCATTTCATGGGCTTCCATCTATATAAACTAGCAGTTTTTTCCAGGCACAAATTTCCGGTATTATTTTCGCGAATTTTAGGGAAGTTTTCTGCACTTTTACAAAGGTCGTTTTTTTTTTTTTTTTTTTTTTTTTTTTTTTTTTTTTTTTTTTAACTATGTTGAATCATTTCTGTTTAGATTCTTCTCCTCTTCTTTCAATTAGAATCCAGGCATATAATATTTTGTTTTAGTTTTCGACTGCAATAGATAGGAAGATAATTCATTATAGTAATAATAAGGGGTTGGTATTTTTGTAGGAACTCATGTTTTATTGAAACCTGAAAAAATTAAATTTGATTACACCAAACTTTGCTGCCATGTATCGGATATATCAATATTCAATAAATTTATCATTTTCGTCTCCCACTTTCTCTTCCCATTTCATGGGCTTCCATCTATATAAACTAGCAGTTTTTTCCAGGCACAAATTTCCGGTATTATTTTCGCGAATTTTAGGGAAGTTTTCTGCACTTTTACAAAGGTCAGTTTTTTTTTTTTTTAACTATGTTGAATCATTTCTGTTTAGATACTTCTCCTCTTCTTTCAATTAGAATCCAGGCATATAATATTTTGTTTTAGTTTTCGACTGCAATAGATAGGAAGATAATTCATTATAGTAATAATAAGGGGTTGGTATTTTTGTAGGAACTCATGTTTTATTGAAACCTGAAAAAAATTAAATTTGATTACACCAAACTTTGCTGCCATGTATCGGAAATATCAATATTCAATAAATTTATCATTTTCGTCTCCCACTTTCTCTTCCCATTTCATGGGCTTCCATCTATATAAACTAGCAGTTTTTTCCAGGCACAAATTTCCGGTATTATTTTCGCGAATTTTAGGGAAGTTTTCTGCACTTTTACAAAGGTCGTTTTTTTTTTTTTTTTTTTTTTTTTTTTTTAACTATGTTGAATCATTTCTGTTTAGATTCTTCTCCTCTTCTTTCAATTAGAATCCAGGCATATAATATTTTGTTTTAGTTTTCGACTGCAATAGATAGGAAGATAATTCATTATAGTAATAATAAGGGGTTGGTATTTTTGTAGGAACTCATGTTTTATTGAAACCTGAAAAAATTAAATTTGATTACACCAAACTTTGCTGCCATGTATCGGATATATCAATATTCAATAAATTTATCATTTTCGTCTCCCACTTTCTCTTCCCATTTCATGGGCTTCCATCTATATAAACTAGCAGTTTTTTCCAGGCACAAATTTCCGGTATTATTTTCGCGAATTTTAGGGAAGTTTTCTGCACTTTTACAAAGGTCAGTTTTTTTTTTTTTTTTTTTTAACTATGTTGAATCATTTCTGTTTAGATACTTCTCCTCTTCTTTCAATTAGAATCCAGGCGTATAATATTTTGTTTTAGTTTCCGACTGCAATAGATAGGAAGATAATTCATTATAGTAATAATAAGGGGTTGGTATTTTTGTAGGAACTCATGTTTTATTGAAACCTGAAAAAAATTAAATTTGATTACACCAAACTTTGCTGCCATGTATCGGATATATCAATATTCAATAAATTTATCATTTTCGTCTCCCACTTTCTCTTCCCATTTCATGGGCTTCCATCTATATAAACTAGCAGTTTTTTCCAGGCACAAATTTCCGGTATTATTTTCGCGAATTTTAGGGAAGTTTTCTGCACTTTTACAAAGGTCAGTTTTTTTTTTTTTTTTTTTTTTAACTATGTTGAATCATTTCTGTTTAGATACTTCTCCTCTTCTTTCAATTAGAATCCAGGCGTATAATATTTTGTTTTAGTTTCCGACTGCAATAGATAGGAAGATAATTCATTATAGTAATAATAAGGGGTTGGTATTTTTGTAGGAACTCATGTTTTATTGAAACCTGAAAAAAATTAAATTTGATTACACCAAACTTTGCTGCCATGTATCGGAAATATCAATATTCAATAAATTTATCATTTTCGTCTCCCACTTTCTCTTCCCCTTTCATGGGCTTCCATCTATATAAACTAGCAGTTTTTTCCAGGCACAAATTTCCGGTATTATTTTCGCGAATTTTAGGGAAGTTTTCTGCGCTTTTACAAAGGTCAGTTTTTTTTATTTTTTTTTTTAACTATGTTGAATCATTTCTGTTTAGATACTTCTCCTCCTCTTTCAATTAGAATCCAGGCATATAATATTTTGTTTTAGTTTTCGACTGCAATAGATAGGAAAATAATTCATTATAGTAATAATAAGGGTTTGGCATTTTTGTAGGAACTCATGTTTTATTGAAACCTGAAAAAAATTAAATTTGATTACACCAAACTTTGCTGCCATGTATCGGAAATATCAAAATTCAATAAATTTATCATTTTCGTCTCCCACTTTCTCTTCCCATTTCATGGGCTTCCATCTATATAAACTAGCAGTTTTTTCCAGGCACAAATTTCCGGTATTATTTTCGCGAATTTTAGGGAAGTTTTCTGCATTTTTACAAAGGTCAGTTTTTTTTTTTTTTAACTATGTTGAATCATTTCTGTTTAAATACTTCTCCTCTTCTTTCAATTAGAATCCAGGCATATAATATTTTGTTTTAGTTTTCGACTGCAATAGATAGGAAGATAATTCATTATAGTAATAATAAGGGGTTGGTATTTTTGTAGGAACTCATGTTTTATTGAAACCTGAAAAAAATTTAATTTGATTACACCAAACTTTGCTGCCATGTATCGGAAATATCAATATTCAATAAATTTATCATTTTCGTCTCCCACTTTCTCTTCCCATTTCATGGGCTTCCATCTATATAAACTAGCAGTTTTTTCCAGGCACAAATTTCCGGTATTATTTTCGCGAATTTTAGGGAAGTTTTCTGCACTTTTACAAAGGTCAGTTTTTTTTTTTTAACTATGTTGAATCATTTCTGTTTAGATACTTCTCCTCTTCTTTCAATTAGAATCCAGGCATATAATATTTTGTTTTAGTTTTCGACTGCAATAGATAGGAAGATAATTCATTATAGTAATAATAAGGGGTTGGTATTTTTGTAGGAACTCATGTTTTATTGAAACCTGAAAAAAATTAAATTTGATTACACCAAACTTTGCTGCCATGTATCGGAAATATCAATATTCAATAAATTTATCATTTTCGTCTCCCACTTTCTCTTCCCATTTCATGGGCTTCCATCTATATAAACTAGCAGTTTTTTCCAGGCACAAATTTCCGGTATTATTTTCGCGAATTTTAGGGAAGTTTTCTGCACTTTTACAAAGGTCAGTTTTTTTTTTTTTTTTTTTTTTTTTTAACTATGTTGAATCATTTCTGTTTAGATACTTCTCCTCTTCTTTCAATTAGAATCCAGGCATATAATATTTTGTTTTAGTTTTCGACTGCAATAGATAGGAAGATAATTCATTATAGTAATAATAAGGGGTTGGTATTTTTGTAGGAACTCATGTTTTATTGAAACCTGAAAAAAATTAAATTTGATTACACCAAACTTTGCTGCCATGTATCGGAAATATCAATATTCAATAAATTTATCATTTTCGTCTCCCACTTTCTCTTCCCATTTCATGGGCTTCCATCTATATAAACTAGCAGTTTTTTCCAGGCACAAATTTCCGGTATTATTTTCGCGAATTTTAGGGAAGTTTTCTGCACTTTTACAAAGGTCAGTTTTTTTTTTTTTTAACTATGTTGAATCATTTCTGTTTAGATACTTCTCCTCTTCTTTCAATTAGAATCCAGGCATATAATATTTTGTTTTAGTTTTCGACTGCAATAGATAGGAAGATAATTCATTATAGTAATAATAAGGGGTTGGTATTTTTGTAGGAACTCATGTTTTATTGAAACCTGAAAAAAATTAAATTTGATTACACCAAAGTTTGCTGCCATGTATCGGAAATATCAATATTCAATAAATTTATCATTTTCGTCTCCCACTTTCTCTTCCCATTTCATGGGCTTCCATCTATATAAACTAGCAGTTTTTTCCAGGCACAAATTTCCGGTATTATTTTCGCGAATTTTAGGGAAGTTTTCTGCACTTTTACAAAGGTCGTTTTTTTTTTTTTTTTTTTTTTTTTTTTTTTTTTTTTTTTTTTAACTATGTTGAATCATTTCTGTTTAGATTCTTCTCCTCTTCTTTCAATTAGAATCCAGGCATATAATATTTTGTTTTAGTTTTCGACTGCAATAGATAGGAAGATAATTCATTATAGTAATAATAAGGGGTTGGTATTTTTGTAGGAACTCATGTTTTATTGAAACCTGAAAAAAATTAAATTTGATTACACCAAACTTTGCTGCCATGTATCGGAAATATCAATATTCAATAAATTTATCATTTTCGTCTCCCACTTTCTCTTCCCATTTCATGGGCTTCCATCTATATAAACTAGCAGTTTTTTCCAGGCACAAATTTCCGGTATTATTTTCGCGAATTTTAGGGAAGTTTTCTGCACTTTTACAAAGGTCAGTTTTTTTTTTTTTTAACTATGTTGAATCATTTCTGTTTAGATACTTCTCCTCTTCTTTCAATTAGAATCCAGGCATATAATATTTTGTTTTAGTTTTCGACTGCAATAGATAGGAAGATAATTCATTATAGTAATAATAAGGGGTTGGTATTTTTGTAGGAACTCATGTTTTATTGAAACCTGAAAAAAATTAAATTTGATTACACCAAACTTTGCTGCCATGTATCGGAAATATCAATATTCAATAAATTTATCATTTTCGTCTCCCACTTTCTCTTCCCATTTCATGGGCTTCCATCTATATAAACTAGCAGTTTTTTCCAGGCACAAATTTCCGGTATTATTTTCGCGAATTTTAGGGAAGTTTTCTGCACTTTTACAAAGGTCAGTTTTTTTTTTTTTTTTAACTATGTTGAATCATTTCTGTTTAGATACTTCTCCTCTTCTTTCAATTAGAATCCAGGCATATAATATTTTGTTTTAGTTTTCGACTGCAATAGATAGGAAGATAATTCATTATAGTAATAATAAGGGGTTGGTATTTTTGTAGGAACTCATGTTTTATTGAAACCTGAAAAAAATTAAATTTGATTACACCAAACTTTGCTGCCATGTATCGGAAATATCAATATTCAATAAATTTATCATTTTCGTCTCCCACTTTCTCTTCCCATTTCATGGGCTTCCATCTATATAAACTAGCAGTTTTTTCCAGGCACAAATTTCCGGTATTATTTTCGCGAATTTTAGGGAAGTTTTCTGCAATTTTACAAAGGTCAGTTTTTTTTTTTTTAACTATGTTGAATCATTTCTGTTTAGATACTTCTCCTCTTCTTTCAATTAGAATCCAGGCATATAATATTTTGTTTTAGTTTTCGACTGCAATAGATAGGAAGATAATTCATTATAGTAATAATAAGGGGTTGGTATTTTTGTAGGAACTCATGTTTTATTGAAACCTGAAAAAAATTAAATTTGATTACACCAAACTTTGCTGCCATGTATCGGAAATATCAATATTCAATAAATTTATCATTTTCGTCTCCCACTTTCTCTTCCCATTTCATGGGCTTCCATCTATATAAACTAGCAGTTTTTTCCAGGCACAAATTTCCGGTATTATTTTCGCGAATTTTAGGGAAGTTTTCTGCACTTTTACAAAGGTCAGTTTTTTTTTTTTTTTAACTATGTTGAATCATTTCTATTTAGATACTTCTCCTCTTCTTTCAATTAGAATCCAGGCATATAAGATTTTGTTTTAGTTTTCGACTGCAATAGATAGGAAGATAATTCATTATAGTAATAATAAGGGGTTGGTATTTTTGTAGGAACTCATGTTTTATTGAAACCTGAAAAAAATTAAATTTGATTACACCAAACTTTGCTGCCATGTATCGGAAATATCAATATTCAATAAATTTATCATTTTCGTCTCCCACTTTCTCTTCCCATTTCATGGGCTTCCATCTATATAAACTAGCAGTTTTTTCCAGGCACAAATTTCCGGTATTATTTTCGCGAATTTTAGGGAAGTTTCCTGCACTTTTACAAAGGTCAGTTTTTTTTTTTTAACTATGTTGAATCATTTCTGTTTAGATACTTCTCCTCTTCTTTCAATTAGAATCCAGGCATATAATATTTTGTTTTAGTTTTCGACTGCAATAGATAGGAAGATAATTCATTATAGTAATAATAAGGGGTTGGTATTTTTGTAGGAACTCATGTTTTATTGAAACCTGAAAAAAATTAAATTTGATTACACCAAACTTTGCTGCCATGTATCGGAAATATCAATATTCAATAAATTTATCATTTTCGTCTCCCACTTTCTCTTCCCATTTCATGGGCTTCCATCTATATAAACTAGGAGTTTTTTCCAGGCACAAATTTCCGGTATTATTTTCGCGAATTTTAGGGAAGTTTTCTGCACTTTTACAAAGGTCAGTTTTTTTTTTTTTTTTAACTATGTTGAATCATTTCTATTTAGATACTTCTCCTCTTCTTTCAATTAGAATCCAGGCATATAAGATTTTGTTTTAGTTTTCGACTGCAATAGATAGGAAGATAATTCATTATAGTAATAATAAGGGGTTGGTATTTTTGTAGGAACTCATGTTTTATTGAAACCTGAAAAAAATTAAATTTGATTACACCAAACTTTGCTGCCATGTATCGGAAATATCAATATTCAATAAATTTATCATTTTCGTCTCCCACTTTCTCTTCCCATTTCATGGGCTTCCATCAATATAAACTAGGAGTTTTTTCCAGGCACAAATTTCCGGTATTATTTTCGCGAATTTTAGGGAAGTTTTCTGCACTTTTACAAAGGTCAGTTTTTTTTTTTTTTTTTTTTAACTATGTTGAATCATTTCTGTTTAGATACTTCTCCTCTTCTTTCAATTAGAATCCAGGCATATAATATTTTGTTTTAGTTTTCGACTGCAATAGATAGGAAGATAATTCATTATAGTAATAATAAGGGGTTGGTATTTTTGTAGGAACTCATGTTTTATTGAAACCTGAAAAAAATTAAATTTGATTACACCAAACTTTGCTGCCATGTATCGGAAATATCAATATTCAATAAATTTATCATTTTCGTCTCCCACTTTCTCTTCCCATTTCATGGGCTTCCATCTATATAAACTAGCAGTTTTTTCCAGGCACAAATTTCCGGTATTATTTTCGCGAATTTTAGGGAAGTTTTCTGCACTTTTACAAAGGTCAGTTTTTTTTTTTTAACTATGTTGAATCATTTCTGTTTAGATACTTCTCCTCTTCTTTCAATTAGTATCCAGGCATATAATATTTTGTTTTAGTTTTCGACTGCAATAGATAGAAAGATAATTCATTATAGTAATAATAAGGGGTTGGTATTTTTGTAGGAACTCATGTTTTATTGAAACCTGAAAAAAATTAAATTTGATTACACCAAACTTTGCTGCCATGTATCGGAAATATCAATATTCAATAAATTTATCATTTTCGTCTCCCACTTTCTCTTCCCATTTCATGGGCTTCCATCTATATAAACTAGCAGTTTTTTCCAGGCACAAATTTCCGGTATTATTTTCGCGAATTTTAGGGAAGTTTTCTGCACTTTTACAAAGGTCAGTTTTTTTTTTTTTTTTTAACTATGTTGAATCATTTCTGTTTAGATACTTCTCCTCTTCTTTCAATTAGAATCCAGGCATATAATATTTTGTTTTAGTTTTCGACTGCAATAGATAGGAAGATAATTCATTATAGTAATAATAAGGGGTTGGTATTTTTGTAGGAACTCATGTTTTATTGAAACCTGAAAAAAATTAAATTTGATTACACCAAACTTTGCTGCCATGTATCGGAAATATCAATATTCAATAAATTTATCATTTTCGTCTCCCACTTTTTCTTCCCATTTCATGGGCTTCCATCTATATAAACTAGCAGTTTTTTCCAGGCACAAATTTCCGGTATTATTTTCGCGAATTTTAGGGAAGTTTTCTGCACTTTTACAAAGGTCAGTTTTTTTTTTTTTAACTATGTTGAATCATTTCTGTTTAGATACTTCTCCTCTTCTTTCAATTAGAATCCAGGCATATAATATTTTGTTTTAGTTTTCGACTGCAATAGATAGGAAGATAATTCATTATAGTAATAATAAGGGGTTGGTATTTTTGTAGGAACTCATGTTTTATTGAAACCTGAAAAAAATTAAATTTGATTACACCAAACTTTGCTGCCATGTATCGGAAATATCAATATTCAATAAATTTATCATTTTCGTCTCCCACTTTCTCTTCCCATTTCATGGGCTTCCATCTATATAAACTAGCAGTTTTTTCCAGGCACAAATTTCCGGTATTATTTTCGCGAATTTTAGGGAAGTTTTCTGCACTTTTACAAAGGTCAGTTTTTTTTTTTTTTAACTATGTTGAATCATTTCTGTTTAGATACTTCTCCTCTTCTTTCAATTAGAATCCAGGCATATAATATTTTGTTTTAGTTTTCGACTGCAATAGATAGGAAGATAATTCATTATAGTAATAATAAGGGGTTGGTATTTTTGTAGGAACTCATGTTTTATTGAAACCTGAAAAAAATTAAATTTGATTACACCAAACTTTGCTGCCATGTATCGGAAATATCAATATTCAATAAATTTATCATTTTCGTCTCCCACTTTCTCTTCCCATTTCATGGGCTTCCATCTATATAAACTAGCAGTTTTTTCCAGGCACAAATTTCCGGTATTATTTTCGCGAATTTTAGGGAAGTTTTCTGCACTTTTACAAAGGTCGTTTTTTTTTTTTTTTTTTTTTTTTTTTTTTTTTTTTTTTAACTATGTTGAATCATTTCTGTTTAGATTCTTCTCCTCTTCTTTCAATTAGAATCCAGGCATATAATATTTTGTTTTAGTTTTCGACTGCAATAGATAGGAAGATAATTCATTATAGTAATAATAAGGGGTTGGTATTTTTGTAGGAACTCATGTTTTATTGAAACCTGAAAAAAATTAAATTTGATTACACCAAACTTTGCTGCCATGTATCGGAAATATCAATATTCAATAAATTTATCATTTTCGTCTCCCACTTTCTCTTCCCATTTCATGGGCTTCCATCTATATAAACTAGCAGTTTTTTCCAGGCACAAATTTCCGGTATTATTTTCGCGAATTTTAGGGAAGTTTTCTGCACTTTTACAAAGGTCAGTTTTTTTTTTTTTAACTATGTTGAATCATTTCTGTTTAGATACTTCTCCTCTTCTTTCAATTAGAATCCAAGCATATAATATTTTGTTTTAGTTTTCGACTGCAATAGATAGGAAGATAATTCATTATAGTAATAATAAGGGGTTGGTATTTTTGTAGGAACTCATGTTTTATTGAAACCTGAAAAAAATTAAATTTGATTACACCAAACTTTGCTGCCATGTATCGGAAATATCAATATTCAATAAATTTATCATTTTCGTCTCCCACTTTCTCTTCCCATTTCATGGGCTTCCATCTATATAAACTAGCAGTTTTTTCCAGGCACAAATTTCCGGTATTATTTTCGCGAATTTTAGGGAAGTTTTCTGCACTTTTACAAAGGTCAGTTTTTTTTTTTTTTAACTATGTTGAATCATTTCTGTTTAGATACTTCTCCTCTTCTTTCAATTAGAATCCAGGCATATAATATTTTGTTTTAGTTTTCGACTGCAATAGATAGGAAGATAATTCATTATAGTAATAATAAGGGGTTGGTATTTTTGTAGGAACTCATGTTTTATTGAAACCTGAAAAAAATTAAATTTGATTACACCAAACTTTGCTGCCATGTATCGGAAATATCAATATTCAATAAATTTATCATTTTCGTCTCCCACTTTCTCTTCCCATTTCATGGGCTTCCATCTATATAAACTAGCAGTTTTTTCCAGGCACAAATTTCCGGTATTATTTTCGCGAATTTTAGGGAAGTTTTCTGCAATTTTACAAAGGTCAGTTTTTTTTTTTTTAACTATGTTGAATCATTTCTGTTTAGATACTTCTCCTCTTCTTTCAATTAGAATCCAGGCATATAATATTTTGTTTTAGTTTTCGACTGCAATAGATAGGAAGATAATTCATTATAGTAATAATAAGGGGTTGGTATTTTTGTAGGAACTCATGTTTTATTGAAACCTGAAAAAAATTAAATTTGATTACACCAAACTTTGCTGCCATGTATCGGAAATATCAATATTCAATAAATTTATCATTTTCGTCTCCCACTTTCTCTTCCCATTTCATGGGCTTCCATCTATATAAACTAGCAGTTTTTTCCAGGCACAAATTTCCGGTATTATTTTCGCGAATTTTAGGGAAGTTTTCTGCACTTTTACAAAGGTCAGTTTTTTTTTTTTTAACTATGTTGAATCATTTCTGTTTAGATACTTCTCCTCTTCTTTCAATTAGAATCCAGGCATATAATATTTTGTTTTAGTTTTCGACTGCAATAGATAGGAAGATAATTCATTATAGTAATAATAAGGGGTTGGTATTTTTGTAGGAACTCATGTTTTATTGAAACCTGAAAAAAATTAAATTTGATTACACCAAACTTTGCTGCCATGTATCGGAAATATCAATATTCAATAAATTTATCATTTTCGTCTCCCACTTTCTCTTCCCATTTCATGGGCTTCCATCTATATAAACTAGCAGTTTTTTCCAGGCACAAATTTCCGGTATTATTTTCGCGAATTTTAGGGAAGTTTTCTGCACTTTTACAAAGGTCGTTTTTTTTTTTTTTTTTTTTTTTTTTTTTTTTTTTTTTAACTATGTTGAATCATTTCTGTTTAGATTCTTCTCCTCTTCTTTCAATTAGAATCCAGGCATATAATATTTTGTTTTAGTTTTCGACTGCAATAGATAGGAAGATAATTCATTATAGTAATAATAAGGGGTTGGTATTTTTGTAGGAACTCATGTTTTATTGAAACCTGAAAAAAATTAAATTTGATTACACCAAACTTTGCTGCCATGTATCGGAAATATCAATATTCAATAAATTTATCATTTTCGTCTCCCACTTTCTCTTCCCATTTCATGGGCTTCCATCTATATAAACTAGCAGTTTTTTCCAGGCACAAATTTCCGGTATTATTTTCGCGAATTTTAGGGAAGTTTTCTGCACTTTTACAAAGGTCAGTTTTTTTTTTTTTAACTATGTTGAATCATTTCTGTTTAGATACTTCTCCTCTTCTTTCAATTAGAATCCAAGCATATAATATTTTGTTTTAGTTTTCGACTGCAATAGATAGGAAGATAATTCATTATAGTAATAATAAGGGGTTGGTATTTTTGTAGGAACTCATGTTTTATTGAAACCTGAAAAAAATTAAATTTGATTACACCAAACTTTGCTGCCATGTATCGGAAATATCAATATTCAATAAATTTATCATTTTCGTCTCCCACTTTCTCTTCCCATTTCATGGGCTTCCATCTATATAAACTAGCAGTTTTTTCCAGGCACAAATTTCCGGTATTATTTTCGCGAATTTTAGGGAAGTTTTCTGCACTTTTACAAAGGTCAGTTTTTTTTTTTTTAACTATGTTGAATCATTTCTGTTTAGATACTTCTCCTCTTCTTTCAATTAGAATCCAGGCATATAATATTTTGTTTTAGTTTTCGACTGCAATAGATAGGAAGATAATTCATTATAGTAATAATAAGGGGTTGGTATTTTTGTAGGAACTCATGTTTTATTGAAACCTGAAAAAAATTAAATTTGATTACACCAAACTTTGCTGCCATGTATCGGAAATATCAATATTCAATAAATTTATCATTTTCGTCTCCCACTTTCTCTTCCCATTTCATGGGCTTCCATCTATATAAACTAGCAGTTTTTTCCAGGCACAAATTTCCGGTATTATTTTCGCGAATTTTAGGGAAGTTTTCTGCAATTTTACAAAGGTCAGTTTTTTTTTTTTAACTATGTTGAATCATTTCTGTTTAGATACTTCTCCTCTTCTTTCAATTAGAATCCAGGCATATAATATTTTGTTTTAGTTTTCGACTGCAATAGATAGGAAGATAATTCATTATAGTAATAATAAGGGGTTGGTATTTTTGTAGGAACTCATGTTTTATTGAAACCTGAAAAAAATTAAATTTGATTACACCAAACTTTGCTGCCATGTATCGGAAATATCAATATTCAATAAATTTATCATTTTCGTCTCCCACTTTCTCTTCCCATTTCATGGGCTTCCATCTATATAAACTAGCAGTTTTTTCCAGGCACAAATTTCCGGTATTATTTTCGCGAATTTTAGGGAAGTTTTCTGCACTTTTACAAAGGTCAGTTTTTTTTTTTTTTTTAACTATGTTGAATCATTTCTGTTTAGATACTTCTCCTCTTCTTTCAATTAGAATCCAGGCATATAATATTTTGTTTTAGTATTCGACTGCAATAGATAGGAAGATAATTCATTATAGTAATAATAAGGGGTTGGTATTTTTGTAGGAACTCATGTTTTATTGAAACCTGAAAAAAATTAAATTTGATTACACCAAACTTTGCTGCCATGTATCGGAAATATCAATATTCAATAAATTTATCATTTTCGTCTCCCACTTTCTCTTCCCATTTCATGGGCTTCCATCTATATAAACTAGCAGTTTTTTCCAGGCACAAATTTCCGGTATTATTTTCGCTAATTTTAGGGAAGTTTTCTGCACTTTTACAAAGGTCAGTTTTTTTTGTTTTTTTTTTAACTATGTTGAATCATTTCTGTTTAGATACTTCTCCTCTTCTTTCAATTAGAATCCAGGCATATAATTGTTTGTTTTAGTTTTCGACTGCAATAGATAGGAAGATAATTCATTATAGTAATAATAAGGGGTTGGTATTTTTGTAGGAACTCATGTTTTATTGAAACCTGAAAAAAATTAAATTTGATTACACCAAACTTTGCTGCCATGTATCGGAAATATCAATATTGAATAAATTTATCATTTTCGTCTCCCACTTTCTCTTCCCATTTCATGGGCTTCCATCTATATAAACTAGCAGTTTTTTCCAGGCACAAATTTCCGGTATTATTTTCGCGAATTTTAGGGAAGTTTCCTGCACTTTTACAAAGGTCAGTTTTTTTTTTTAACTATGTTGAATCATTTCTGTTTAGATACTTCTCCTCTTCTTTCAATTAGAATCCAGGCATATAATATTTTGTTTTAGTTTTCGACTGGAATAGATAGGAAGATAATTCATTATAGTAATAATAAGGGGTTGGTATTTTTGTAGGAACTCATGTTTTATTGAAACCTGAAAAAAATTAAATTTGATTACACCAAACTTTGCTGCCATGTATCGGAAATATCAATATTCAATAAATTTATCATTTTCGTCTCCCACTTTCTCTTCCCATTTCATGGGCTTCCATCTATATAAACTAGCAGTTTTTTCCAGGCACAAATTTCCGGTATTATTTTCGCGAATTTTAGGGAAGTTTTCTGCACTTTTACAAAGGTCAGTTTTTTTTTGTTTTTTTTTTAACTATGTTGAATCATTTCTGTTTAGATACTTCTCCTCTTCTTTCAATTAGAATCCAGGCATATAATATATTGTTTTAGTTTTCGACTGCAATAGATAGGAAGATAATTCATTATAGTAATAATAAGGGGTTGGTATTTTTGTAGGAACTCATGTTTTATTGAAACCTGAAAAAAATTAAATTTGATTACACCAAACTTTGCTGCCATGTATCGGAAATATCAATATTCAATAAATTTATCATTTTCGTCTCCCACTTTCTCTTCCCATTTCATGGGCTTCCATCTATATAAACTAGCAGTTTTTTCCAGGCACAAATTTCCGGTATTATTTTCGCGAAATTTAGGGAAGTTTTCTGCACTTTTACAAAGGTCAGTTTTTTTTTTTTAACTATGTTGAATCATTTCTGTTTAGATACTTCTCCTCTTCTTTCAATTAGAATCCAGACATATAATATTTTGTTTTAGTTTTCGACTGCAATAGATAGGAAGATAATTCATTATAGTAATAATAAGGGGTTGGTATTTTTGTAGGAACTCATGTTTTATTGAAACCTGAAAAAAATTAAATTTGATTACACCAAACTTTGCTGCCATGTATCGGAAATATCAATATTCAATAAATTTATCATTTTCGTCTCCCACTTTCTCTTCCCATTTCATGGGCTTCCATCTATATAAACTAGCAGTTTTTTCCAGGCACAAATTTCCGGTATTATTTTCGCGAATTTTAGGGAAGTTTTCTGCACTTTTACAAAGGTCAGTTTTTTTTTTTTAACTATGTTGAATCATTTCTGTTTAGATACTTCTATTCTTCTTTCAATTAGAATCCAGGCATATAATATTTTGTTTTAGTTTTCGACTGCAATAGATAGGAAGGTAATTCATTATAGTAATAATAAGGGGTTGGTATTTTTGTAGGAACTCATGTTTTATTGAAACCTGAAAAAAATTAAATTTGATTACACCAAAGTTTGCTGCGATGTATCGGAAATATCAATATTCAATAAATTTATCATTTTCGTCTCCCACTTTCTCTTCCCATTTCATGGGCTTCCATCTATATAAACTAGCAGTTTTTTCCAGGCACAAATTTCCGGTATTATTTTCGCGAATTTTAGGGAAGTTTTCTGCACTTTTACAAAGGTCAGTTTTTTTTGTTTTTTTTTTAACTATGTTGAATCCTTTCTGTTTAGATACTTCTCCTCTTCTTTCAATTAGAATCCAGGCATATAATTGTTTGTTTTAGTTTTCGACTGCAATAGATAGGAAGATAATTCATTATAGTAATAATAAGGGGTTGGTATTTTTGTAGGAACTCATGTTTTATTGAAACCTGAAAAAAATTAAATTTGATTACACCAAACTTTGCTGCCATGTATCGGAAATATCAATATTGAATAAATTTATCATTTTCGTCTCCCACTTTCTCTTCCCATTTCATGGGCTTCCATCTATATAAACTAGCAGTTTTTTCCAGGCACAAATTTCCGGTATTATTTTCGCGAATTTTAGGGAAGTTTCCTGCACTTTTACAAAGGTCAGTTTTTTTTTTTAACTATGTTGAATCATTTCTGTTTAGATACTTCTCCTCTTCTTTCAATTAGAATCCAGGCATATAATATTTTGTTTTAGTTTTCGACTGCAATAGATAGGAAGATAATTCATTATAGTAATAATAAGGGGTTGGTATTTTTGTAGGAACTCATGTTTTATTGAAACCTGAAAAAAATTAAATTTGATTACACCAAACTTAGCTGCCATGTATCGGAAATATCAATATTGAATAAATTTATCATTTTCGTCTCCCACTTTCTCTTCCCATTTCATGGGCTTCCATCTATATAAACTAGCAGTTTTTTCCAGGCACAAATTTCCGGTATTATTTTCGCGAATTTTAGGGAAGTTTTCTGCACTTTTACAAAGGTCAGTTTTTTTTTTTTTTTTTAACTATGTTGAATCATTTCTGTTTAGATACTTCTCCTCTTCTTTCAATTAGAATCCAGGCATATAATATTTTGTTTTAGTTTTCGACTGCAATAGATAGGAAGATAATTCATTATAGTAATAATAAGGGGTTGGTATTTTTGTAGGAACTCATGTTTTATTGAAACCTGAAAAAAATTAAATTTGATTACACCAAACTTTGCTGCCATGTATCGGAAATATCAATATTCAATAAATTTATCATTTTCGTCTCCCACTTTCTCTTCCCATTTCATGGGCTTCCATCTATATAAACTAGCAGTTTTTTCCAGGCACAAATTTCCGGTATTATTTTCGCGAATTTTAGGGAAGTTTCCTGCACTTTTACAAAGGTCAGTTTTTTTTTTTAACTATGTTGAATCATTTCTGTTTAGATACTTCTCCTCTTCTTTCAATTAGAATCCAGGCATATAATATTTTGTTTTAGTTTTCGACTGCAATAGATAGGAAGATAATTCATTATAGTAATAATAAGGGGTTGGTATTTTTGTAGGAACTCATGTTTTATTGAAACCTGAAAAAAATTAAATTTGATTACACCAAACTTTGCTGCCATGTATCGGAAATATCAATATTCAATAAATTTATCATTTTCGTCTCCCACTTTCTCTTCCCATTTCATGGGCTTCCATCTATATAAACTAGCAGTTTTTTCCAGGCACAAATTTCCGGTATTATTTTCGCGAATTTTAGGGAAGTTTTCTGCACTTTTACAAAGGTCAGATTTTTTTTTTTTAACTATGTTGAATCATTTCTGTTTAGATACTTCTCCTCTTCTTTCAATTAGAATCCAGGCATATAATATTTTGTTTTAGTTTTCGACTGCAATAGATAGGAAGATAATTCATTATAGTAATAATAAGGGGTTGTTATTTTTGTAGGAACTCATGTTTTATTGAAACCTGAAAAAAATTAAATTTGATTACACCAAACTTTGCTGCCATGTATCGGAAATATCAATATTCAATAAATTTATCATTTTCGTCTCTCACTTTCTCTTCCCATTTCATGGGCTTCCATCTATATAAACTAGCAGTTTTCTCCAGGCACAAATTTCCGGTATTATTTTCGCGAATTTTAGGGAAGTTTTCTGCACTTTTACAAAGGTCAGATTTTTTTTTTTTTTTTAACTATGTTGAATCATTTCTGTTTAGATACTTCTCCTCTTCTTTCAATTAGAATCCAGGCATATAAGATTTTGTTTTAGTTTTCGACTGCAATAGATAGGAAGATAATTCATTATAGTAATAATAAGGGGTTGGTATTTTTGTAGGAACTCATGTTTTATTGAAACCTGAAAAAAATTAAATTTGATTACACCAAACTTTGCTGCCATGTATCGGAAATATCAATATTCAATAAATTTATCATTTTCGTCTCCCACTTTCTCTTCCCATTTCATGGGCTTCCATCTATATAAACTAGGAGTTTTTTCCAGGCACAAATTTCCGGTATTATTTTCGCGAATTTTAGGGAAGTTTTCTGCACTTTTACAAAGGTCAGTTTTTTTTTTTTAACTATGTTGAATCATTTCTGTTTAGATACTTCTCCCATTCTTTCAATTAGAATCCAGGCATATAATATTTTGTTTTAGTTTTCGACTGCAATAGATAGGAAGATAATTCATTATAGTAATAATAAGGGGTTGGTATTTTTGTAGGAACTCATGTTTTATTGAAACCTGAAAAAAATTAAATTTGATTACACCAAACTTTGCTGCCATGTATCGGAAATATCAATATTCAATAAATTTATCATTTTCGTCTCCCACTTTCTCTTCCCATTTCATGGGCTTCCATCTATAGAAACTAGCAGTTTTTTCCAGGCATAAATTTCCGGTATTATTTTCGCGAATTTTAGGGAAGTTTTCTGCACTTTTACAAAGGTCAGTTTTTTTTTTTTTTTTAACTATGTTGAATCATTTCTGTTTAGATACTTCTCCTCTTCTTTCAATTAGAATCCAGGCATATAATATTTTGTTTTAGTTTTCGACTGCAATAGATAGGAAGATAATTCTTTATAGTAATAATAAGGGGTTGGTATTTTTGTAGGAACTCATGTTTTATTGAAACCTGAAAAAAATTAAATTTGATTACACCAAACTTTGCTGCCATGTATCGGAAATATCAATATTCAATAAATTTATCATTTTCGTCTCCCACTTTCTCTTCCCATTTCATGGGCTTCCATCTATATAAACTAGCAGTTTTTTCCAGGCACAAATTTCCGGTATTATTTTCGCGAATTTTAGGGAAGTTTTCTGCACTTTTACAAAGGTCAGTTTTTTTTTTTTAATTATGTTGAATCATTTCTGTTTAGATACTTCTCCTCTTCTTTCAATTAGAATCCAGGCATATAATATTTTGTTTTAGTTTTCGACTGCAATAGATAGGAAGATAATTCATTATAGTAATAATAAGGGGTTGGTATTTTTGTAGGAACTCATGTTTTATTGAAACCTGAAAAAAATTAAATTTGATTACACCAAACTTTGCTGCCATGTATCGGAAATATCAATATTCAATAAATTTATCATTTTCGTCTCCCACTTTCTCTTCCCATTTCATGGGCTTCCATCTATATAAACTAGCAGTTTTTTCCAGGCACAAATTTCCGGTATTATTTTCGCGAATTTTAGGGAAGTTTTCTGCACTTTTACAAAGGTCAGTTTTTTTTTTTTTTAACTATGTTGAATCATTTCTGTTTAGATACTTCTCCTCTTCTTTCAATTAGAATCCAGGCATATAATATTTTGTTTTAGTTTTCGACTGCAATAGATAGGAAGATAATTCATTATAGTAATAATAAGGGGTTGTTATTTTTGTAGGAACTCATGTTTTATTGAAACCTGAAAAAAATTAAATTTGATTACACCAAACTTTGCTGCCATGTATCGGAAATATCAATATTCAATAAATTTATCATTTTCGTCTCTCACTTTCTCTTCCCATTTCATGGGCTTCCATCTATATAAACTAGCAGTTTTCTCCAGGCACAAATTTCCGGTATTATTTTCGCGAATTTTAGGGAAGTTTTCTGCACTTTTACAAAGGTCAGATTTTTTTTTTTTTTAACTATGTTGAATCATTTCTGTTTAGATACTTCTCCTCTTCTTTCAATTAGAATCCAGGCATATAAGATTTTGTTTTAGTTTTCGACTGCAATAGATAGGAAGATAATTCATTATAGTAATAATAAGGGGTTGGTATTTTTGTAGGAACTCATGTTTTATTGAAACCTGAAAAAAATTAAATTTGATTACACCAAACTTTGCTGCCATGTATCGGAAATATCAATATTCAATAAATTTATCATTTTCGTCTCCCACTTTCTCTTCCCATTTCATGGGCTTCCATCTATATAAACTAGGAGTTTTTTCCAGGCACAAATTTCCGGTATTATTTTCGCGAATTTTAGGGAAGTTTTCTGCACTTTTACAAAGGTCAGTTTTTTTTTTTTTTAACTATGTTGAATCATTTCTGTTTAGATACTTCTCCCATTCTTTCAATTAGAATCCAGGCATATAATATTTTGTTTTAGTTTTCGACTGCA
This sequence comes from Stegodyphus dumicola, assembly GCF_044657685.1. Lineage (NCBI taxonomy): Eukaryota > Metazoa > Arthropoda > Arachnida > Araneae > Eresidae > Stegodyphus > Stegodyphus dumicola. The sequence continues at coordinate 1,530,497 of NC_140776.1, forward strand.
ATAGATAGGAAGATAATTCATTATAGTAATAATAAGGGGTTGGTATTTTTGTAGGAACTCATGTTTTATTGAAACCTGAAAAAAATTAAATTTGATTACACCAAACTTTGCTGCCATGTATCGGAAATATCAATATTCAATAAATTTATCATTTTCGTCTCCCACTTTCTCTTCCCATTTCATGGGCTTCCATCTATAGAAACTAGCAGTTTTTTCCAGGCATAAATTTCCGGTATTATTTTCGCGACTTTTAGGGAAGTTTTCTGCACTTTTAAAAAGGTCAGTTTTTTTTTTTTTTTAACTATGTTGAATCATTTCTGTTTAGATACTTCTCCTCTTCTTTCAATTAGAATCCAGGCATATAATATTTTGTTTTAGTTTTCGACTGCAATAGATAGGAAGATAATTCATTATAGTAATAATAAGGGGTTGGTATTTTTGTAGGAACTCATGTTTTATTGAAACCTGAAAAAAATTAAATTTGATTACACCAAACTTTGCTGCCATGTATCGGAAATATCAATATTCAATAAATTTATCATTTTCGTCTCCCACTTTCTCTTCCCATTTCATGGGCTTCCATCTATATAAACTAGCAGTTTTTTCCAGGCACAAATTTCCGGTATTATTTTCGCGAATTTTAGGGAAGTTTTCTGCACTTTTACAAAGGTCAGTTTTTTTTTTTTAATTATGTTGAATCATTTCTGTTTAGATACTTCTCCTCTTCTTTCAATTAGAATCCAGGCATATAATATTTTGTTTTAGTTTTCGACTGCAATAGATAGGAAGATAATTCATTATAGTAATAATAAGGGGTTGGTATTTTTGTAGGAACTCATGTTTTATTGAAACCTGAAAAAAATTAAATTTGATTACACCAAACTTTGCTGCCATGTATCGGAAATATCAATATTCAATAAATTTATCATTTTCGTCTCCCACTTTCTCTTCCCATTTCATGGGCTTCCATCTATATAAACTAGCAGGTTTTTCCAGGCACAAATTTCCGGTATTATTTTCGCGAATTTTAGGGAAGTTTTCTGCACTTTTACAAAGGTCAGTTTTTTTTTTTTTTTTTAACTATGTTGAATCATTTCTGTTTAGATACTACTCCTCTTCTTTCAATTAGAATCCAGGCATATAATATTTTGTTTTAGTTTTCGACTGCAATAGATAGGAAGATAATTCATTATAGTAATAATAAGGGGTTGGTATTTTTGTAGGAACTCATGTTTTATTGAAACCTGAAAAAAATTAAATTTGATTACACCAAACTTTGCTGCCATGTATCGGAAATATCAATATTCAATAAATTTATCATTTTCGTCTCCCACTTTCTCTTCCCATTTCATGGGCTTCCATCTATATAAACTAGCAGTTTTTTCCAGGCACAAATTTCCGGTATTCTTTTCGCGAATTTTAGGGAAGTTTTCTGCAATTTTACAAAGGTCAGTTTTTTTTTTTTTTTTTTTTTTTTAACTATGTTGAATCATTTCTGTTTAGATACTTCTCCTCTTCTTTCAATTAGAATCCAGGCATATAATATTTTGTTTTAGTTTTCGACTGCAATAGATACGAAGATAATTCATTATAGTAATAATAAGGGGTTGGTATTTTTGTAGGAACTCATGTTTTATTGAAACCTGAAAAAAATTAAATTTGATTACACCAAACTTTGCTGCCATGTATCGGAAATATCAATATTCAATAAATTTATCATTTTCGTCTCCCACTTTCTCTTCCCATTTCATGGGCTTCCATCTATATAAACTAGCAGTTTTTTCCAGGCACAAATTTCCGGTATTATTTTCGCGAATTTTAGGGAAGTTTTCTGCACTTTTACAAAGGTCAGTTTTTTTTTTTTTAACTATGTTGAATCATTTCTGTTTAGATACTTCTCCTCTTCTTTCAATTAGAATCCAGGCATATAATATTTTGTTTTAGTATTCGACTGCAATAGATAGGAAGATAATTCATTATAGTAATAATAAGGGGTTGGTATTTTTGTAGGAACTCATGTTTTATTGAAACCTGAAAAAAATTAAATTTGATTACACCAAACTTTGCTGCCATGTATCGGAAATATCAATATTCAATAAATTTATCATTTTCGTCTCCCACTTTCTCTTCCCATTTCATGGGCTTCCATCTATATAAACTAGCAGTTTTTTCCAGGCACAAATTTCCGGTATTATTTTCGCGAATTTTAGGGAAGTTTTCTGCACTTTTACAAAGGTCAGTTTTTTTTTTAACTATGTTGAATCATTTCTGTTTAGATACTTCTCCTCTTCTTTCAATTAGAATCCAGGCATATAATATTTTGTTTTAGTTTTCGACTGCAATAGATAGGAAGATAATTCATTATAGTAATAATAAGGGGTTGGTATTTTTGTAGGAACTCATGTTTTATTGAAACCTGAAAAAAATTAAATTTGATTACACCAAACTTTGCTGCCATGTATCGGAAATATCAATATTCAATAAATTTATCATTTTCGTCTCCCACTTTCTCTTCCCATTTCATGGGCTTCCATCTATATAAACTAGCAGTTTTTTCCAGGCACAAATTTCCGGTATTATTTTCGCGAATTTTAGGGAAGTTTTCTGCACTTTTACAAAGGTCAGTTTTTTTTTTTTTTAAATATGTTGAATCATTTCTGTTTAGATACTTCTCCTCTTCTTTCAATTAGAATCCAGGCATATAATATTTTGTTTTAGTATTCGACTGCAATAGATAGGAAGATAATTCATTATAGTAATAATAAGGGGTTGGTATTTTTGTAGGAACTCATGTTTTATTGAAACCTGAAAAAAATTAAATTTGATTACACCAAACTTTGCTGCCATGTATCGGAAATATCAATATTCAATAAATTTATCATTTTCGTCTCCCACTTTCTCTTCCCATTTCATGGGCTTCCATCTATATAAACTAGCAGTTTTTTCCAGGCACAAATTTCCGGTATTATTTTCGCGAATTTTAGGGAAGTTTTCTGCACTTTTACAAAGGTCAGTTTTTTTTTTTTTAACTATGTTGAATCATTTCTGTTTAGATACTTCTCCTCTTCTTTCAATTAGAATCCAGGCATATAATATTTTGTTTTAGTTTTCGACTGCAATAGATAGGAAGACAATTCATTATAGTAATAATAAGGGGTTGGTATTTTTGTAGGAACTCATGTTTTATTGAAACCTGAAAAAAATTAAATTTGATTACACCAAACTTTGCTGCCATGTATCGGAAATATCAATATTCAATAAATTTATCATTTTCGTCTCCCACTTTCTCTTCCCATTTCATGGGCTTCCATCTATATAAACTAGGAGTTTTTTCCAGGCACAAATTTCCGGTATTATTTTCGCGAATTTTAGGGAAGTTTTCTGCACTTTTACAAAGGTCAGTTTTTTTTTTTTTTAACTATGTTGAATCATTTCTGTTTAGATACTTCTCCTCTTCTTTCAATTAGAATCCAGGCATATAATATTTTGTTTTAGTTTTCGACTGCAATAGATAGGAAGATAATTCATTATAGTAATAATAAGGGGTTGGTATTTTTGTAGGAACTCATGTTTTATTGAAACCTGAAAAAAATTAAATTTGATTACACCAAACTTTGCTGCCATGTATCGGAAATATCAATATTCAATAAATTTATCATTTTCGTCTCCCACTTTCTCTTCCCATTTCATGGGCTTCCATCTATATAAACTAGCAGTTTTTTCCAGGCACAAATTTCCGGTATTATTTTCGCGAATTTTAGGGAAGTTTTCTGCACTTTTACAAAGGTCAGTTTTTTTTTTTTTAACTATGTTGAATTATTTCTGTTTAGATACTTGTCCTCTTCTTTCAATTAGAATCCAGGCATATAATATTTTGTTTTAGTTTTCGACTGCAATAGATAGGAAGATAATTCATTATAGTAATAATAAGAGGTTGGTATTTTTGTAGGAACTCATGTTTTATTGAAACCTGAAAAAAATTAAATTTGATTACACCAAACTTTGCTGCCATGTATCGGAAATATCAATATTCAATAAATTTATCATTTTCGTCTCCCACTTTCTCTTCCCATTTCATGGGCTTCCATCTATATAAACTAGCAGTTTTTTCCAGGCACAAATTTCCGGTATTATTTTCGCGAATTTTATGAAAGTTTTCTGCACTTTTACAAAGGTCAGTTTTTTTTTTTTAACTATGTTGAATCATTTCTGTTTAGATACTTCTCCTCTTCTTTCAATTAGAATCCAGGCATATAATATTTTGTTTTAGTTTTCGACTGCAATAGATACGAAGATAATTCATTATAGTAATAATAAGGGGTTGGTATTTTTGTAGGAACTCATGTTTTATTGAAACCTGAAAAAAATTAAATTTGATTACACCAAACTTTGCTGCCATGTATCGGAAATATCAATATTCAATTAATTTATCATTTTCGTCTCCCACTTTCTCTTCCCATTTCATGGGCTTCCATCTATATAAACTAGCAGTTTTTTCCAGGCACAAATTTCCGGTATTATTTTCGCGAATTTTAGGGAAGTTTTCTGCACTTTTACAAAGGTCAGTTTTTTTTTTTTTAACTATGTTGAATCATTTCTGTTTAGATACTTCTCCTCTTCTTTCAATTAGAATCCAGGCATATAATATTTTGTTTTAGTATTCGACTGCAATAGATAGGAAGATAATTCATTATAGTAATAATAAGGGGTTGGTATTTTTGTAGGAACTCATGTTTTATTGAAAACTGAAAAAAATTAAATTTGATTACACCAAACTTTGCTGCCATGTACCGGAAATATCAATATTCAATAAATTTATCATTTTCGTCTCCCACTTTCTCTTCCCATTTCATGGGCTTCCATCTATATAAACTAGCAGTTTTTTCCAGGCACAAATTTCCGGTATTATTTTCGCGAATTTTAGGGAAGTTTTCTGCACTTTTACAAAGGTCAGTTTTTTTTTTTTTTTTTTTTTTAACTATGTTGAATCATTTCTGTTTAGATACTTCTCCTCTTCTTTCAATTAGAATCCAGGCATATAATATTTTGTTTTAGTTTTCGACTGCAATAGATAGGAAGATAATTCATTATAGTAATAATAAGGGGTTGGTATTTTTGTAGGAACTTATGTTTTATTGAAACCTGAAAAAAATTAAATTTGATTACACCAAACTTTGCTCCCATGTATCGGAAATATCAATATTCAATAAATTTATCATTTTCGTCTCCCACTTTCTCTTCCCATTTCATGGGCTTCCATCTATATAAACTAGCAGTTTTTTCCAGGCACAAATTTCCGGTATTATTTTCGCGAATTTTAGGGAAGTTTCCTGCACTTTTACAAAGGTCAGTTTTTTTTTTTTAACTATGTTGAATCATTTCTGTTTAGATACTTCTCCTCTTCTTTCAATTAGAATCCAGGCATATAATATTTTGTTTTAGTTTTCGACTGCAATAGATAGGAAGATAATTCATTATAGTAATAATAAGGGGTTGGTATTTTTGTAGGAACTCATGTTTTATTGAAACCTGAAAAAAATTAAATTTGATTACACAAAACTTTGCTGCCATATATCGGAAATATCAATATTCAATAAATTTATCATTTTCGTCTCCCACTTTCTCTTCCCATTTCATGGGCTTCCATCTATATAAACTAGGAGTTTTTTCCAGGCACAAATTTCCGGTATTATTTTCGCGAATTTTAGGGAAGTTTTCTGCACTTTTACAAAGGTCAGTTTTTTTTTTTTAACTATGTTGAATCATTTCTGTTTAGATACTGTTTAGATACTGTTAGATATTTCTGTTTAGATACTGTTAGATTTCTGTTAGATTCCTCTTCTTTCAATTAGAATCCAGGCATATAATATTTTGTTTTAGTTTTCGACTGCAATAGATAGGAAGATAATTCATTATAGTAATAATAAGGGGTTGGTATTTTTGTAGGAACTCATGTTTTATTGAAACCTGAAAAAAATTAAATTTGATTACACCAAACTTTGCTGCCATGTATCGGAAATATCAATATTCAATAAATTTATCATTTTCGTCTCTCACTTTCTCTTCCCATTTCATGGGCTTCCATGTATATAAACTAGCAGTTTTTTCCAGGCACAAATTTCCGGTATTATTTTCGCGAATTTTAGGGAAGTTTTCTGCAATTTTACAAAGGTCAGTTTTTTTTTTTTTTTTTTTTTTTTTTAACTATGTTGAATCATTTCTGTTTAGATACTTCTCCTCTTCTTTCAATTAGAATCCAGGCATATAATATTTTGTTTTAGTTTTCGACTGCAATAGATAGGAAGATAATTCATTATAGTAATAATAAGGGGTTGGTATTTTTGTAGGAACTCATGTTTTATTGAAACCTGAAAAAAATTAAATTTGATTACACCAAACTTTGCTGCCATGTATCGGAAATATCAATATTCAATAAATTTATCATTTTCGTCTCCCACTTTCTCTTCCCATTTCATGGGCTTCCATCTATATAAACTAGCAGTTTTTTCCAGGCACAAATTTCCGGTATTATTTTCGCGAATTTTAGGGAAGTTTTCTGCACTTTTACAAAGGTCAGTTTTTTTTTTTTTAACTATGTTGAATCATTTCTGTTTAGATACTTCTCCTCTTCTTTCAATTAGAATCCAGGCATATAATATTTTGTTTTAGTATTCGACTGCAATAGATAGGAAGATAATTCATTATAGTAATAATAAGGGGTTGGTATTTTTGTAGGAACTCATGTTTTATTGAAACCTGAAAAAAATTAAATTTGATTACACCAAACTTTGCTGCCATGTATCGGAAATATCAATATTCAATAAATTTATCATTTTCGTCTCCCACTTTCTCTTCCCATTTCATGGGCTTCCATCTATATAAACTAGCAGTTTTTTCCAGGCACAAATTTCCGGTATTATTTTCGCGAATTTTAGGGAAGTTTTCTGCACTTTTACAAAGGTCAGTTTTTTTTTTAACTATGTTGAATCATTTCTGTTTAGATACTTCTCCTCTTCTTTCAATTAGAATCCAGGCATATAATATTTTGTTTTAGTTTTCGACTGCAATAGATAGGAAGATAATTCATTATAGTAATAATAAGGGGTTGGTATTTTTGTAGGAACTCATGTTTTATTGAAACCTGAAAAAAATTAAATTTGATTACACCAAACTTTGCTGCCATGTATCGGAAATATCAATATTCAATAAATTTATCATTTTCGTCTCCCACTTTCTCTTCCCATTTCATGGGCTTCCATCTATATAAACTAGCAGTTTTTTCCAGGCACAAATTTCCGGTATTATTTTCGCGAATTTTAGGGAAGTTTTCTGCACTTTTACAAAGGTCAGTTTTTTTTTTTTTTAAATATGTTGAATCATTTCTGTTTAGATACTTCTCCTCTTCTTTCAATTAGAATCCAGGCATATAATATTTTGTTTTAGTATTCGACTGCAATAGATAGGAAGATAATTCATTATAGTAATAATAAGGGGTTGGTATTTTTGTAGGAACTCATGTTTTATTGAAACCTGAAAAAAATTAAATTTGATTACACCAAACTTTGCTGCCATGTATCGGAAATATCAATATTCAATAAATTTATCATTTTCGTCTCCCACTTTCTCTTCCCATTTCATGGGCTTCCATCTATATAAACTAGCAGTTTTTTCCAGGCACAAATTTCCGGTATTATTTTCGCGAATTTTAGGGAAGTTTTCTGCACTTTTACAAAGGTCAGTTTTTTTTTTTTTTAACTATGTTGAATCATTTCTGTTTAGATACTTCTCCTCTTCTTTCAATTAGAATCCAGGCATATAATATTTTGTTTTAGTTTTCGACTGCAATAGATAGGAAGACAATTCATTATAGTAATAATAAGGGGTTGGTATTTTTGTAGGAACTCATGTTTTATTGAAACCTGAAAAAAATTAAATTTGATTACACCAAACTTTGCTGCCATGTATCGGAAATATCAATATTCAATAAATTTATCATTTTCGTCTCCCACTTTCTCTTCCCATTTCATGGGCTTCCATCTATATAAACTAGGAGTTTTTTCCAGGCACAAATTTCCGGTATTATTTTCGCGAATTTTAGGGAAGTTTTCTGCACTTTTACAAAGGTCAGTTTTTTTTTTTTTTAACTATGTTGAATCATTTCTGTTTAGATACTTCTCCTCTTCTTTCAATTAGAATCCAGGCATATAATATTTTGTTTTAGTTTTCGACTGCAATAGATAGGAAGATAATTCATTATAGTAATAATAAGGGGTTGGTATTTTTGTAGGAACTCATGTTTTATTGAAACCTGAAAAAAATTAAATTTGATTACACCAAACTTTGCTGCCATGTATCGGAAATATCAATATTCAATAAATTTATCATTTTCGTCTCCCACTTTCTCTTCCCATTTCATGGGCTTCCATCTATATAAACTAGCAGTTTTTTCCAGGCACAAATTTCCGGTATTATTTTCGCGAATTTTAGGGAAGTTTTCTGCACTTTTACAAAGGTCAGTTTTTTTTTTTTTTAACTATGTTGAATTATTTCTGTTTAGATACTTGTCCTCTTCTTTCAATTAGAATCCAGGCATATAATATTTTGTTTTAGTTTTCGACTGCAATAGATAGGAAGATAATTCATTATAGTAATAATAAGAGGTTGGTATTTTTGTAGGAACTCATGTTTTATTGAAACCTGAAAAAAATTAAATTTGATTACACCAAACTTTGCTGCCATGTATCGGAAATATCAATATTCAATAAATTTATCATTTTCGTCTCCCACTTTCTCTTCCCATTTCATGGGCTTCCATCTATATAAACTAGCAGTTTTTTCCAGGCACAAATTTCCGGTATTATTTTCGCGAATTTTATGAAAGTTTTCTGCACTTTTACAAAGGTCAGTTTTTTTTTTTTTAACTATGTTGAATCATTTCTGTTTAGATACTTCTCCTCTTCTTTCAATTAGAATCCAGGCATATAATATTTTGTTTTAGTTTTCGACTGCAATAGATACGAAGATAATTCATTATAGTAATAATAAGGGGTTGGTATTTTTGTAGGAACTCATGTTTTATTGAAACCTGAAAAAAATTAAATTTGATTACACCAAACTTTGCTGCCATGTATCGGAAATATCAATATTCAATTAATTTATCATTTTCGTCTCCCACTTTCTCTTCCCATTTCATGGGCTTCCATCTATATAAACTAGCAGTTTTTTCCAGGCACAAATTTCCGGTATTATTTTCGCGAATTTTAGGGAAGTTTTCTGCACTTTTACAAAGGTCAGTTTTTTTTTTTTTAACTATGTTGAATCATTTCTGTTTAGATACTTCTCCTCTTCTTTCAATTAGAATCCAGGCATATAATATTTTGTTTTAGTATTCGACTGCAATAGATAGGAAGATAATTCATTATAGTAATAATAAGGGGTTGGTATTTTTGTAGGAACTCATGTTTTATTGAAAACTGAAAAAAATTAAATTTGATTACACCAAACTTTGCTGCCATGTACCGGAAATATCAATATTCAATAAATTTATCATTTTCGTCTCCCACTTTCTCTTCCCATTTCATGGGCTTCCATCTATATAAACTAGCAGTTTTTTCCAGGCACAAATTTCCGGTATTATTTTCGCGAATTTTAGGGAAGTTTTCTGCACTTTTACAAAGGTCAGTTTTTTTTTTTTTTTTTTTTTTAACTATGTTGAATCATTTCTGTTTAGATACTTCTCCTCTTCTTTCAATTAGAATCCAGGCATATAATATTTTGTTTTAGTTTTCGACTGCAATAGATAGGAAGATAATTCATTATAGTAATAATAAGGGGTTGGTATTTTTGTAGGAACTTATGTTTTATTGAAACCTGAAAAAAATTAAATTTGATTACACCAAACTTTGCTCCCATGTATCGGAAATATCAATATTCAATAAATTTATCATTTTCGTCTCCCACTTTCTCTTCCCATTTCATGGGCTTCCATCTATATAAACTAGCAGTTTTTTCCAGGCACAAATTTCCGGTATTATTTTCGCGAATTTTAGGGAAGTTTCCTGCACTTTTACAAAGGTCAGTTTTTTTTTTTTAACTATGTTGAATCATTTCTGTTTAGATACTTCTCCTCTTCTTTCAATTAGAATCCAGGCATATAATATTTTGTTTTAGTTTTCGACTGCAATAGATAGGAAGATAATTCATTATAGTAATAATAAGGGGTTGGTATTTTTGTAGGAACTCATGTTTTATTGAAACCTGAAAAAAATTAAATTTGATTACACAAAACTTTGCTGCCATATATCGGAAATATCAATATTCAATAAATTTATCATTTTCGTCTCCCACTTTCTCTTCCCATTTCATGGGCTTCCATCTATATAAACTAGGAGTTTTTTCCAGGCACAAATTTCCGGTATTATTTTCGCGAATTTTAGGGAAGTTTTCTGCACTTTTACAAAGGTCAGTTTTTTTTTTTTTAACTATGTTGAATCATTTCTGTTTAGATACTGTTTAGATACTGTTAGATATTTCTGTTTAGATACTGTTAGATTTCTGTTAGATTCCTCTTCTTTCAATTAGAATCCAGGCATATAATATTTTGTTTTAGTTTTCGACTGCAATAGATAGGAAGATAATTCATTATAGTAATAATAAGGGGTTGGTATTTTTGTAGGAACTCATGTTTTATTGAAACCTGAAAAAAATTAAATTTGATTACACCAAACTTTGCTGCCATGTATCGGAAATATCAATATTCAATAAATTTATCATTTTCGTCTCTCACTTTCTCTTCCCATTTCATGGGCTTCCATGTATATAAACTAGCAGTTTTTTCCAGGCACAAATTTCCGGTATTATTTTCGCGAATTTTAGGGAAGTTTTCTGCAATTTTACAAAGGTCAGTTTTTTTTTTTTTTTTTTTTTTTTTTTAACTATGTTGAATCATTTCTGTTTAGATACTTCTCCTCTTCTTTCAATTAGAATCCAGGCATATAATATTTTGTTTTAGTTTTCGACTGCAATAGATAGGAAGATAATTCATTATAGTAATAATAAGGGGTTGGTATTTTTGTAGGAACTCATGTTTTATTGAAACCTGAAAAAAATTAAATTTGATTACACCAAACTTTGCTGCCATGTATCGGAAATATCAATATTCAATAAATTTATCATTTTCGTCTCCCACTTTCTCTTCCCATTTCATGGGCTTCCATCTATATAAACTAGCAGTTTTTTCCAGGCACAAATTTCCGGTATTATTTTCGCGAATTTTAGGGAAGTTTTCTGCACTTTTACAAAGGTCAGTTTTTTTTTTTTTTTTAACTATGTTGAATCATTTCTGTTTAGATACTTCTCCTCTTCTTTCAATTAGAATCCAGGCATATAATATTTTGTTTTAGTTTTCGACTGCAATAGATAGGAAGATAATTCATTATAGTAATAATAAGGGGTTGATATTTTTGTAGGAACTCATGTTTTATTGAAACCTGAAAAAAATTAAATTTGATTACACCAAACTTTGCTGCCATGTATCGGAAATATCAATATTCAATAAATTTATCATTTTCGTCTCCCACTTTCTCTTCCCATTTCTTGGGCTTCCATCTATATAAACTAGCAGTTTTTTCCAGGCACAAATTTCCGGTATTATTTTCGCGAATTTTAGGGAAGTTTTCTGCACTTTTACAAAGGTCAGTTTTTTTTTTTTTTTTTTTTAACCACGTTGAATCATTTCTGTTTAGATACTTCTCCTCTTCTTTCAATTAGAATCCAGGCATATAATATTTTGTTTTAGTTTTCGACTGCAATAGATAGGAAGATAATTCATTATAGTAATAAAAAGGGGTTGGTATTTTTGTAGGAACTCATGTTTTATTGAAACCTGAAAAAAATTAAATTTGATTACACCAAACTTTGCTGCCATGTATCGGAAATATCAATATTCAATAAATTTATCATTTTCGTCTCCCACTTTCTCTTCCCATTTCATGGGCTTCCATCTATATAAACTAGCAGTTTTTTCCAGGCACAAATTTCCGGTATTATTTTCGCGAATTTTAGGGAAGTTTTCTGCACTTTTACAAAGGTCAGTTTTTTTTTTTTTAACTATGTTGAATCATTTCTGTTTAGATACTTCTCCTCTTCTTTCAATTAGAATCCAGGCATATAATATTTTGTTTTAGTTTTCGACTGCAATAGATAGGAAGATAATTCATTATAGTAATAATAAGGGGTTGGTATCTTTGTAGGAACCCATGTTTTATTGAAACCTGAAAAAAATTAAATTTGATTACACCAAACTTTGCTGCCATGTATCGGAAATATCAATATTCAATAAATTTATCATTTTCGTCTCCCACTTTCTCTTCCCATTTCATGGGCTTCCATCTATATAAACTAGCAGTTTTTTCCAGGCACAAATTTCCGGTATTATTTTCGCGAATTTTAGGGAAGTTTTCTGCAATTTTACAAAGGTCAGGTTTTTTTTTTTTTTTTTTTTTAACCATGTTGAATCATTTCTGTTTAGATACTTCTCCTCTTCTTTCAATTAGAATCCAGGCATATAATATTTTGTTTTAGTTTTCGACTGCAATAGATAGGAAGATAATTCATTATAGTAATAATAAGGGGTTGGTATTTTTGTAGGAACTCATGTTTTATTGAAACCTGAAAAAAATTAAATTTGATTACACCAAACTTTGCTGCCATGTATCGGAAATATCAATATTCAATAAATTTATCATTTTCGTCTCCCACTTTCTCTTCCCATTTCATGGGCTTCCATCTATATAAACTAGCAGTTTTTTCCAGGCACAAATTTCCGGTATTATTTTCGCGAATTTTAGGGAATTTTCTGCACTTTTACAAAGGTCAGTTTTTTTTTTTTTTAACTATGTTGAATCATTTCTGTTTGGATACTTCTCCTCTTCTTTCAATTAGAATCCAGGCATATAATATTTTGTTTTCGTTTTCGACTGCAATAGATAGGAAGATAATTCATTATAGTAATAATAAGGGGTTGGTATTTTTGTAGGAACTCATGTTTTATTGAAACCTGAAAAAAATTAAATTTGATTACACCAAACTTTGCTGCCATGTATCGGAAATATCAATATTCAATAAATTTATCATTTTCGTCTCCCACTTTCTCTTCCCATTTCATGGGCTTCCATCTATATAAACTAGCAGTTTTTTCCAGGCACAAATTTCCGGTATTATTTTCGCGAATTTTAGGGAAGTTTTCTGCACTTTTACAAAGGTCAGTTTTTTTTTTTTTTTTAACTATGTTGAATCATTTCTGTTTAGATACTTCTCCTCTTCTTTCAATTAGAATCCAGGCATATAATATTTTGTTTTAGTTTTCGACTGCAATAGATAGGAAGATAATTCATTATAGTAATAATAAGGGGTTGGTATTTTTGTAGGAACTCATGTTTTATTGAAACCTGAAAAAAATTAAATTTGATTACACCAAACTTTGCTGCCATGTATCGGAAATATCAATATTCAATAAATTTATCATTTTCGTCTCCCACTTTCTCTTCCCATTTCATGGGCTTCCATCTATATAAACTAGCAGTTTTTTCCAGGCACAAATTTCCGGTATTCTTTTCGCGAATTTTAGGGAAGTTTTCTGCAATTTTACAAAGGTCAGTTTTTTTTTTTTTTTAACTATGTTGAATCATTTCTGTTTAGATACTTCTCCTCTTCTTTCAATTAGAATCCAGGCATATAATATTTTGTTTTAGTTTTCGACTGCAATAGATAAGAAGATAATTCATTATAGTAATAATAAGGGGTTGGTATTTTTGTAGGAACTCATGTTTTATTGAAACCTGAAAAAAATTAAATTTGATTACACCAAACTTTGCTGCCATGTATCGGAAATATCAATATTCAATAAATTTATCATTTTCGTCTCCCACTTTCTCTTCCCATTTCATGGGCTTCCATCTATATAAACTAGCAGTTTTTTCCAGGCACAAATTTCCGGTATTATTTTCGCGAATTTTAGGGAAGTTTTCTGCACTTTTACAAAGGTCAGTTTTTTTTTTTTAACTATGTTGAATCATTTCTGTTTAGATACTTCTCCTCTTCTTTCAATTAGAATCCAGGCATATAATATTTTGTTTTAGTATTCGACTGCAATAGATAGGAAGATAATTCATTATAGTAATAATAAGGGGTTGGTATTTTTGTAGGAACTCATGTTTTATTGAAACCTGAAAAAAATTAAATTTGATTACACCAAACTTTGCTGCCATGTATCGGAAGTATCAATATTCAATAAATTTATCATTTTCGTCTCCCACTTTCTCTTCCCATTTCATGGGCTTCCATCTATATAAACTAGCAGTTTTTTCCAGGCACAAATTTCCGGTATTATTTTCGCGAATTTTAGGGAAGTTTTCTGCACTTTTACAAAGGTCAGTTTTTTTTTTTTTTAACTGTGTTGAATCATTTCTGTTTAGATACTTCTCCTCTTCTTTCAATTAGAATCCAGGCATATAATATTTTGTTTTAGTTTTCGACTGCAATAGATAGGAAGATAATTCATTATAGTAATAATAAGGGGTTGGTATTTTTGTAGGAACTTATGTTTTATTGAAACCTGAAAAAAATTAAATTTGATTACACCAAACTTTGCTGCCATGTATCGGAAATATCAATATTCAATAAATTTATCATTTTCGTCTCCCACTTTCTCTTCCCATTTCATGGGCTTCCATCTATATAAACTAGCAGTTTTTTCCAGGCACAAATTTCCGGTATTATTTTCGCGAATTTTAGGGAAGTTTTCTGCACTTTTACAAAGGTCAGTTTTTTTTTTTTTAACTATGTTGAATCATTTCTGTTTAGATACTTCTCCTCTTCTTTCAATTAGAATCCAGGCATATAATATTTTGTTTTAGTTTTCGACTGCAATAGATAGGAAGATAATTCATTATAGTAATAATAAGGGGTTGGTATTTTTGTAGGAACTCATGTTTTATTGAAACCTGAAAAAAATTAAATTTGATTACACCAAACTTTGCTGCGATGTATCGGAAATATCAATATTCAATAAATTTATCATTTTCGTCTCCCACTTTCTCTTCCCATTTCATGGGCTTCCATCTATATAAACTAGCAGTTTTTTCCAGGCACAAATTTCCGGTATTATTTTCGCGAATTTTAGGGAAGTTTTCTGCACTTTTACAAAGGTCAGTTTTTTTTGTTTTTTTTCACTATGTTTAATCATTTCTGTTTAGATACTTCTCCTCTTCTTTCAATTAGAATCCAGGCATATAATATTTTGTTTTAGTTTTCGACTGCAATAGATAGGAAGATAATTCATTATAGTAATAATAAGGGGTTGGTATTTTTGTAGGAACTCATGTTTTATTGAAACCTGAAAAAAATTAAATTTGATTACACCAAACTTTGCTGCCATGTATCGGAAATATCAATATTCAATAAATTTATCATTTTCGTCTCCCACTTTCTCTTCCCATTTCATGGGCTTCCATCTATATAAACTAGCAGTTTTTTCCAGGCACAAATTTCCGGTATTATATTCGCGAATTTTAGGGAAGTTTCCTGCACTTTTACAAAGGTCAGTTTTTTTTTTTTAACTATGTTGAATCATTTCTGTTTAGATACTTCTCCTCTTCTTTCAATTAGAATCCAGGCATATAATATTTTGTTTTAGTTTTCGACTGCAATAGATAGGAAGATAATTCATTATAGTAATAATAAGGGGTTGGTATTTTTGTAGGAACTCATGTTTTATTGAAACCTGAAAAAAATTAAATTTGATTACACCAAACTTTGCTGCCATGTATCGGAAATATCAATATTCAATAAATTTATCATTTTCGTCTCCCACTTTCTCTTCCCATTTCATGGGCTTCCATCTATATAAACTAGGAGTTTTTTCCAGGCACAAATTTCCGGTATTATTTTCGCGAATTTTAGGGAAGTTTTCTGCACTTTTACAAAGGTCAGTTTTTTTTTTTAACTATGTTGAATCATTTCTGTTTAGATACTGTTTAGATACTGTTAGATATTTCTGTTTAGATACTGTTAGATTTCTGTTAGATTCCTCTTCTTTCAATTAGAATCCAGGCATATAATATTTTGTTTTAGTTTTCGACTGCAATAGATAGGAAGATAATTCATTATAGTAATAATAAGGGGTTGGTATTTTTGTAGGAACTCATGTTTTATTGAAACCTGAAAAAAATTAAATTTGATTACACCAAACTTTGCTGCCATGTATCGGAAATATCAATATTCAATAAATTTATCATTTTCGTCTCCCACTTTCTCTTCCCATTTCATGGGCTTCCATCTATATAAACTAGCAGTTTTTTCCAGGCACAAATTTCCGGTATTCTTTTCGCGAATTTTAGGGAAGTTTTCTGCAATTTTACAAAGGTCAGTTTTTTTTTTTTTTTTTAACTATGTTGAATCATTTCTGTTTAGATACTTCTCCTCTTCTTTCTTTTAGAATCCAGGCATATAATATTTTGTTTTAGTTTTCGACTGCAATAGATAGGAAGATAATTCATTATAGTAATAATAAGGGGTTGGTATTTTTGTAGGAACTCATGTTTTATTGAAACCTGAAAAAAATTAAATTTGATTACACCAAACTTTGCTGCCATGTATCGGAAATATCAATATTCAATAAATTTATCATTTTCGTCTCCCACTTTCTCTTCCCATTTCATGGGCTTCCATCTATATAAACTAGCAGTTTTTTCCAGGCACAAATTTCCGGTATTATTTTCGCGAATTTTAGGGAAGTTTTCTGCACTTTTACAAAGGTCAGTTTTTTTTGTTTTTTTTCACTATGTTGAATCATTTCTGTTTAGATACTTCTCCTCTTCTTTCAATTAGAATCCAGGCATATAATATTTTGTTTTAGTTTTCGACTGCAATAGATAGGAAGATAATTCATTATAGTAATAATAAGGGGTTGGTATTTTTGTAGGAACTCATGTTTTATTGAAACCTGAAAAAAATTAAATTTGATTACACCAAACTTTGCTGCCATGTATCGGAAATATCAATATTCAATAAATTTATCATTTTCGTCTCCCACTTTCTCTTCCCATTTCATGGGCTTCCATCTATATAAACTAGCAGTTTTTTCCAGGCACAAATTTCCGGTATTATTTTCGCGAATTTTAGGGAAGTTTCCTGCACTTTTACAAAGGTCAGTTTTTTTTTTTTAACTATGTTGAATCATTTCTGTTTAGATACTTCTCCTCTTCTTTCAATTAGAATCCAGGCATATAATATTTTGTTTTAATTTTCGACTGCAATAGATAGGAAGATAATTCATTATAGTAATAATAAGGGGTTGGTATTTTTGTAGGAACTCATGTTTTATTGAAACCTGAAAAAAATTAAATTTGATTACACCAAACTTTGCTGCCATGTATCGGAAATATCAATATTCAATAAATTTATCATTTTCGTCTCCCACTTTCTCTTCCCATTTCATGGGCTTCCATCTATATAAACTAGCAGTTTTTTCCAGGCACAAATTTCCGGTATTATTTTCGCGAATTTTAGGGAAGTTTTCTGCACTTTTACAAAGGTCAGTTTTTTTTTTTTTTAAATATGTTGAATCATTTCTGTTTAGATACTTCTCCTCTTCTTTCAATTAGAATCCAGGCATATAATATTTTGTTTTAGTATTCGACTGCAATAGATAGGAAGATAATTCATTATAGTAATAATAAGGGGTTGGTATTTTTGTAGGAACTCATGTTTTATTGAAACCTGAAAAAAATTAAATTTGATTACACCAAACTTTGCTGCCATGTATCGGAAATATCAATATTCAATAAATTTATCATTTTCGTCTCCCACTTTCTCTTCCCATTTCATGGGCTTCCATCTATATAAACTAGCAGTTTTTTCCAGGCACAAATTTCCGGTATTATTTTCGCGAATTTTAGGGAAGTTTTCTGCACTTTTACAAAGGTCAGTTTTTTTTTTTTTTAACTATGTTGAATCATTTCTGTTTAGATACTTCTCCTCTTCTTTCAATTAGAATCCAGGCATATAATATTTTGTTTTAGTTTTCGACTGCAATAGATAGGAAGACAATTCATTATAGTAATAATAAGGGGTTGGTATTTTTGTAGGAACTCATGTTTTATTGAAACCTGAAAAAAATTAAATTTGATTACACCAAACTTTGCTGCCATGTATCGGAAATATCAATATTCAATAAATTTATCATTTTCGTCTCCCACTTTCTCTTCCCATTTCATGGGCTTCCATCTATATAAACTAGGAGTTTTTTCCAGGCACAAATTTCCGGTATTATTTTCGCGAATTTTAGGGAAGTTTTCTGCACTTTTACAAAGGTCAGTTTTTTTTTTTTTTAACTATGTTGAATCATTTCTGTTTAGATACTTCTCCTCTTCTTTCAATTAGAATCCAGGCATATAATATTTTGTTTTAGTTTTCGACTGCAATAGATAGGAAGATAATTCATTATAGTAATAATAAGGGGTTGGTATTTTTGTAGGAACTCATGTTTTATTGAAACCTGAAAAAAATTAAATTTGATTACACCAAACTTTGCTGCCATGTATCGGAAATATCAATATTCAATAAATTTATCATTTTCGTCTCCCACTTTCTCTTCCCATTTCATGGGCTTCCATCTATATAAACTAGCAGTTTTTTCCAGGCACAAATTTCCGGTATTATTTTCGCGAATTTTAGGGAAGTTTTCTGCACTTTTACAAAGGTCAGTTTTTTTTTTTTTTAACTATGTTGAATTATTTCTGTTTAGATACTTGTCCTCTTCTTTCAATTAGAATCCAGGCATATAATATTTTGTTTTAGTTTTCGACTGCAATAGATAGGAAGATAATTCATTATAGTAATAATAAGAGGTTGGTATTTTTGTAGGAACTCATGTTTTATTGAAACCTGAAAAAAATTAAATTTGATTACACCAAACTTTGCTGCCATGTATCGGAAATATCAATATTCAATAAATTTATCATTTTCGTCTCCCACTTTCTCTTCCCATTTCATGGGCTTCCATCTATATAAACTAGCAGTTTTTTCCAGGCACAAATTTCCGGTATTATTTTCGCGAATTTTATGAAAGTTTTCTGCACTTTTACAAAGGTCAGTTTTTTTTTTTTTAACTATGTTGAATCATTTCTGTTTAGATACTTCTCCTCTTCTTTCAATTAGAATCCAGGCATATAATATTTTGTTTTAGTTTTCGACTGCAATAGATACGAAGATAATTCATTATAGTAATAATAAGGGGTTGGTATTTTTGTAGGAACTCATGTTTTATTGAAACCTGAAAAAAATTAAATTTGATTACACCAAACTTTGCTGCCATGTATCGGAAATATCAATATTCAATTAATTTATCATTTTCGTCTCCCACTTTCTCTTCCCATTTCATGGGCTTCCATCTATATAAACTAGCAGTTTTTTCCAGGCACAAATTTCCGGTATTATTTTCGCGAATTTTAGGGAAGTTTTCTGCACTTTTACAAAGGTCAGTTTTTTTTTTTTTAACTATGTTGAATCATTTCTGTTTAGATACTTCTCCTCTTCTTTCAATTAGAATCCAGGCATATAATATTTTGTTTTAGTATTCGACTGCAATAGATAGGAAGATAATTCATTATAGTAATAATAAGGGGTTGGTATTTTTGTAGGAACTCATGTTTTATTGAAAACTGAAAAAAATTAAATTTGATTACACCAAACTTTGCTGCCATGTACCGGAAATATCAATATTCAATAAATTTATCATTTTCGTCTCCCACTTTCTCTTCCCATTTCATGGGCTTCCATCTATATAAACTAGCAGTTTTTTCCAGGCACAAATTTCCGGTATTATTTTCGCGAATTTTAGGGAAGTTTTCTGCACTTTTACAAAGGTCAGTTTTTTTTTTTTTTTTTTTTTTAACTATGTTGAATCATTTCTGTTTAGATACTTCTCCTCTTCTTTCAATTAGAATCCAGGCATATAATATTTTGTTTTAGTTTTCGACTGCAATAGATAGGAAGATAATTCATTATAGTAATAATAAGGGGTTGGTATTTTTGTAGGAACTTATGTTTTATTGAAACCTGAAAAAAATTAAATTTGATTACACCAAACTTTGCTCCCATGTATCGGAAATATCAATATTCAATAAATTTATCATTTTCGTCTCCCACTTTCTCTTCCCATTTCATGGGCTTCCATCTATATAAACTAGCAGTTTTTTCCAGGCACAAATTTCCGGTATTATTTTCGCGAATTTTAGGGAAGTTTCCTGCACTTTTACAAAGGTCAGTTTTTTTTTTTTAACTATGTTGAATCATTTCTGTTTAGATACTTCTCCTCTTCTTTCAATTAGAATCCAGGCATATAATATTTTGTTTTAGTTTTCGACTGCAATAGATAGGAAGATAATTCATTATAGTAATAATAAGGGGTTGGTATTTTTGTAGGAACTCATGTTTTATTGAAACCTGAAAAAAATTAAATTTGATTACACAAAACTTTGCTGCCATATATCGGAAATATCAATATTCAATAAATTTATCATTTTCGTCTCCCACTTTCTCTTCCCATTTCATGGGCTTCCATCTATATAAACTAGGAGTTTTTTCCAGGCACAAATTTCCGGTATTATTTTCGCGAATTTTAGGGAAGTTTTCTGCACTTTTACAAAGGTCAGTTTTTTTTTTTTAACTATGTTGAATCATTTCTGTTTAGATACTGTTTAGATACTGTTAGATATTTCTGTTTAGATACTGTTAGATTTCTGTTAGATTCCTCTTCTTTCAATTAGAATCCAGGCATATAATATTTTGTTTTAGTTTTCGACTGCAATAGATAGGAAGATAATTCATTATAGTAATAATAAGGGGTTGGTATTTTTGTAGGAACTCATGTTTTATTGAAACCTGAAAAAAATTAAATTTGATTACACCAAACTTTGCTGCCATGTATCGGAAATATCAATATTCAATAAATTTATCATTTTCGTCTCTCACTTTCTCTTCCCATTTCATGGGCTTCCATGTATATAAACTAGCAGTTTTTTCCAGGCACAAATTTCCGGTATTATTTTCGCGAATTTTAGGGAAGTTTTCTGCAATTTTACAAAGGTCAGTTTTTTTTTTTTTTTTTTTTTTTTTTTAACTATGTTGAATCATTTCTGTTTAGATACTTCTCCTCTTCTTTCAATTAGAATCCAGGCATATAATATTTTGTTTTAGTTTTCGACTGCAATAGATAGGAAGATAATTCATTATAGTAATAATAAGGGGTTGGTATTTTTGTAGGAACTCATGTTTTATTGAAACCTGAAAAAAATTAAATTTGATTACACCAAACTTTGCTGCCATGTATCGGAAATATCAATATTCAATAAATTTATCATTTTCGTCTCCCACTTTCTCTTCCCATTTCATGGGCTTCCATCTATATAAACTAGCAGTTTTTTCCAGGCACAAATTTCCGGTATTATTTTCGCGAATTTTAGGGAAGTTTTCTGCACTTTTACAAAGGTCAGTTTTTTTTTTTTTTTTAACTATGTTGAATCATTTCTGTTTAGATACTTCTCCTCTTCTTTCAATTAGAATCCAGGCATATAATATTTTGTTTTAGTTTTCGACTGCAATAGATAGGAAGATAATTCATTATAGTAATAATAAGGGGTTGATATTTTTGTAGGAACTCATGTTTTATTGAAACCTGAAAAAAATTAAATTTGATTACACCAAACTTTGCTGCCATGTATCGGAAATATCAATATTCAATAAATTTATCATTTTCGTCTCCCACTTTCTCTTCCCATTTCTTGGGCTTCCATCTATATAAACTAGCAGTTTTTTCCAGGCACAAATTTCCGGTATTATTTTCGCGAATTTTAGGGAAGTTTTCTGCACTTTTACAAAGGTCAGTTTTTTTTTTTTTTTTTTTTTAACCACGTTGAATCATTTCTGTTTAGATACTTCTCCTCTTCTTTCAATTAGAATCCAGGCATATAATATTTTGTTTTAGTTTTCGACTGCAATAGATAGGAAGATAATTCATTATAGTAATAAAAAGGGGTTGGTATTTTTGTAGGAACTCATGTTTTATTGAAACCTGAAAAAAATTAAATTTGATTACACCAAACTTTGCTGCCATGTATCGGAAATATCAATATTCAATAAATTTATCATTTTCGTCTCCCACTTTCTCTTCCCATTTCATGGGCTTCCATCTATATAAACTAGCAGTTTTTTCCAGGCACAAATTTCCGGTATTATTTTCGCGAATTTTAGGGAAGTTTTCTGCACTTTTACAAAGGTCAGTTTTTTTTTTTTTAACTATGTTGAATCATTTCTGTTTAGATACTTCTCCTCTTCTTTCAATTAGAATCCAGGCATATAATATTTTGTTTTAGTTTTCGACTGCAATAGATAGGAAGATAATTCATTATAGTAATAATAAGGGGTTGGTATCTTTGTAGGAACCCATGTTTTATTGAAACCTGAAAAAAATTAAATTTGATTACACCAAACTTTGCTGCCATGTATCGGAAATATCAATATTCAATAAATTTATCATTTTCGTCTCCCACTTTCTCTTCCCATTTCATGGGCTTCCATCTATATAAACTAGCAGTTTTTTCCAGGCACAAATTTCCGGTATTATTTTCGCGAATTTTAGGGAAGTTTTCTGCAATTTTACAAAGGTCAGGTTTTTTTTTTTTTTTTTTTTTTAACCATGTTGAATCATTTCTGTTTAGATACTTCTCCTCTTCTTTCAATTAGAATCCAGGCATATAATATTTTGTTTTAGTTTTCGACTGCAATAGATAGGAAGATAATTCATTATAGTAATAATAAGGGGTTGGTATTTTTGTAGGAACTCATGTTTTATTGAAACCTGAAAAAAATTAAATTTGATTACACCAAACTTTGCTGCCATGTATCGGAAATATCAATATTCAATAAATTTATCATTTTCGTCTCCCACTTTCTCTTCCCATTTCATGGGCTTCCATCTATATAAACTAGCAGTTTTTTCCAGGCACAAATTTCCGGTATTATTTTCGCGAATTTTAGGGAATTTTCTGCACTTTTACAAAGGTCAGTTTTTTTTTTTTTTAACTATGTTGAATCATTTCTGTTTGGATACTTCTCCTCTTCTTTCAATTAGAATCCAGGCATATAATATTTTGTTTTCGTTTTCGACTGCAATAGATAGGAAGATAATTCATTATAGTAATAATAAGGGGTTGGTATTTTTGTAGGAACTCATGTTTTATTGAAACCTGAAAAAAATTAAATTTGATTACACCAAACTTTGCTGCCATGTATCGGAAATATCAATATTCAATAAATTTATCATTTTCGTCTCCCACTTTCTCTTCCCATTTCATGGGCTTCCATCTATATAAACTAGCAGTTTTTTCCAGGCACAAATTTCCGGTATTATTTTCGCGAATTTTAGGGAAGTTTTCTGCACTTTTACAAAGGTCAGTTTTTTTTTTTTTTTTAACTATGTTGAATCATTTCTGTTTAGATACTTCTCCTCTTCTTTCAATTAGAATCCAGGCATATAATATTTTGTTTTAGTTTTCGACTGCAATAGATAGGAAGATAATTCATTATAGTAATAATAAGGGGTTGGTATTTTTGTAGGAACTCATGTTTTATTGAAACCTGAAAAAAATTAAATTTGATTACACCAAACTTTGCTGCCATGTATCGGAAATATCAATATTCAATAAATTTATCATTTTCGTCTCCCACTTTCTCTTCCCATTTCATGGGCTTCCATCTATATAAACTAGCAGTTTTTTCCAGGCACAAATTTCCGGTATTCTTTTCGCGAATTTTAGGGAAGTTTTCTGCAATTTTACAAAGGTCAGTTTTTTTTTTTTTTTTAACTATGTTGAATCATTTCTGTTTAGATACTTCTCCTCTTCTTTCAATTAGAATCCAGGCATATAATATTTTGTTTTAGTTTTCGACTGCAATAGATAAGAAGATAATTCATTATAGTAATAATAAGGGGTTGGTATTTTTGTAGGAACTCATGTTTTATTGAAACCTGAAAAAAATTAAATTTGATTACACCAAACTTTGCTGCCATGTATCGGAAATATCAATATTCAATAAATTTATCATTTTCGTCTCCCACTTTCTCTTCCCATTTCATGGGCTTCCATCTATATAAACTAGCAGTTTTTTCCAGGCACAAATTTCCGGTATTATTTTCGCGAATTTTAGGGAAGTTTTCTGCACTTTTACAAAGGTCAGTTTTTTTTTTTTTAACTATGTTGAATCATTTCTGTTTAGATACTTCTCCTCTTCTTTCAATTAGAATCCAGGCATATAATATTTTGTTTTAGTATTCGACTGCAATAGATAGGAAGATAATTCATTATAGTAATAATAAGGGGTTGGTATTTTTGTAGGAACTCATGTTTTATTGAAACCTGAAAAAAATTAAATTTGATTACACCAAACTTTGCTGCCATGTATCGGAAGTATCAATATTCAATAAATTTATCATTTTCGTCTCCCACTTTCTCTTCCCATTTCATGGGCTTCCATCTATATAAACTAGCAGTTTTTTCCAGGCACAAATTTCCGGTATTATTTTCGCGAATTTTAGGGAAGTTTTCTGCACTTTTACAAAGGTCAGTTTTTTTTTTTTTTAACTGTGTTGAATCATTTCTGTTTAGATACTTCTCCTCTTCTTTCAATTAGAATCCAGGCATATAATATTTTGTTTTAGTTTTCGACTGCAATAGATAGGAAGATAATTCATTATAGTAATAATAAGGGGTTGGTATTTTTGTAGGAACTTATGTTTTATTGAAACCTGAAAAAAATTAAATTTGATTACACCAAACTTTGCTGCCATGTATCGGAAATATCAATATTCAATAAATTTATCATTTTCGTCTCCCACTTTCTCTTCCCATTTCATGGGCTTCCATCTATATAAACTAGCAGTTTTTTCCAGGCACAAATTTCCGGTATTATTTTCGCGAATTTTAGGGAAGTTTTCTGCACTTTTACAAAGGTCAGTTTTTTTTTTTTTAACTATGTTGAATCATTTCTGTTTAGATACTTCTCCTCTTCTTTCAATTAGAATCCAGGCATATAATATTTTGTTTTAGTTTTCGACTGCAATAGATAGGAAGATAATTCATTATAGTAATAATAAGGGGTTGGTATTTTTGTAGGAACTCATGTTTTATTGAAACCTGAAAAAAATTAAATTTGATTACACCAAACTTTGCTGCGATGTATCGGAAATATCAATATTCAATAAATTTATCATTTTCGTCTCCCACTTTCTCTTCCCATTTCATGGGCTTCCATCTATATAAACTAGCAGTTTTTTCCAGGCACAAATTTCCGGTATTATTTTCGCGAATTTTAGGGAAGTTTTCTGCACTTTTACAAAGGTCAGTTTTTTTTGTTTTTTTTCACTATGTTTAATCATTTCTGTTTAGATACTTCTCCTCTTCTTTCAATTAGAATCCAGGCATATAATATTTTGTTTTAGTTTTCGACTGCAATAGATAGGAAGATAATTCATTATAGTAATAATAAGGGGTTGGTATTTTTGTAGGAACTCATGTTTTATTGAAACCTGAAAAAAATTAAATTTGATTACACCAAACTTTGCTGCCATGTATCGGAAATATCAATATTCAATAAATTTATCATTTTCGTCTCCCACTTTCTCTTCCCATTTCATGGGCTTCCATCTATATAAACTAGCAGTTTTTTCCAGGCACAAATTTCCGGTATTATATTCGCGAATTTTAGGGAAGTTTCCTGCACTTTTACAAAGGTCAGTTTTTTTTTTTTAACTATGTTGAATCATTTCTGTTTAGATACTTCTCCTCTTCTTTCAATTAGAATCCAGGCATATAATATTTTGTTTTAGTTTTCGACTGCAATAGATAGGAAGATAATTCATTATAGTAATAATAAGGGGTTGGTATTTTTGTAGGAACTCATGTTTTATTGAAACCTGAAAAAAATTAAATTTGATTACACCAAACTTTGCTGCCATGTATCGGAAATATCAATATTCAATAAATTTATCATTTTCGTCTCCCACTTTCTCTTCCCATTTCATGGGCTTCCATCTATATAAACTAGGAGTTTTTTCCAGGCACAAATTTCCGGTATTATTTTCGCGAATTTTAGGGAAGTTTTCTGCACTTTTACAAAGGTCAGTTTTTTTTTTTAACTATGTTGAATCATTTCTGTTTAGATACTGTTTAGATACTGTTAGATATTTCTGTTTAGATACTGTTAGATTTCTGTTAGATTCCTCTTCTTTCAATTAGAATCCAGGCATATAATATTTTGTTTTAGTTTTCGACTGCAATAGATAGGAAGATAATTCATTATAGTAATAATAAGGGGTTGGTATTTTTGTAGGAACTCATGTTTTATTGAAACCTGAAAAAAATTAAATTTGATTACACCAAACTTTGCTGCCATGTATCGGAAATATCAATATTCAATAAATTTATCATTTTCGTCTCCCACTTTCTCTTCCCATTTCATGGGCTTCCATCTATATAAACTAGCAGTTTTTTCCAGGCACAAATTTCCGGTATTCTTTTCGCGAATTTTAGGGAAGTTTTCTGCAATTTTACAAAGGTCAGTTTTTTTTTTTTTTTTTAACTATGTTGAATCATTTCTGTTTAGATACTTCTCCTCTTCTTTCTTTTAGAATCCAGGCATATAATATTTTGTTTTAGTTTTCGACTGCAATAGATAGGAAGATAATTCATTATAGTAATAATAAGGGGTTGGTATTTTTGTAGGAACTCATGTTTTATTGAAACCTGAAAAAAATTAAATTTGATTACACCAAACTTTGCTGCCATGTATCGGAAATATCAATATTCAATAAATTTATCATTTTCGTCTCCCACTTTCTCTTCCCATTTCATGGGCTTCCATCTATATAAACTAGCAGTTTTTTCCAGGCACAAATTTCCGGTATTATTTTCGCGAATTTTAGGGAAGTTTTCTGCACTTTTACAAAGGTCAGTTTTTTTTGTTTTTTTTCACTATGTTGAATCATTTCTGTTTAGATACTTCTCCTCTTCTTTCAATTAGAATCCAGGCATATAATATTTTGTTTTAGTTTTCGACTGCAATAGATAGGAAGATAATTCATTATAGTAATAATAAGGGGTTGGTATTTTTGTAGGAACTCATGTTTTATTGAAACCTGAAAAAAATTAAATTTGATTACACCAAACTTTGCTGCCATGTATCGGAAATATCAATATTCAATAAATTTATCATTTTCGTCTCCCACTTTCTCTTCCCATTTCATGGGCTTCCATCTATATAAACTAGCAGTTTTTTCCAGGCACAAATTTCCGGTATTATTTTCGCGAATTTTAGGGAAGTTTCCTGCACTTTTACAAAGGTCAGTTTTTTTTTTTTAACTATGTTGAATCATTTCTGTTTAGATACTTCTCCTCTTCTTTCAATTAGAATCCAGGCATATAATATTTTGTTTTAATTTTCGACTGCAATAGATAGGAAGATAATTCATTATAGTAATAATAAGGGGTTGGTATTTTTGTAGGAACTCATGTTTTATTGAAACCTGAAAAAAATTAAATTTGATTACACCAAACTTTGCTGCCATGTATCGGAAATATCAATATTCAATAAATTTATCATTTTCGTCTCCCACTTTCTCTTCCCATTTCATGGGCTTCCATCTATATAAACTAGGAGTTTTTTCCAGGCACAAATTTCCGGTATTATTTTCGCGAATTTTAGGGAAGTTTTCTGCACTTTTACAAAGGTCAGTTTTTTTTTTAACTATGTTGAATCATTTCTGTTTAGATACTGTTTAGATACTGTTAGATATTTCTGTTTAGATACTGTTAGATTTCTGTTAGATTCCTCTTCTTTCAATTAGAATCCAGGCATATAATATTTTGTTTTAGTTTTCGACTGCAATAGATAGGAAGATAATTCATAATAGTAATAATAAGGGGTTGGTATTTTTGTAGGAACTCATGTTTTATTGAAACCTGAAAAAAATTAAATTTGATTACACCAAACTTTGCTGCCATGTATCGGAAATATCAATATTCAATAAATTTATCATTTTCGTCTCCCACTTTCTCTTCCCATTTCATGGGCTTCCATCTATATAAACTAGCAGTTTTTTCCAGGCACAAATTTCCGGTATTATTTTCGCGAATTTTAGGGAAGTTTTCTGCACTTTTACAAAGGTCAGTTTTTTTTTTTTTTTTTTTTTTTAACCATGTTGAATCATTTCTGTTTAGATACTTCTCTTCTTCTTTCAATTAGAATCCAGGCATATAATATTTTGTTTTAGTTTTCGACTGCAATAGATAGGAAGATAATTCATTATAGTAATAAAAAGGGGTTGGTATTTTTGTAGGAACTCATGTTTTATTGAAACCTGAAAAAAATTAAATTTGATTACACCAAACTTTGCTGCCATGTATCGGAAATATCAATATTCAATAAATTTATCATTTTCGTCTCCCACTTTCTCTTCCCATTTCATGGGCTTCCATCTATATAAACTAGCAGTTTTTTCCAGGCACAAATTTCCGGTATTATTTTCGCGAATTTTAGGGAAGTTTTCTGCACTTTTACAAAGGTCAGTTTTTTTTTTTAACTATGTTGAATCATTTCTGTTTAGATACTTCTCCTCTTCTTTCAATTAGAATCCAGGCATATAATATTTTGTTTTAGTTTTCGACTGCAATAGATAGGAAGATAATTCATTATAGTAATAATAAGGGGTTGGTATTTTTGTAGGAACTCATGTTTTATTGAAACCTGAAAAAAATTAAATTTGATTACACCAAACTTTGCTGCCATGTATCGGAAATATCAATATTCAATAAATTTATCATTTTCGTCTCCCACTTTCTCTTCCCATTTCATGGGCTTCCATCTATATAAACTAGCAGTTTTTTCCAGGCACAAATTTCCGGTATTATTTTCGCGAATTTTAGGGAAGTTTCCTGCACTTTTACAAAGGTCAGTTTTTTTTTTTAACTATGTTGAATCATTTCTGTTTAGATACTTCTCCTCTTCTTTCAATTAGAATCCAGGCATATAATATTTTGTTTTAATTTTCGACTGCAATAGATAGGAAGATAATTCATTATAGTAATAATAAGGGGTTGGTATTTTTGTAGGAACTCATGTTTTATTGAAACCTGAAAAAAATTAAATTTGATTACACCAAACTTTGCTGCCTTGTATCGGAAATATCAATATTCAATAAATTTATCATTTTCGTCTCCCACTTACTCTTCCCATTTCATGGGCTTCCATCTATATAAACTAGGAGTTTTTTCCAGGCACAAATTTCCGGTATTATTTTCGCGAATTTTAGGGAAGTTTTCTGCACTTTTACAAAGGTCAGTTTTTTTTTTTAACTATGTTGAATCATTTCTGTTTAGATACTGTTTAGATACTGTTAGATATTTCTGTTTAGATACTGTTAGATTTCTGTTAGATTCCTCTTCTTTCAATTAGAATCCAGGCATATAATATTTTGTTTTAGTTTTCGACTGCAATAGATAGGAAGATAATTCATTATAGTAATAATAAGGGGTTGGTATTTTTGTAGGAACTCATGTTTTATTGAAACCTGAAAAAAATTAAATTTGATTACACCAAACTTTGCTGCCATGTATCGGAAATATCAATATTCAATAAATTTATCATTTTCGTCTCTCACTTTCTCTTCCCATTTCATGGGCTTTCATGTATATAAACTAGCAGTTTTTTCCAGGCACAAATTTCCGGTATTATTTTCGCGAATTTTAGGGAAGTTTTCTGCAATTTTACAAAGGTCAGTTTTTTTTTTTTTTTTTTTTAAACTATGTTGAATCATTTCTGTTTAGATACTTCTCCTCTTCTTTCAATTAGAATCCAGGCATATAATATTTTGTTTTAGTTTTCGACTGCAATAGATAGGAAGATAATTCATTATAGTAATAATAAGGGGTTGGTATTTTTGTAGGAACTCATGTTTTATTGAAACCTGAAAAAAATTAAATTTGATTACACCAAACTTTGCTGCCATGTATCGGAAATATCAATATTCAATAAATTTATCATTTTCGTCTCCCACTTTCTCTTCCCATTTCATGGGCTTCCATCTATATAAACTAGCAGTTTTTTCCAGGCACAAATTTCCGGTATTATTTTCGCGAATTTTAGGGAAGTTTTCTGCACTTTTACAAAGGTCAGTTTTTTTTTTTTTAACTATGTTGAATCATTTCTGTTTAGATACTTCTCCTCTTCTTTCAATTAGAATCCAGGCATATAATATTTTGTTT
The DNA here is from genome assembly GCF_044657685.1 of Stegodyphus dumicola. Taxonomy (NCBI): domain Eukaryota; kingdom Metazoa; phylum Arthropoda; class Arachnida; order Araneae; family Eresidae; genus Stegodyphus; species Stegodyphus dumicola. The sequence goes on from NC_140776.1 coordinate 1,560,874, forward strand.
TAGTTTTCGACTGCAATAGATAGGAAGATAATTCATTATAGTAATAATAAGGGGTTGGTATTTTTGTAGAAACTCATGTTTTATTGAAACCTGAAAAAAATTAAATTTGATTACACCAAACTTTGCTGCCATGTATCGGAAATATCAATATTCAATAAATTTATCATTTTCGTCTCCCACTTTCTCTTCCGATTTCATGGGCTTCCATCTATATAAACTAGCAGTTTTTTCCAGGCACAAATTTCCGGTATTATTTTCGCGAATTTTAGGGAAGTTTTCTGCACTTTTACAAAGGTCAGTTTTTTTTTTTTAACTATGTTGAATCATTTCTGTTTAGATACTTCTCCTCTTCTTTCAATTAGAATCCAGGCATATAATATTTTGTTTTAGTTTTCGACTGCAATAGATAGGAAGATAATTCATTATAGTAATAATAAGCGGTTGGTATTTTTGTAGGAACTCATGTTTTATTGAAACCTGAAAAAAATTAAATTTGATTACACCAAACTTTGCTGCCATGTATCGGAAATATCAATATTCAATAAATTTATCATTTTCGTCTCCCACTTTCTCTTCCCATTTCATGGGCTTCCATCTATATAAACTAGCAGTTTTTTCCAGACACAAATTTCCGGTATTATTTTCGCGAATTTTAGGGAAGTTTTCTGCACTTTTACAAAGGTCAGTTTTTTTTATTTTTTTTTTTAACTATGTTGAATCATTTCTGTTTAGATACTTCTCCTCTTCTTTCAATTAGAATCCAGGCATATAATATTTTGTTTTAGTTTTCGACTGCAATAGATAGGAAGATAATTCATTATAGTAATAATAAGGGGTTGGTATTTTTGTAGGAACTCATGTTTTATTGAAACCTGAAAAAAATTAAATTTGATTACACCAAACTTTGCTGCCATGTATCGGAAATATCAATATTCAATAAATTTATCATTTTCGTCTCCCACTTTCTCTTCCCATTTCATGGGCTTCCATCTATATAAACTAGCAGTTTTTTCCAGGCACAAATTTCCGGTATTATTTTCGCGAATTTTAGGGAAGTTTTCTGCACTTTTACAAAGGTCAGTTTTTTTTTTTTTAACTATGTTGAATCATTTCTGTTTAGATACTTCTCCTCTTCTTTCAATTAGAATCCAGGCATATAATATTTTGTTTTAGTTTTCGACTGCAATAGATAGGAAGATAATTCATTATAGTAATAATAAGGGGTTGGTATTTTTGTAGAAACTCATGTTTTATTGAAACCTGAAAAAAATTAAATTTGATTACACCAAACTTTGCTGCCATGTATCGGAAATATCAATATTCAATAAATTTATCATTTTCGTCTCCCACTTTCTCTTCCCATTTCATGGGCTTCCATCTATATAAACTAGCAGTTTTTTCCAGGCACAAATTTCCGGTATTATTTTCGCGAATTTTAGGGAAGTTTTCTGCACTTTTACAAAGGTCAGTTTTTTTTTTAACTATGTTGAATCATTTCTGTTTAGATACTTCTCCTCTTCTTTCAATTAGAATCCAGGCATATAATATTTTGTTTTAGTTTTCGACTGCAATAGATAGGAAGATAATTCATTATAGTAATAATAAGCGGTTGGTATTTTTGTAGGAACTCATGTTTTATTGAAACCTGAAAAAAATTAAATTTGATTACACCAAACTTTGCTGCCATGTATCGGAAATATCAATATTCAATAAATTTATCATTTTCGTCTCCCACTTTCTCTTCCCATTTCATGGGCTTCCATCTATATAAACTAGCAGTTTTTTCCAGACACAAATTTCCGGTATTATTTTCGCGAATTTTAGGGAAGTTTTCTGCACTTTTACAAAGGTCAGTTTTTTTTATTTTTTTTTTTAACTATGTTGAATCATTTCTGTTTAGATACTTCTCCTCTTCTTTCAATTAGAATCCAGGCATATAATATTTTGTTTTAGTTTTCGACTGCAATAGATAGGAAGATAATTCATTATAGTAATAATAAGGGGTTGGTATTTTTGTAGGAACCCATGTTTTATTGAAACCTGAAAAAAATTAAATTTGATTACACCAAACTTTGCTGCCATGTATCGGAAATATCAATATTCAATAAATTTATCATTTTCGTCTCCCACTTTCTCTTCCCATTTCATGGGCTTCCATCTATATAAACTAGCAGTTTTTTCCAGGCACAAATTTCCGGTATTATTTTCGCGAATTTTAGGGAAGTTTTCTGCAATTTTACAAAGGTCAGGTTTTTTTTTTTTTTTTTTTTTTAACCATGTTGAATCATTTCTGTTTAGATACTTCTCCTCTTCTTTCAATTAGAATCCAGGCATATAATATTTTGTTTTAGTTTTCGACTGCAATAGATAGGAAGATAATTCATTATAGTAATAATAAGGGGTTGGTATTTTTGTAGGAACTCATGTTTTATTGAAACCTGAAAAAAATTAAATTTGATTACACCAAACTTTGCTGCCATGTATCGGAAATATCAATATTCAATAAATTTATCATTTTCGTCTCCCACTTTCTCTTCCCATTTCATGGGCTTCCATCTATATAAACTAGCAGTTTTTTCCAGGCACAAATTTCCGGTATTATTTTCGCGAATTTTAGGGAAGTTTTCTGCAATTTTACAAAGGTCAGGTTTTTTTTTTTTTTTTTTTTTAACCATGTTGAATCATTTCTGTTTAGATACTTCTCCTCTTCTTTCAATTAGAATCCAGGCATATAATATTTTGTTTTAGTTTTCGACTGCAATAGATAGGAAGATAATTCATTATAGTAATAATAAGGGGTTGGTATTTTTGTAGGAACTCATGTTTTATTGAAACCTGAAAAAAATTAAATTTGATTACACCAAACTTTGCTGCCATGTATCGGAAATATCAATATTCAATAAATTTATCATTTTCGTCTCCCACTTTCTCTTCCCATTTCATGGGCTTCCATCTATATAAACTAGCAGTTTTTTCCAGGCACAAATTTCCGGTATTATTTTCGCGAATTTTAGGGAAGTTTTCTGCACTTTTACAAAGGTCAGTTTTTTTTTTTTAACTATGTTGAATCATTTCTGTTTAGATACTTCTCCTCTTCTTTCAATTAGAATCCAGGCATATAATATTTTGTTTTAGTTTTCGACTGCAATAGATAGGAAGATAATTCATTATAGTAATAATAAGGGGTTGGTATTTTTGTAGGAACTCATGTTTTATTAAAACCTGAAAAAAATTAAATTTGATTACACCAAACTTTGCTGCCATGTATCGGAAATATCGATATTCAATAAATTTATCATTTTCGTCTCCCACTTTCTCTTCCCATTTCATGGGCTTCCATCTATATAAACTAGCAGTTTTTTCCAGGCACAAATTTCCGGTATTCTTTTCGCGAATTTTAGGGAAGTTTTCTGCAATTTTACAAAGGTCAGTTTTTTTTTTTTTTAACTATGTTGAATCATTTCTGTTTAGATACTTCTCCTCTTCTTTCAATTAGAATCCAGGCATATAATATTTTGTTTTAGTTTTCGACTGCAATAGATAGGAAGATAATTCATTATAGTAATAATAAGGGGTTGGTATTTTTGTAGGAACTCATGTTTTATTGAAAACTGAAAAAAATTAAATTTGATTACACCAAACTTTGCTGCCATGTATCGGAAATATCAATATTCAATAAATTTATCATTTTCGTCTCCCACTTTCTCTTCCCATTTGATGGGCTTCCATCTATATAAACTAGCAGTTTTTTCCAGGCACAAATTTCCGGTATTATTTTCGCGAATTTTAGGGAAGTTTTCTGCACTTTTACAAAGGTCAGTTTTTTTTTTTTTTAACTATGTTGAATCATTTCTGTTTAGATACTTCTCCTCTTCTTTCAATTAGAATCCAGGCATATAATATTTTGTTTTAGTTTTCGACTGCAATAGATAGGAAGATAATTCATTATAGTAATAATAAGGGGTTGGTATTTTTGTAGGAACTCATGTTTTATTGAAACCTGAAAAAAATTAAATTTGATTACACCAAACTTTGCTGCCATGTATCGGAAATATCAATATTCAATAAATTTATCATTTTCGTCTCCCACTTTCTCTTCCCATTTCATGGGCTTCCATCTATATAAACTAGCAGTTTTTTCCAGGCACAAATTTCCGGTATTATTTTCGCGAATTTTAGGGAAGTTTTCTGCACTTTTACAAAGGTCAGTTTTTTTTTTTTTAACTATGTTGAATCATTTCTGTTTAGATACTTCTCCTCTTCTTTCAATTAGAATCCAGGCATATAATATTTTGTTTTAGTTTTCGACTGCAATAGATAGGAAGATAATTCATTATAGTAATAATAAGGGGTTGGTATTTTTGTAGGAACTCATGTTTTATTGAAACCTGAAAAAAATTAAATTTGATTACACCAAACTTTGCTGCCATGTATCGGAAATATCAATATTCAATAAATTTATCATTTTCGTCTCCCACTTTCTCTTCCCATTTCATGGGCTTCCATCTATATAAACTAGCAGTTTTTTCCAGACACAAATTTCCGGTATTATTTTCGCGAATTTTAGGGAAGTTTTCTGCACTTTTACAAAGGTCAGTTTTTTTTATTTTTTTTTTAACTATGTTGAATCATTTCTGTTTAGATACTTCTCCTCTTCTTTCAATTAGAATCCAGGCATATAATATTTTGTTTTAGTTTTCGACTGCAATAGATAGGAAGATAATTCATTATAGTAATAATAAGCGGTTGGTATTTTTGTAGGAACTCATGTTTTATTGAAACCTGAAAAAAATTAAATTTGATTACACCAAACTTTGCTGCCATGTATCGGAAATATCAATATTCAATAAATTTATCATTTTCGTCTCCCACTTTCTCTTCCCATTTCATGGGCTTCCATCTATATAAACTAGCAGTTTTTTCCAGACACAAATTTCCGGTATTATTTTCGCGAATTTTAGGGAAGTTTTCTGCACTTTTACAAAGGTCAGTTTTTTTTATTTTTTTTTTTAACTATGTTGAATCATTTCTGTTTAGATACTTCTCCTCTTCTTTCAATTAGAATCCAGGCATATAATATTTTGTTTTAGTTTTCGACTGCAATAGATAGGAAGATAATTCATTATAGTAATAATAAGGGGTTGGTATTTTTGTAGGAACTCATGTTTTATTGAAACCTGAAAAAAATTAAATTTGATTACACCAAACTTTGCTGCCATGTATCGGAAATATCAATATTCAATAAATTTATCATTTTCGTCTCCCACTTTCTCTTCCCATTTCATGGGCTTCCATCTATATAAACTAGCAGTTTTTTCCAGGCACAAATTTCCGGTATTATTTTCGCGAATTTTAGGGAAGTTTTCTGCACTTTTACAAAGGTCAGTTTTTTTTTTTAACTATGTTGAATCATTTCTGTTTAGATACTTCTCCTCTTCTTTCAATTAGAATCCAGGCATATAATATTTTGTTTTAGTTTTCGACTGCAATAGATAGGAAGATAATTCATTATAGTAATAATAAGGGGTTGGTATTTTTGTAGAAACTCATGTTTTATTGAAACCTGAAAAAAATTAAATTTGATTACACCAAACTTTGCTGCCATGTATCGGAAATATCAATATTCAATAAATTTATCATTTTCGTCTCCCACTTTCTCTTCCCATTTCATGGGCTTCCATCTATATAAACTAGCAGTTTTTTCCAGGCACAAATTTCCGGTATTATTTTCGCGAATTTTAGGGAAGTTTTCTGCACTTTTACAAAGGTCAGTTTTTTTTTTTAACTATGTTGAATCATTTCTGTTTAGATACCTTCTCCTCTTCTTTCAATTAGAATCCAGGCATATAATATTTTGTTTTAGTTTTCGACTGCAATAGATAGGAAGATAATTCATTATAGTAATAATAAGCGGTTGGTATTTTTGTAGGAACTCATGTTTTATTGAAACCTGAAAAAAATTAAATTTGATTACACCAAACTTTGCTGCCATGTATCGGAAATATCAATATTCAATAAATTTATCATTTTCGTCTCCCACTTTCTCTTCCCATTTCATGGGCTTCCATCTATATAAACTAGCAGTTTTTTCCAGACACAAATTTCCGGTATTATTTTCGCGAATTTTAGGGAAGTTTTCTGCACTTTTACAAAGGTCAGTTTTTTTTATTTTTTTTTTTAACTATGTTGAATCATTTCTGTTTAGATACTTCTCCTCTTCTTTCAATTAGAATCCAGGCATATAATATTTTGTTTTAGTTTTCGACTGCAATAGATAGGAAGATAATTCATTATAGTAATAATAAGGGGTTGGTATTTTTGTAGGAACCCATGTTTTATTGAAACCTGAAAAAAATTAAATTTGATTACACCAAACTTTGCTGCCATGTATCGGAAATATCAATATTCAATAAATTTATCATTTTCGTCTCCCACTTTCTCTTCCCATTTCATGGGCTTCCATCTATATAAACTAGCAGTTTTTTCCAGGCACAAATTTCCGGTATTATTTTCGCGAATTTTAGGGAAGTTTTCTGCAATTTTACAAAGGTCAGGTTTTTTTTTTTTTTTTTTTTTTAACCATGTTGAATCATTTCTGTTTAGATACTTCTCCTCTTCTTTCAATTAGAATCCAGGCATATAATATTTTGTTTTAGTTTTCGACTGCAATAGATAGGAAGATAATTCATTATAGTAATAATAAGGGGTTGGTATTTTTGTAGGAACTCATGTTTTATTGAAACCTGAAAAAAATTAAATTTGATTACACCAAACTTTGCTGCCATGTATCGGAAATATCAATATTCAATAAATTTATCATTTTCGTCTCCCACTTTCTCTTCCCATTTCATGGGCTTCCATCTATATAAACTAGCAGTTTTTTCCAGGCACAAATTTCCGGTATTATTTTCGCGAATTTTAGGGAAGTTTTCTGCACTTTTACAAAGGTCAGTTTTTTTTTTTTAACTATGTTGAATCATTTCTGTTTAGATACTTCTCCTCTTCTTTCAATTAGAATCCAGGCATATAATATTTTGTTTTAGTTTTCGACTGCAATAGATAGGAAGATAATTCATTATAGTAATAATAAGGGGTTGGTATTTTTGTAGGAACTCATGTTTTATTAAAACCTGAAAAAAATTAAATTTGATTACACCAAACTTTGCTGCCATGTATCGGAAATATCGATATTCAATAAATTTATCATTTTCGTCTCCCACTTTCTCTTCCCATTTCATGGGCTTCCATCTATATAAACTAGCAGTTTTTTCCAGGCACAAATTTCCGGTATTCTTTTCGCGAATTTTAGGGAAGTTTTCTGCAATTTTACAAAGGTCAGTTTTTTTTTTTTTTTAACTATGTTGAATCATTTCTGTTTATAAACTTCTCCTCTTCTTTCAATTAGAATCCAGGCATATAATATTTTGTTTTAGTTTTCGACTGCAATAGATAGGAAGATAATTCATTATAGTAATAATAAGGGGTTGGTATTTTTGTAGGAACTCATGTTTTATTGAAACCTGAAAAAAATTAAATTTGATTACACCAAACTTTGCTGCCATGTATCGGAAATATCAATATTCAATAAATTTATCATTTTCGTCTCCCACTTTCTCTTCCCATTTGATGGGCTTCCATCTATATAAACTAGCAGTTTTTTCCAGGCACAAATTTCCGGTATTATTTTCGCGAATTTTAGGGAAGTTTTCTGCACTTTTACAAAGGTCAGTTTTTTTTTTTTTTTAACTATGTTGAATCATTTCTGTTTAGATTCTTCTCCTCTTCTTTCAATTAGAATCCAGGCATATAATATTTTGTTTTAGTTTTCGACTGCAATAGATAGGAAGATAATTCATTATAGTAATAATAAGGGGTTGGTATTTTTGTAGGAACTCATGTTTTATTGAAACCTGAAAAAAATTAAATTTGATTACACCAAACTTTGCTGCCATGTATCGGAAATATCAATATTCAATAAATTTATCATTTTCGTCTCCCACTTTCTCTTCCCATTTCATGGGCTTCCATCTATATAAACTAGCAGTTTTTTCCAGGCACAAATTTCCGGTATTATTTTCGCGAATTTTAGGGAAGTTTTCTGCACTTTTACAAAGGTCAGTTTTTTTTTTTAACTATGTTGAATCATTTCTGTTTAGATACTTCTCCTCTTCTTTCAATTAGAATCCAGGCATATAATATTTTGTTTTAGTTTTCGACTGCAATAGATAGGAAGATAATTCATTATAGTAATAATAAGGGGTTGGTATTTTTGTAGGAACTCATGTTTTATTGAAACCTGAAAAAAATTAAATTTGATTACACCAAACTTTGCTGCCATGTATCGGAAATATCAATATTCAATAAATTTATCATTTTCGTCTCCCACTTTCTCTTCCCATTTCATGGGCTTCCATCTATATAAACTAGCAGTTTTTTCCAGACACAAATTTCCGGTATTATTTTCGCGAATTTTAGGGAAGTTTTCTGCACTTTTACAAAGGTCAGTTTTTTTTATTTTTTTTTAACTATGTTGAATCATTTCTGTTTAGATACTTCTCCTCTTCTTTCAATTAGAATCCAGGCATATAATATTTTGTTTTAGTTTTCGACTGCAATAGATAGGAAGATAATTCATTATAGTAATAATAAGGGGTTGGTATTTTTGTAGGAACTCATGTTTTATTGAAACCTGAAAAAAATTAAATTTGATTACACCAAACTTTGCTGCCATGTATCGGAAATATCAATATTCAATAAATTTATCATTTTCGTCTCCCACTTTCTCTTCCCATTTCATGGGCTTCCATCTATATAAACTAGCAGTTTTTTCCAGGCACAAATTTCCGGTATTATTTTCGCGAATTTTAGGGAAGTTTTCTGCACTTTTACAAAGGTCAGTTTTTTTTTTTTTTTTAACTATGTTGAATCATTTCTGTTTAGATACTTCTCCTCTTCTTTCAATTAGAATCCAGGCATATAATATTTTGTTTTAGTTTTCGACTGCAGTAGATAGGAAGATAATTCATTATAGTAATAATAAGGGGTTGGTATTTTTGTAGGAACTCATGTTTTATTGAAACCTGAAAAAAATTAAATTTGATTACACCAAACTTTGCTGCCATGTATCGGATATATCAATATTGAATAAATTTATCATTTTCGTCTCCCACTTTCTCTTCCCATTTCATGGGCTTCCATCTATATAAACTAGCAGTTTTTTCCAGGCACAAATTTCCGGTATTATTTTCGCGAATTTTAGGGAAGTTTTCTGCACTTTTACAAAGGTCAGTTTTTTTTATTTTTTTTTTTAACTATGTTGAATCATTTCTGTTTAGATACTTCTCCTCTTCTTTCAATTAGAATCCAGGCATATAATATTTTGTTTTAGTTTTCGACTGCAATAGATAGGAAGATAATTCATTATAGTAATAATAAGGGGTTGGTATTTTTGTAGGAACCCATGTTTTACTGAAACCTGAAAAAAATTAAATTTGATTACACCAAACTTTGCTGCCATGTATCGGAAATATCAATATTCAATAAATTTATCATTTTCGTCTCCCACTTTCTCTTCCCATTTCATGGGCTTCCATCTATATAAACTAGCAGTTTTTTCCAGGCACAAATTTCCGGTATTATTTTCGCGAATTTTAGGGAAGTTTTCTGCAATTTTACAAAGGTCAGGTTTTTTTTTTTTTTTTTTTTTTTTAACCATGTTGAATCATTTCTGTTTAGATACTTCTCCTCTTCTTTCAATTAGAATCCAGGCATATAATATTTTGTTTTAGTTTTCGACTGCAATAGATAGGAAGATAATTCATTATAGTAATAATAAGGGGTTGGTATTTTTGTAGGAACTCATGTTTTATTGAAACCTGAAAAAAATTAAATTTGATTACACCAAACTTTGCTGCCATGTATCGGAAATATCAATATTCAATAAATTTATCATTTTCGTCTCCCACTTTCTCTTCCCATTTCATGGGCTTCCATCTATATAAACTAGCAGTTTTTTCCAGGCACAAATTTCCGGTATTCTTTTCGCGAATTTTAGGGAAGTTTTCTGCAATTTTACAAAGGTCAGTTTTTTTTTTTTTTTTTTTTTTAACTATGTTGAATCATTTCTGTTTAGATACTTCTCCTCTTCTTTCAATTAGAATCCAGGCATATAATATTTTGTTTTAGTTTTCGACTGCAATAGATAGGAAGATAATTCATTATAGTAATAATAAGGGGTTGGTATTTTTGTAGGAACTCATGTTTTATTGAAACCTGAAAAAAATTAAATTTGATTACACCAAACTTTGCTGCCATGTATCGGAAATATCAATATTCAATAAATTTATCATTTTCGTCTCCCACTTTCTCTTCCCATTTCATGGGCTTCCATCTATATAAACTAGCAGTTTTTTCCAGGCACAAATTTCCGGTATTATTTTCGCGAATTTTAGGGAAGTTTTCTGCACTTTTACAAAGGTCAGTTTTTTTTTTTTTTTTAACTATGTTGAATCATTTCTGTTTAGATACTTCTCCTCTTCTTTCAATTAGAATCCAGGCATATAATATTTTGTTTTAGTTTTCGACTGCAATAGATAGGAAGATAATTCATTATAGTAATAATAAGGGGTTGGTATTTTTGTAGGAACTCATGTTTTATTGAAACCTGAAAAAAATTAAATTTGATTACACCAAACTTTGCTGCCATGTATCGGAAATATCAATATTCAATAAATTTATCATTTTCGTCTCCCACTTTCTCTTCCCATTTCATGGGCTTCCATCTATATAAACTAGCAGTTTTTTCCAGGCACAAATTTCCGGTATTATTTTCGCGAATTTTAGGGAAGTTTTCTGCACTTTTACAAAGGTCAGTTTTTTTTTTTTTTTTTTAACCATGTTGAATCATTTCTGTTTAGATACTTCTCCTCTTCTTTCAATTAGAATCCAGGCATATAATATTTTGTTTTAGTTTTCGACTGCAATAGATAGGAAGATAATTCATTATAGTAATAATAAGGGGTTGGTATTTTTGTAGGAACTCATGTTTTATTGAAACCTGAAAAAAATTAAATTTGATTACACCAAACTTTGCTGCCATGTATCGGAAATATCAATATTCAATAAATTTATCATTTTCGTCTCCCACTTTCTCTTCCCATTTCATGGGCTTCCATCTATATAAACTAGCAGTTTTTTCCAGGCACAAATTTCCGGTATTCTTTTCGCGAATTTTAGGGAAGTTTTCTGCAATTTTACAAAGGTCAGTTTTTTTTTTTTTTTTTTTTTTTTAACTATGTTGAATCATTTCTGTTTAGATACTTCTCCTCTTCTTTCAATTAGAATCCAGGCATATAATATTTTGTTTTAGTTTTCGACTGCAATAGATAGGAAGATAATTCATTATAGTAATAATAAGGGGTTGGTATTTTTGTAGGAACTCATGTTTTATTGAAACCTGAAAAAAATTAAATTTGATTACACCAAACTTTGCTGCCATGTATCGGAAATATCAATATTCAATAAATTTATCATTTTCGTCTCCCACTTTCTCTTCCCATTTCATGGGCTTCCATCTATATAAACTAGCAGTTTTTTCCAGGCACAAATTTCCGGTATTATTTTCGCGAATTTTAGGGAAGTTTTCTGCACTTTTACAAAGGTCAGTTTTTTTTTTTTTTAACTATGTTGAATCATTTCTGTTTAGATACTTCTCCTCTTCTTTCAATTAGAATCCAGGCATATAATATTTTGTTTTAGTTTTCGACTGCAATAGATAGGAAGATAATTCATTATAGTAATAATAAGGGGTTGGTATTTTTGTAGGAACTCATGTTTTATTGAAACCTGAAAAAAATTAAATTTGATTACACCAAACTTTGCTGCCATGTATCGGAAATATCAATATTCAATAAATTTATCATTTTCGTCTCCCACTTTCTCTTCCCATTTCATGGGCTTCCATCTATATAAACTAGCAGTTTTTTCCAGGCACAAATTTCCGGTATTATTTTCGCGAATTTTAGGGAAGTTTTCTGCACTTTTACAAAGGTCAGTTTTTTTTTTTTTTTTTTAACCATGTTGAATCATTTCTGTTTAGATACTTCTCCTCTTCTTTCAATTAGAATCCAGGCATATAATATTTTGTTTTAGTTTTCGACTGCAATAGATAGGAAGATAATTCATTATAGTAATAAAAAGGGGTTGGTATTTTTGTAGGAACTCATGTTTTATTGAAACCTGAAAAAAATTAAATTTGATTACACCAAACTTTGCTGCCATGTATCGGAAATATCAATATTCAATAAATTTATCATTTTCGTCTCCCACTTTCTCTTCCCATTTCATGGGCTTCCATCTATATAAACTAGCAGTTTTTTCCAGGCACAAATTTCCGGTATTATTTTCGCGAATTTTAGGGAAGTTTTCTGCACTTTTACAAAGGTCAGTTTTTTTTTTAACTATGTTGAATCATTTCTGTTTAGATACTTCTCCTCTTCTTTCAATTAGAATCCAGGCATATAATATTTTGTTTTAGTTTTCGACTGCAATAGATAGGAAGATAATTCATTATAGTAATAATAAGGGGTTGGTATTTTTGTAGGAACTCATGTTTTATTGAAACCTGAAAAAAATTAAATTTGATTACACCAAACTTTGCTGCCATGTATCGGAAATATCAATATTCAATAAATTTATCATTTTCGTCTCCCACTTTCTCTTCCCATTTCATGGGCTTCCATCTATATAAACTAGCAGTTTTTTCCAGGCACAAATTTCCGGTATTATTTTCGCGAATTTTAGGGAAGTTTTCTGCACTTTTACAAAGGTCAGTTTTTTTTTTTTTAACTATGTTGAATCATTTCTGTTTAGATACTTCTCCTCTTCTTTCAATTAGAATCCAGGCATATAATATTTTGTTTTAGTTTTCGACTGCAATAGATAGGAAGATAATTCATTATAGTAATAATAAGGGGTTGGTATTTTTGTAGGAACTCATGTTTTATTGAAACCTGAAAAAAATTAAATTTGATTACATCAAACTTTGCTGCCATGTATCGGAAATATCAATATTCAATAAATTTATCATTTTCGTCTCCCACTTTCTCTTCCCATTTCATGGGCTTCCATCTATATAAACTAGCAATTTTTTCCAGACACAAATTTCCGGTATTATTTTCGCGAATTTTAGGGAAGTTTTCTGCACTTTTACAAAGGTCAGTTTTTTTTATTTTTTTTTTTAACTATGTTGAATCATTTCTGTTTAGATACTTCTCCTCTTCTTTCAATTAGAATCCAGGCATATAATATTTTGTTTTAGTTTTCGACTGCAATAGATAGGAAGATAATTCATTATAGTAATAATAAGGGGTTGGTATTTTTGTAGGAACCCATGTTTTATTGAAACCTGAAAAAAATTAAATTTGATTACACCAAACTTTGCTGCCATCTATCGGAAATATCAATATTCAATAAATTTATCATTTTCGTCTCCCACTTTCTCTTCCCATTTCATGGGCTTCCATCTATATAAACTAGCAGTTTTTTCCAGGCACAAATTTCCGGTATTATTTTCGCGAATTTTAGGGAAGTTTTCTGCAATTTTACAAAGGTCAGGTTTTTTTTTTTTTTTTTTTTTTTAACCATGTTGAATCATTTCTGTTTAGATACTTCTCCTCTTCTTTCAATTAGAATCCAGGCATATAATATTTTGTTTTAGTTTTCGACTGCAATAGATAGGAAGATAATTCATTATAGTAATAATAAGGGGTTGGTATTTTTGTAGGAACTCATGTTTTATTGAAACCTGAAAAAAATTAAATTTGATTACACCAAACTTTGCTGCCATGTATCGGAAATATCAATATTCAATAAATTTATCATTTTCGTCTCCCACTTTCTCTTCCCATTTCATGGGCTTCCATCTATATAAACTAGCAGTTTTTTCCAGGCACAAATTTCCGGTATTATTTTCGCGAATTTTAGGGAAGTTTTCTGCACTTTTACAAAGGTCAGTTTTTTTTTTTTTTTTTTTTTAACTATGTTGAATCATTTCTGTTTGGATACTTCTCCTCTTCTTTCAATTAGAATCCAGGCATATAATATTTTGTTTTAGTTTTCGACTGCAATAGATAGGAAGATAATTCATTATAGTAATAATAAGGGGTTGGTATTTTTGTAGGAACTCATGTTTTATTGAAACCTGAAAAAAATTAAATTTGATTACACCAAACTTTGCTGCCATGTATCGGAAATATCAATATTCAATAAATTTATCATTTTCGTTTCCCACTTTCTCTTCCCATTTCATGGGCTTCCATCTATATAAACTAGCAGTTTTTTCCAGGCACAAATTTCCGGTATTATTTTCGCGAATTTTAGGGAAGTTTTCTGCAATTTTACAAAGGTCAGTTTTTTTTTTTTTTTTTTTTAACTATGTTGAATCATTTCTGTTTAGATACTTCTCCTCTTCTTTCAATTAGAATCCAGGCATATAATATTTTGTTTTAGTTTTCGACTGCAATAGATAGGAAGATAATTCATTATAGTAATAATAAGGGGTTGGTATTTTTGTAGGAACTCATGTTTTATTGAAACCTGAAAAAAATTAAATTTGATTACACCAAACTTTGCTGCCATGTATCGGAAATATCAATATTCAATAAATTTATCATTTTCGTCTCCCACTTTCTCTTCCCATTTCATGGGCTTCCATCTATATAAACTAGCAGTTTTTTCCAGGCACAAATTTCCGGTATTATTTTCGCGAATTTTAGGGAAGTTTTCTGCACTTTTACAAAGGTCAGTTTTTTTTTTTTTAACTATGTTGAATCATTTCTGTTTAGATACTTCTCCTCTTCTTTCAATTAGAATCCAGGCATATAATATTTTGTTTTAGTTTTCGACTGCAATAGATAGGAAGATAATTCATTATAGTAATAATAAGGGGTTGGTATTTTTGTAGGAACTCATGTTTTATTGAAACCTGAAAAAAATTAAATTTGATTACACCAAACTTTGCTGCCATGTATCGGAAATATCAATATTCAATAAATTTATCATTTTCGTCTCCCACTTTCTCTTCCCATTTCATGGGCTTCCATCTATATAAACTAGCAGTTTTTTCCAGGCACAAATTTCCGGTATTATTTTCGCGAATTTTAGGGAAGTTTTCTGCCCTTTTACAAAGGTCAGGTTTTTTTTTTTTTTTTTTTTTTTTTTTTTTTTTTTTTTTTTAACCATGTTATATCATTTCTCTTTAGATACTTCTCCTCTTCTTTCAATTAGAATCCAGGCATATAATATTTTGTTTTAGTTTTCGACTGCAATAGATAGGAAGATAATTCATTATAGTAATAAAAAGGGGTTGGTATTTTTGTAGGAACTCATGTTTTATTGAAACCTGAAAAAAATTAAATTTGATTACACCAAACTTTGCTGCCATGTATCGGAAATATCAATATTCAATAAATTTATCATTTTCGTCTCCCACTTTCTCTTCCCATTTCATGGGCTTCCATCTATATAAACTAGCAGTTTTTTCCAGGCACAAATTTCCGGTATTATTTTCGCGAATTTTAGGGAAGTTTTCTGCACTTTTACAAAGGTCAGTTTTTTTTTTAACTATGTTGAATCATTTCTGTTTAGATACTTCTCCTCTTCTTTCAATTAGAATCCAGGCATATAATATTTTGTTTTAGTTTTCGACTGCAATAGATAGGAAGATAATTCATTATAGTAATAATAAGGGGTTGGTATTTTTGTAGGAACTCATGTTTTATTGAAACCTGAAAAAAATTAAATTTGATTACACCAAACTTTGCTGCCATGTATCGGAAATATCAATATTCAATAAATTTATCATTTTCGTCTCCCACTTTCTCTTCCCATTTCATGGGCTTCCATCTATATAAACTAGCAGTTTTTTCCAGGCACAAATTTCCGGTATTATTTTCGCGAATTTTAGGGAAGTTTTCTGCACTTTTACAAAGGTCAGTTTTTTTTTTTTTTAACTATGTTGAATCATTTCTGTTTAGATACTTCTCCTCTTCTTTCAATTAGAATCCAGGCATATAATATTTTGTTTTAGTTTTCGACTGCAATAGATAGGAAGATAATTCATTATAGTAATAATAAGGGGTTGGTATTTTTGTAGGAACTCATGTTTTATTGAAACCTGAAAAAAATTAAATTTGATTACATCAAACTTTGCTGCCATGTATCGGAAATATCAATATTCAATAAATTTATCATTTTCGTCTCCCACTTTCTCTTCCCATTTCATGGGCTTCCATCTATATAAACTAGGAGTTTTTTCCAGGCACAAATTTCCGGTATTATTTTCGCGAATTTTAGGGAAGTTTTCTGCACTTTTACAAAGGTCAGTTTTTTTTTTAACTATGTTGAATCATTTCTGTTCAGATACTTCTCCTCTTCTTTCAATTAGAATCCAGGCATATAATATTTTGTTTTAGTTTTCGACTGCAATAGATAGGAAGATAATTCATTATAGTAATAATAAGGGGTTGGTATTTTTGTAGGAACTCATGTTTTATTGAAACCTGAAAAAAATTAAATTTGATTACACCAAACTTTGCTGCCATGTATCGGAAATATCAATATTCAATAAATTTATCATTTTCGTCTCCCACTTTCTCTTCCCATTTCATGGGCTTCCATCTATATAAACTAGCAGTTTTTTCCAGGCACAAATTTCCGGTATTATTTTCGCGAATTTTAGGGAAGTTTTCTGCACTTTTACAAAGGTCAGTTTTTTTTTTAACTATGTTGAATCATTTCTGTTCAGATACTTCTCCTCTTCTTTCAATTAGAATCCAGGCATATAATATTTTGTTTTAGTTTTCGACTGCAATAGATAGGAAGATAATTCATTATAGTAATAATAAGGGGTTGGTATTTTTGTAGGAACTCATGTTTTATTGAAACCTGAAAAAAATTAAATTTGATTACACCAAACTTTGCTGCCATGTATCGGAAATATCAATATTCAATAAATTTATCATTTTCGTCTCCCACTTTCTCTTCCCATTTCATGGGCTTCCATCTATATAAACTAGCAGTTTTTTCCAGGCACAAATTTCCGGTATTATTTTCGCGAATTTTAGGGAAGTTTTCTGCACTTTTACAAAGGTCAGTTTTTTTTTTTTTTTAACTATGTTGAATCATTTCTGTTTAGATACTTCTCCTCTTCTTTCAATTAGAATCCAGGCATATAATATTTTGTTTTAGTTTTCGACTGCAATAGATAGGAAGATAATTCATTATAGTAATAATAAGGGGTTGGTATTTTTGTAGGAACTCATGTTTTATTGAAACCTGAAAAAAATTAAATTTGATTACATCAAACTTTGCTGCCATGTATCGGAAATATCAATATTCAATAAATTTATCATTTTCGTCTCCCACTTTCTCTTCCCATTTCATGGGCTTCCATCTATATAAACTAGCAATTTTTTCCAGACACAAATTTCCGGTATTATTTTCGCGAATTTTAGGGAAGTTTTCTGCACTTTTACAAAGGTCAGTTTTTTTTTTTTTTTTAACTATGTTGAATCATTTCTGTTTAGATACTTCTCCTCTTCTTTCAATTAGAATCCAGGCATATAATATTTTGTTTTAGTTTTCGACTGCAATAGATAGGAAGATAATTCATTATAGTAATAATAAGGGGTTGGTATTTTTGTAGGAACTCATGTTTTATTGAAACCTGAAAAAAATTAAATTTGATTACACCAAACTTTGCTGCCATGTATCGGAAATATCAATATTCAATAAATTTATCATTTTCGTCTCCCACTTTCTCTTCCCATTTCATGGGCTTCCATCTATATAAACTAGCAGTTTTTTCCAGGCACAAATTTCCGGTATTATTTTCGCGAATTTTAGGGAAGTTTTCTGCACTTTTACAAAGGTCAGTTTTTTTTATTTTTTTTTTTAACTATGTTGAATCATTTCTGTTTAGATACTTCTCCTCTTCTTTCAATTAGAATCCAGGCATATAATATTTTGTTTTAGTTTTCGACTGCAATAGATAGGAAGATAATTCATTATAGTAATAATAAGGGGTTGGTATTTTTGTAGGAACCCATGTTTTATTGAAACCTGAAAAAAATTAAATTTGATTACACCAAACTTTGCTGCCATGTATCGGAAATATCAATATTCAATAAATTTATCATTTTCGTCTCCCACTTTCTCTTACCATTTCATGGGCTTCCATCTATATAAACTAGCAGTTTTTTCCAGGCACAAATTTCCGGTATTATTTTCGCGAATTTTAGGGAAGTTTTCTGCAATTTTACAAAGGACAGGTTTTTTTTTTTTTTTTTTTAACCATGTTGAATCATTTCTGTTTAGATACTTCTCCTCTTCTTTCAATTAGAATCCAGGCATATAATATTTTGTTTTAGTTTTCGACTGCAATAGATAGGAAGATAATTCATTATAGTAATAATAAGGGGTTGGTATTTTTGTAGGAACTCATGTTTTATTGAAACCTGAAAAAAATTAAATTTGATTACACCAAACTTTGCTGCCATGTATCGGAAATATCAATATTCAATAAATTTATCATTTTCGTCTCCCACTTTCTCTTCCCATTTCATGGGCTTCCATCTATATAAACTAGCAGTTTTTTCCAGGCACAAATTTCCGGTATTATTTTCGCGAATTTTAGGGAAGTTTTCTGCACTTTTACAAAGGTCAGTTTTTTTTTTTTTAACTATGTTGTATCATTTCTGTTTAGATACTTCTCCTCTTCTTTCAATTAGAATCCAGGCATATAATATTTTGTTTTAGTTTTCGACTGCAATAGATAGGAAGATAATTCATTATAGTAATAATAAGGGGTTGGTATTTTTGTAGGAACCCATGTTTTATTGAAACCTGAAAAAAATTAAATTTGATTACACCAAACTTTGCTGCCATGTATCGGAAATATCAATATTCAATAAATTTATCATTTTCGTCTCCCACTTTCTCTTCCCATTTCATGGGCTTCCATCTATATAAACTAGCAGTTTTTTCCAGGCACAAATTTCCGGTATTATTTTCGCGAATTTTAGGGAAGTTTTCTGCAATTTTACAAAGGTCAGGTTTTTTTTTTTTTTTTTTTTAACCATGTTGAATCATTTCTGTTTAGATACTTCTCCTCTTCTTTCAATTAGAATCCAGGCATATAATATTTTGTTTTAGTTTTCGACTGCAATAGATAGGAAGATAATTCATTATAGTAATAATAAGGGGTTGGTATTTTTGTAGGAACTCATGTTTTATTGAAACCTGAAAAAAATTAAATTTGATTACACCAAACTTTGCTGCCATGTATCGGAAATATCAATATTCAATAAATTTATCATTTTCGTCTCCCACTTTCTCTTCCCATTTCATGGGCTTCCATCTATATAAACTAGCAGTTTTTTCCAGGCACAAATTTCCGGTATTATTTTCGCGAATTTTAGGGAAGTTTTCTGCACTTTTACAAAGGTCAGTTTTTTTTTTTTTTAACTATGTTGAATCATTTCTGTTTAGATACTTCTCCTCTTCTTTCAATTAGAATCCAGGCATATAATATTTTGTTTTAGTTTTCGACTGCAATAGATAGGAAGATAATTCATTATAGTAATAATAAGGGGTTGGTATTTTTGTAGGAACCCATGTTTTATTGAAACCTGAAAAAAATTAAATTTGATTACACCAAACTTTGCTGCCATGTATCGGAAATATCAATATTCAATAAATTTATCATTTTCGTCTCCCACTTTCTCTTACCATTTCATGGGCTTCCATCTATATAAACTAGCAGTTTTTTCCAGGCACAAATTTCCGGTATTATTTTCGCGAATTTTAGGGAAGTTTTCTGCAATTTTACAAAGGTCAGGTTTTTTTTTTTTTTTTTTTAACCATGTTGAATCATTTCTGTTTAGATACTTCTCCTCTTCTTTCAATTAGAATCCAGGCATATAATATTTTGTTTTAGTTTTCGACTGCAATAGATAGGAAGATAATTCATTATAGTAATAATAAGGGGTTGGTATTTTTGTAGGAACTCATGTTTTATTGAAACCTGAAAAAAATTAAATTTGATTACACCAAACTTTGCTGCCATGTATCGGAAATATCAATATTCAATAAATTTATCATTTTCGTCTCCCACTTTCTCTTCCCATTTCATGGGCTTCCATCTATATAAACTAGCAGTTTTTTCCAGGCACAAATTTCCGGTATTATTTTCGCGAATTTTAGGGAAGTTTTCTGCACTTTTACAAAGGTCAGTTTTTTTTTTTTTTAACTATGTTGAATCATTTCTGTTTAGATACTTCTCCTCTTCTTTCAATTAGAATCCAGGCATATAATATTTTGTTTTAGTTTTCGACTGCAATAGATAGGAAGATAATTCATTATAGTAATAATAAGGGGTTGGTATTTTTGTAGGAACCCATGTTTTATTGAAACCTGAAAAAAATTAAATTTGATTACACCAAACTTTGCTGCCATGTATCGGAAATATCAATATTCAATAAATTTATCATTTTCGTCTCCCACTTTCTCTTCCCATTTCATGGGCTTCCATCTATATAAACTAGCAGTTTTTTCCAGGCACAAATTTCCGGTATTATTTTCGCGAATTTTAGGGAAGTTTTCTGCAATTTTACAAAGGTCAGGTTTTTTTTTTTTTTTTTTTTAACCATGTTGAATCATTTCTGTTTAGATACTTCTCCTCTTCTTTCAATTAGAATCCAGGCATATAATATTTTGTTTTAGTTTTCGACTGCAATAGATAGGAAGATAATTCATTATAGTAATAATAAGGGGTTGGTATTTTTGTAGGAACTCATGTTTTATTGAAACCTGAAAAAAATTAAATTTGATTACACCAAACTTTGCTGCCATGTATCGGAAATATCAATATTCAATAAATTTATCATTTTCGTCTCCCACTTTCTCTTCCCATTTCATGGGCTTCCATCTATATAAACTAGCAGTTTTTTCCAGGCACAAATTTCCGGTATTATTTTCGCGAATTTTAGGGAAGTTTTCTGCACTTTTACAAAGGTCAGTTTTTTTTTTTTTAACTATGTTGAATCATTTCTGTTTAGATACTTCTCCTCTTCTTTCAATTAGAATCCAGGCATATAATATTTTGTTTTAGTTTTCGACTGCAATAGATAGGAAGATAATTCATTATAGTAATAATAAGGGGTTGGTATTTTTGTAGGAACTCATGTTTTATTGAAACCTGAAAAAAATTAAATTTGATTACACCAAACTTTGCTGCCATGTATCGGAAATATCAATATTCAATAAATTTATCATTTTCGTCTCCCACTTTCTCTTCCCATTTCATGGGCTTCCATCTATATAAACTAGCAGTTTTTTCCAGGCAAAAATTTCCGGTATTATTTTCGCGAATTTTAGGGAAGTTTTCTGCCCTTTTACAAAGGTCAGGTTTTTTTTTTTTTTTTTTTTTTTTTTTTTTTTTTTTTTTAACCATGTTATATCATTTCTGTTTAGATACTTCTCCTCTTCTTTCAATTAGAATCCAGGCATATAATATTTTGTTTTAGTTTTCGACTGCAATAGATAGGAAGATAATTCATTATAGTAATAAAAAGGGGTTGGTATTTTTGTAGGAACTCATGTTTTATTGAAACCTGAAAAAAATTAAATTTGATTACACCAAACTTTGCTGCCATGTATCGGAAATATCAATATTCAATAAATTTATCATTTTCGTCTCCCACTTTCTCTTCCCATTTCATGGGCTTCCATCTATATAAACTAGCAGTTTTTTCCAGGCACAAATTTCCGGTATTATTTTCGCGAATTTTAGGGAAGTTTTCTGCACTTTTACAAAGGACAGTTTTTTTTTTTTAACTATGTTGAATCATTTCTGTTTAGATACTTCTCCTCTTCTTTCAATTAGAATCCAGGCATATAATATTTTGTTTTAGTTTTCGACTGCAATAGATAGGAAGATAATTCATTATAGTAATAATAAGGGGTTGGTATTTTTGTAGGAACTCATGTTTTATTGAAACCTGAAAAAAATTAAATTTGATTACACCAAACTTTGCTGCCATGTATCGGAAATATCAATATTCAATAAATTTATCATTTTCGTCTCCCACTTTCTCTTCCCATTTCATGGGCTTCCATCTATATAAACTAGCAGTTTTTTCCAGGCACAAATTTCCGGTATTATTTTCGCGAATTTTAGGGAAGTTTTCTGCAATTTTACAAAGGTCAGGTTTTTTTTTTTTTTTTTTTAACCATGTTGAATCATTTCTGTTTAGATACTTCTCCTCTTCTTTCAATTAGAATCCAGGCATATAATATTTTGTTTTAGTTTTCGACTGCAATAGATAGGAAGATAATTCATTATAGTAATAATAAGGGGTTGGTATTTTTGTAGGAACTCATGTTTTATTGAAACCTGAAAAAAATTAAATTTGATTACACCAAACTTTGCTGCCATGTATCGGAAATATCAATATTCAATAAATTTATCATTTTCGTCTCCCACTTTCTCTTCCCATTTCATGGGCTTCCATCTATATAAACTAGCAGTTTTTTCCAGGCACAAATTTCCGGTATTATTTTCGCGAATTTTAGGGAAGTTTTCTGCACTTTTACAAAGGTCAGTTTTTTTTTTTTTAACTATGTTGAATCATTTCTGTTTAGATACTTCTCCTCTTCTTTCAATTAGAATCCAGGCATATAATATTTTGTTTTAGTTTTCGACTGCAATAGATAGGAAGATAATTCATTATAGTAATAATAAGGGGTTGGTATTTTTGTAGGAACTCATGTTTTATTGAAACCTGAAAAAAATTAAATTTGATTACACCAAACTTTGCTGCCATGTATCGGAAATATCAATATTCAATAAATTTATCATTTTCGTCTCCCACTTTCTCTTCCCATTTCATGGGCTTCCATCTATATAAACTAGCAGTTTTTTCCAGGCACAAATTTCCGGTATTATTTTCGCGAATTTTAGGGAAGTTTTCTGCCCTTTTACAAAGGTCAGGTTTTTTTTTTTTTTTTTTTTTTTTTTTTAACCATGTTATATCATTTCTGTTTAGATACTTCTCCTCTTCTTTCAATTAGAATCCAGGCATATAATATTTTGTTTTAGTTTTCGACTGCAATAGATAGGAAGATAATTCATTATAGTAATAAAAAGGGGTTGGTATTTTTGTAGGAACTCATGTTTTATTGAAACCTGAAAAAAATTAAATTTGATTACACCAAACTTTGCTGCCATGTATCGGAAATATCAATATTCAATAAATTTATCATTTTCGTCTCCCACTTTCTCTTCCCATTTCATGGGCTTCCATCTATATAAACTAGCAGTTTTTTCCAGGCACAAATTTCCGGTATTATTTTCGCGAATTTTAGGGAAGTTTTCTGCACTTTTACAAAGGACAGTTTTTTTTTTTTAACTATGTTGAATCATTTCTGTTTAGATACTTCTCCTCTTCTTTCAATTAGAATCCAGGCATATAATATTTTGTTTTAGTTTTCGACTGCAATAGATAGGAAGATAATTCATTATAGTAATAATAAGGGGTTGGTATTTTTGTAGGAACTCATGTTTTATTGAAACCTGAAAAAAATTAAATTTGATTACACCAAACTTTGCTGCCATGTATCGGAAATATCAATATTCAATAAATTTATCATTTTCGTCTCCCACTTTCTCTTCCCATTTCATGGGCTTCCATCTATATAAACTAGCAGTTTTTTCCAGGCACAAATTTCCGGTATTATTTTCGCGAATTTTAGGGAAGTTTTCTGCAATTTTACAAAGGTCAGGTTTTTTTTTTTTTTTTTTTAACCATGTTGAATCATTTCTGTTTAGATACTTCTCCTCTTCTTTCAATTAGAATCCAGGCATATAATATTTTGTTTTAGTTTTCGACTGCAATAGATAGGAAGATAATTCATTATAGTAATAATAAGGGGTTGGTATTTTTGTAGGAACTCATGTTTTATTGAAACCTGAAAAAAATTAAATTTGATTACACCAAACTTTGCTGCCATGTATCGGAAATATCAATATTCAATAAATTTATCATTTTCGTCTCCCACTTTCTCTTCCCATTTCATGGGCTTCCATCTATATAAACTAGCAGTTTTTTCCAGGCACAAATTTCCGGTATTATTTTCGCGAATTTTAGGGAAGTTTTCTGCACTTTTACAAAGGTCAGTTTTTTTTTTTTTAACTATGTTGAATCATTTCTGTTTAGATACTTCTCCTCTTCTTTCAATTAGAATCCAGGCATATAATATTTTGTTTTAGTTTTCGACTGCAATAGATAGGAAGATAATTCATTATAGTAATAATAAGGGGTTGGTATTTTTGTAGGAACTCATGTTTTATTGAAACCTGAAAAAAATTAAATTTGATTACACCAAACTTTGCTGCCATGTATCGGAAATATCAATATTCAATAAATTTATCATTTTCGTCTCCCACTTTCTCTTCCCATTTCATGGGCTTCCATCTATATAAACTAGCAGTTTTTTCCAGGCACAAATTTCCGGTATTATTTTCGCGAATTTTAGGGAAGTTTTCTGCCCTTTTACAAAGGTCAGGTTTTTTTTTTTTTTTTTTTTTTTTTTTTTAACCATGTTATATCATTTCTGTTTAGATACTTCTCCTCTTCTTTCAATTAGAATCCAGGCATATAATATTTTGTTTTAGTTTTCGACTGCAATAGATAGGAAGATAATTCATTATAGTAATAAAAAGGGGTTGGTATTTTTGTAGGAACTCATGTTTTATTGAAACCTGAAAAAAATTAAATTTGATTACACCAAACTTTGCTGCCATGTATCGGAAATATCAATATTCAATAAATTTATCATTTTCGTCTCCCACTTTCTCTTCCCATTTCATGGGCTTCCATCTATATAAACTAGCAGTTTTTTCCAGGCACAAATTTCCGGTATTATTTTCGCGAATTTTAGGGAAGTTTTCTGCACTTTTACAAAGGACAGTTTTTTTTTTTAACTATGTTGAATCATTTCTGCTTAGATACTTCTCCTCTTCTTTCAATTAGAATCCAGGCATATAATATTTTGTTTTAGTTTTCGACTGCAATAGATAGGAAGATAATTCATTATAGTAATAATAAGGGGTTGGTATTTTTGTAGGAACTCATGTTTTATTGAAACCTGAAAAAAATTAAATTTGATTACACCAAACTTTGCTGCCATGTATCGGAAATATCAATATTCAATAAATTTATCATTTTCGTCTCCCACTTTCTCTTCCCATTTCATGGGCTTCCATCTATATAAACTAGCAGTTTTTTTCAGGCACAAATTTCCGGTATTATTTTCGCGAATTTTAGGGAAGTTTTCTGCAATTTTACAAAGGTCAGGTTTTTTTTTTTTTTTTTTTTAACCATGTTGAATCATTTCTGTTTAGATACTTCTCCTCTTCTTTCAATTAGAATCCAGGCATATAATATTTTGTTTTAGTTTTCGACTGCAATAGATAGGAAGATAATTCATTATAGTAATAATAAGGGGTTGGTATTTTTGTAGGAACTCATGTTTTATTGAAACCTGAAAAAAATTAAATTTGATTACACCAAACTTTGCTGCCATGTATCGGAAATATCAATATTCAATAAATTTATCATTTTCGTCTCCCACTTTCTCTTCCCATTTCATGGGCTTCCATCTATATAAACTAGCAGTTTTTTCCAGGCACAAATTTCCGGTATTATTTTCGCGAATTTTAGGGAAGTTTTCTGCACTTTTACAAAGGTCAGTTTTTTTTTTTAACTATGTTGAATCATTTCTGTTTAGATACTTCTCCTCTTCTTTCAATTAGAATCCAGGCATATAATATTTTGTTTTAGTTTTCGACTGCAATAGATAGGAAGATAATTCATTATAGTAATAATAAGGGGTTGGTATTTTTGTAGGAACTCATGTTTTATTGAAACCTGAAAAAAATTAAATTTGATTACACCAAACTTTGCTGCCATGTATCGGAAATATCAATATTCAATAAATTTATCATTTTCGTCTCCCACTTTCTCTTCCCATTTCATGGGCTTCCATCTATATAAACTAGCAGTTTTTTCCAGGCACAAATTTCCGGTATTATTTTCGCGAATTTTAGGGAAGTTTTCTGCCCTTTTACAAAGGTCAGGTTTTTTTTTTTTTTTTTTTTTTTTTTTTTAACCATGTTATATCATTTCTGTTTAGATACTTCTCCTCTTCTTTCAATTAGAATCCAGGCATATAATATTTTGTTTTAGTTTTCGACTGCAATAGATAGGAAGATAATTCATTATAGTAATAAAAAGGGGTTGGTATTTTTGTAGGAACTCATGTTTTATTGAAACCTGAAAAAAATTAAATTTGATTACACCAAACTTTGCTGCCATGTATCGGAAATATCAATATTCAATAAATTTATCATTTTCGTCTCCCACTTTCTCTTCCCATTTCATGGGCTTCCATCTATATAAACTAGCAGTTTTTTCCAGGCACAAATTTCCGGTATTATTTTCGCGAATTTTAGGGAAGTTTTCTGCACTTTTACAAAGGTCAGTTTTTTTTTTTTAACTATGTTGAATCATTTCTGTTTAGATACTTCTCCTCTTCTTTCAATTAGAATCCAGGCATATAATATTTTGTTTTAGTTTTCGACTGCAATAGATAGGAAGATAATTCATTATAGTAATAATAAGGGGTTGGTATTTTTGTAGGAACTCATGTTTTATTGAAACCTGAAAAAAATTAAATTTGATTACACCAAACTTTGCTGCCATGTATCGGAAATATCAATATTCAATAAATTTATCATTTTCGTCTCCCACTTTCTCTTCCCATTTCATGGGCTTCCATCTATATAAACTAGCAGTTTTTTCCAGGCACAAATTTCCGGTATTATTTTCGCGAATTTTAGGGAAGTTTTCTGCACTTTTACAAAGGTCATTTTTTTTTATTTTTTTTTTAACTATGTTGAATCATTTCTGTTTAGATACTTCTCCTCTTCTTTCAATTAGAATCCAGGCATATAATATTTTGTTTTAGTTTTCGACTGCAATAGATAGGAAGATAATTCATTATAGTAATAATAAGGGGTTGGTATTTTTGTAGGAACCCATGTTTTATTGAAACCTGAAAAAAATTAAATTTGATTACACCAAACTTTGCTGCCATGTATCGGAAATATCAATATTCAATAAATTTATCATTTTCGTCTCCCACTTTCTCTTCCCATTTCATGGGCTTCCATCTATATAAACTAGCAGTTTTTTCCAGGCACAAATTTCCGGTATTATTTTCGCGAATTTTAGGGAAGTTTTCTGCAATTTTACAAAGGTCAGGTTTTTTTTTTTTTTTTTTTAACCATGTTGAATCATTTCTGTTTAGATACTTCTCCTCTTCTTTCAATTAGAATCCAGGCATATAATATTTTGTTTTAGTTTTCGACTGCAATAGATAGGAAGATAATTCATTATAGTAATAATAAGGGGTTGGTATTTTTGTAGGAACTCATGTTTTATTGAAACCTGAAAAAAATTAAATTTGATTACACCAAACTTTGCTGCCATGTATCGGAAATATCAATATTCAATAAATTTATCATTTTCGTCTCCCACTTTCTCTTCCCATTTCATGGGCTTCCATCTATATAAACTAGCAGTTTTTTCCAGGCACAAATTTCCGGTATTATTTTCGCGAATTTTAGGGAAGTTTTCTGCAATTTTACAAAGGTCAGGTTTTTTTTTTTTTTTTTTTTTAACCATGTTGAATCATTTCTGTTTAGATACTTCTCCTCTTCTTTCAATTAGAATCCAGGCATATAATATTTTGTTTTAGTTTTCGACTGCAATAGATAGGAAGATAATTCATTATAGTAATAATAAGGGGTTGGTATTTTTGTAGGAACTCATGTTTTATTGAAACCTGAAAAAAATTAAATTTGATTACACCAAACTTTGCTGCCATGTATCGGAAATATCAATATTCAATAAATTTATCATTTTCGTCTCCCACTTTCTCTTCCCATTTCATGGGCTTCCATCTATATAAACTAGCAGTTTTTTCCAGGCACAAATTTCCGGTATTATTTTCGCGAATTTTAGGGAAGTTTTCTGCACTTTTACAAAGGTCAGTTTTTTTTTTTTTTAACTATGTTGAATCATTTCTGTTTAGATACTTCTCCTCTTCTTTCAATTAGAATCCAGGCATATAATATTTTGTTTTAGTTTTCGACTGCAATAGATAGGAAGATAATTCATTATAGTAATAATAAGGGGTTGGTATTTTTGTAGGAACCCATGTTTTATTGAAACCTGAAAAAAATTAAATTTGATTACACCAAACTTTGCTGCCATGTATCGGAAATATCAATATTCAATAAATTTATCATTTTCGTCTCCCACTTTCTCTTCCCATTTCATGGGCTTCCATCTATATAAACTAGCAGTTTTTTCCAGGCACAAATTTCCGGTATTATTTTCGCGAATTTTAGGGAAGTTTTCTGCAATTTTACAAAGGTCAGGTTTTTTTTTTTTTTTTTTTAACCATGTTGAATCATTTCTGTTTAGATACTTCTCCTCTTCTTTCAATTAGAATCCAGGCATATAATATTTTGTTTTAGTTTTCGACTGCAATAGATAGGAAGATAATTCATTATAGTAATAATAAGGGGTTGGTATTTTTGTAGGAACTCATGTTTTATTGAAACCTGAAAAAAATTAAATTTGATTACACCAAACTTTGCTGCCATGTATCGGAAATATCAATATTCAATAAATTTATCATTTTCGTCTCCCACTTTCTCTTCCCATTTCATGGGCTTCCATCTATATAAACTAGCAGTTTTTTCCAGGCACAAATTTCCGGTATTATTTTCGCGAATTTTAGGGAAGTTTTCTGCACTTTTACAAAGGTCAGTTTTTTTTTTTTTAACTATGTTGAATCATTTCTGTTTAGATACTTCTCCTCTTCTTTCAATTAGAATCCAGGCATATAATATTTTGTTTTAGTTTTCGACTGCAATAGATAGGAAGATAATTCATTATAGTAATAATAAGGGGTTGGTATTTTTGTAGGAACTCATGTTTTATTGAAACCTGAAAAAAATTAAATTTGATTACA
The DNA here is from genome assembly GCF_044657685.1 of Stegodyphus dumicola. Taxonomy (NCBI): domain Eukaryota; kingdom Metazoa; phylum Arthropoda; class Arachnida; order Araneae; family Eresidae; genus Stegodyphus; species Stegodyphus dumicola. The sequence continues at coordinate 1,590,037 of NC_140776.1, forward strand.
CCAAACTTTGCTGCCATGTATCGGAAATATCAATATTCAATAAATTTATCATTTTCGTCTCCCACTTTCTCTTCCCATTTCATGGGCTTCCATCTATATAAACTAGCAGTTTTTTCCAGGCACAAATTTCCGGTATTATTTTCGCGAATTTTAGGGAAGTTTTCTGCCCTTTTACAAAGGTCAGGTTTTTTTTTTTTTTTTTTTTTTTTTTTTAACCATGTTATATCATTTCTGTTTAGATACTTCTCCTCTTCTTTCAATTAGAATCCAGGCATATAATATTTTGTTTTAGTTTTCGACTGCAATAGATAGGAAGATAATTCATTATAGTAATAATAAGGGGTTGGTATTTTTGTAGGAACTCATGTTTTATTGAAACCTGAAAAAAATTAAATTTGATTACACCAAACTTTGCTGCCATGTATCGGAAATATCAATATTCAATAAATTTATCATTTTCGTCTCCCACTTTCTCTTCCCATTTCATGGGCTTCCATCTATATAAACTAGCAGTTTTTTCCAGGCACAAATTTCCGGTATTATTTTCGCGAATTTTAGGGAAGTTTTCTGCACTTTTACAAAGGACAGTTTTTTTTTTTTAACTATGTTGAATCATTTCTGTTTAGATACTTCTCCTCTTCTTTCAATTAGAATCCAGGCATATAATATTTTGTTTTAGTTTTCGACTGCAATAGATAGGAAGATAATTCATTATAGTAATAATAAGGGGTTGGTATTTTTGTAGGAACTCATGTTTTATTGAAACCTGAAAAAAATTAAATTTGATTACACCAAACTTTGCTGCCATGTATCGGAAATATCAATATTCAATAAATTTATCATTTTCGTCTCCCACTTTCTCTTCCCATTTCATGGGCTTCCATCTATATAAACTAGCAGTTTTTTCCAGGCACAAATTTCCGGTATTATTTTCGCGAATTTTAGGGAAGTTTTCTGCAATTTTACAAAGGTCAGGTTTTTTTTTTTTTTTTTTTTAACCATGTTGAATCATTTCTGTTTAGATACTTCTCCTCTTCTTTCAATTAGAATCCAGGCATATAATATTTTGTTTTAGTTTTCGACTGCAATAGATAGGAAGATAATTCATTATAGTAATAATAAGGGGTTGGTATTTTTGTAGGAACTCATGTTTTATTGAAACCTGAAAAAAATTAAATTTGATTACACCAAACTTTGCTGCCATGTATCGGAAATATCAATATTCAATAAATTTATCATTTTCGTCTCCCACTTTCTCTTCCCATTTCATGGGCTTCCATCTATATAAACTAGCAGTTTTTTCCAGGCACAAATTTCCGGTATTATTTTCGCGAATTTTAGGGAAGTTTTCTGCAATTTTACAAAGGTCAGGTTTTTTTTTTTTTTTTTTTTTTAACCATGTTGAATCATTTCTGTTTAGATACTTCTCCTCTTCTTTCAATTAGAATCCAGGCATATAATATTTTGTTTTAGTTTTCGACTGCAATAGATAGGAAGATAATTCATTATAGTAATAATAAGGGGTTGGTATTTTTGTAGGAACTCATGTTTTATTGAAACCTGAAAAAAATTAAATTTGATTACACCAAACTTTGCTGCCATGTATCGGAAATATCAATATTCAATAAATTTATCATTTTCGTCTCCCACTTTCTCTTCCCATTTCATGGGCTTCCATCTATATAAACTAGCAGTTTTTTCCAGGCACAAATTTCCGGTATTATTTTCGCGAATTTTAGGGAAGTTTTCTGCACTTTTACAAAGGTCAGTTTTTTTTTTTTTTTAACTATGTTGAATCATTTCTGTTTAGATACTTCTCCTCTTCTTTCAATTAGAATCCAGGCATATAATATTTTGTTTTAGTTTTCGACTGCAATAGATAGGAAGATAATTCATTATAGTAATAATAAGGGGTTGGTATTTTTGTAGGAACCCATGTTTTATTGAAACCTGAAAAAAATTAAATTTGATTACACCAAACTTTGCTGCCATGTATCGGAAATATCAATATTCAATAAATTTATCATTTTCGTCTCCCACTTTCTCTTCCCATTTCATGGGCTTCCATCTATATAAACTAGCAGTTTTTTCCAGGCACAAATTTCCGGTATTATTTTCGCGAATTTTAGGGAAGTTTTCTGCAATTTTACAAAGGTCAGGTTTTTTTTTTTTTTTTTTAACCATGTTGAATCATTTCTGTTTAGATACTTCTCCTCTTCTTTCAATTAGAATCCAGGCATATAATATTTTGTTTTAGTTTTCGACTGCAATAGATAGGAAGATAATTCATTATAGTAATAATAAGGGGTTGGTATTTTTGTAGGAACTCATGTTTTATTGAAACCTGAAAAAAATTAAATTTGATTACACCAAACTTTGCTGCCATGTATCGGAAATATCAATATTCAATAAATTTATCATTTTCGTCTCCCACTTTCTCTTCCCATTTCATGGGCTTCCATCTATATAAACTAGCAGTTTTTTCCAGGCACAAATTTCCGGTATTATTTTCGCGAATTTTAGGGAAGTTTTCTGCCCTTTTACAAAGGTCAGGTTTTTTTTTTTTTTTTTTTTTTTTTTTTAACCATGTTATATCATTTCTGTTTAGATACTTCTCCTCTTCTTTCAATTAGAATCCAGGCATATAATATTTTGTTTTAGTTTTCGACTGCAATAGATAGGAAGATAATTCATTATAGTAATAAAAAGGGGTTGGTATTTTTGTAGGAACTCATGTTTTATTGAAACCTGAAAAAAATTAAATTTGATTACACCAAACTTTGCTGCCATGTATCGGAAATATCAATATTCAATAAATTTATCATTTTCGTCTCCCACTTTCTCTTCCCATTTCATGGGCTTCCATCTATATAAACTAGCAGTTTTTTCCAGGCACAAATTTCCGGTATTATTTTCGCGAATTTTAGGGAAGTTTTCTGCACTTTTACAAAGGACAGTTTTTTTTTTTTAACTATGTTGAATCATTTCTGTTTAGATACTTCTCCTCTTCTTTCAATTAGAATCCAGGCATATAATATTTTGTTTTAGTTTTCGACTGCAATAGATAGGAAGATAATTCATTATAGTAATAATAAGGGGTTGGTATTTTTGTAGGAACTCATGTTTTATTGAAACCTGAAAAAAATTAAATTTGATTACACCAAACTTTGCTGCCATGTATCGGAAATATCAATATTCAATAAATTTATCATTTTCGTCTCCCACTTTCTCTTCCCATTTCATGGGCTTCCATCTATATAAACTAGCAGTTTTTTCCAGGCACAAATTTCCGGTATTATTTTCGCGAATTTTAGGGAAGTTTTCTGCAATTTTACAAAGGTCAGGTTTTTTTTTTTTTTTTTTAACCATGTTGAATCATTTCTGTTTAGATACTTCTCCTCTTCTTTCAATTAGAATCCAGGCATATAATATTTTGTTTTAGTTTTCGACTGCAATAGATAGGAAGATAATTCATTATAGTAATAATAAGGGGTTGGTATTTTTGTAGGAACTCATGTTTTATTGAAACCTGAAAAAAATTAAATTTGATTACACCAAACTTTGCTGCCATGTATCGGAAATATCAATATTCAATAAATTTATCATTTTCGTCTCCCACTTTCTCTTCCCATTTCATGGGCTTCCATCTATATAAACTAGCAGTTTTTTCCAGGCACAAATTTCCGGTATTATTTTCGCGAATTTTAGGGAAGTTTTCTGCAATTTTACAAAGGTCAGGTTTTTTTTTTTTTTTTTTTTTTAACCATGTTGAATCATTTCTGTTTAGATACTTCTCCTCTTCTTTCAATTAGAATCCAGGCATATAATATTTTGTTTTAGTTTTCGACTGCAATAGATAGGAAGATAATTCATTATAGTAATAATAAGGGGTTGGTATTTTTGTAGGAACTCATGTTTTATTGAAACCTGAAAAAAATTAAATTTGATTACACCAAACTTTGCTGCCATGTATCGGAAATATCAATATTCAATAAATTTATCATTTTCGTCTCCCACTTTCTCTTCCCATTTCATGGGCTTCCATCTATATAAACTAGCAGTTTTTTCCAGGCACAAATTTCCGGTATTATTTTCGCGAATTTTAGGGAAGTTTTCTGCACTTTTACAAAGGTCAGTTTTTTTTTTTTTTTAACTATGTTGAATCATTTCTGTTTAGATACTTCTCCTCTTCTTTCAATTAGAATCCAGGCATATAATATTTTGTTTTAGTTTTCGACTGCAATAGATAGGAAGATAATTCATTATAGTAATAATAAGGGGTTGGTATTTTTGTAGGAACCCATGTTTTATTGAAACCTGAAAAAAATTAAATTTGATTACACCAAACTTTGCTGCCATGTATCGGAAATATCAATATTCAATAAATTTATCATTTTCGTCTCCCACTTTCTCTTCCCATTTCATGGGCTTCCATCTATATAAACTAGCAGTTTTTTCCAGGCACAAATTTCCGGTATTATTTTCGCGAATTTTAGGGAAGTTTTCTGCAATTTTACAAAGGTCAGGTTTTTTTTTTTTTTTTTTAACCATGTTGAATCATTTCTGTTTAGATACTTCTCCTCTTCTTTCAATTAGAATCCAGGCATATAATATTTTGTTTTAGTTTTCGACTGCAATAGATAGGAAGATAATTCATTATAGTAATAATAAGGGGTTGGTATTTTTGTAGGAACTCATGTTTTATTGAAACCTGAAAAAAATTAAATTTGATTACACCAAACTTTGCTGCCATGTATCGGAAATATCAATATTCAATAAATTTATCATTTTCGTCTCCCACTTTCTCTTCCCATTTCATGGGCTTCCATCTATATAAACTAGCAGTTTTTTCCAGGCACAAATTTCCGGTATTATTTTCGCGAATTTTAGGGAAGTTTTCTGCACTTTTACAAAGGTCATTTTTTTTTATTTTTTTTTTAACTATGTTGAATCATTTCTGTTTAGATACTTCTCCTCTTCTTTCAATTAGAATCCAGGCATATAATATTTTGTTTTAGTTTTCGACTGCAATAGATAGGAAGATAATTCATTATAGTAATAATAAGGGGTTGGTATTTTTGTAGGAACCCATGTTTTATTGAAACCTGAAAAAAATTAAATTTGATTACACCAAACTTTGCTGCCATGTATCGGAAATATCAATATTCAATAAATTTATCATTTTCGTCTCCCACTTTCTCTTCCCATTTCATGGGCTTCCATCTATATAAACTAGCAGTTTTTTCCAGGCACAAATTTCCGGTATTATTTTCGCGAATTTTAGGGAAGTTTTCTGCAATTTTACAAAGGTCAGGTTTTTTTTTTTTTTTTTTAACCATGTTGAATCATTTCTGTTTAGATACTTCTCCTCTTCTTTCAATTAGAATCCAGGCATATAATATTTTGTTTTAGTTTTCGACTGCAATAGATAGGAAGATAATTCATTATAGTAATAATAAGGGGTTGTTATTTTTGTAGGAACTCATGTTTTATTGAAACCTGAAAAAAATTAAATTTGATTACACCAAACTTTGCTGCCATGTATCGGAAATATCAATATTCAATAAATTTATCATTTTCGTCTCTCACTTTCTCTTCCCATTTCATGGGCTTCCATCTATATAAACTAGCAGTTTTCTCCAGGCACAAATTTCCGGTATTATTTTCGCGAATTTTAGGGAAGTTTTCTGCACTTTTACAAAGGTCAGATTTTTTTTTTTTTTTTAACTATGTTGAATCATTTCTGTTTAGATACTTCTCCTCTTCTTTCAATTAGAATCCAGGCATATAATATTTTGTTTTAGTTTTCGACTGCAATAGATAGGAAGATAATTCATTATAGTAATAATAAGGGGTTGGTATTTTTGTAGGAACTCATGTTTTATTGAAACCTGAAAAAAATTAAATTTGATTACACCAAACTTTGCTGCCATGTATCGGAAATATCAATATTCAATAAATTTATCATTTTCGTCTCCCACTTTCTCTTCCCATTTCATGGGCTTCCATCTATATAAACTAGCAGTTTTTTCCAGGCACAAATTTCCGGTATTATTTTCGCGAATTTTAGGGAAGTTTTCTGCACTTTTACAAAGGTCAGTTTTTTTTTTTTTTAACTATGTTGAATCATTTCTGTTTAGATACTTCTCCTCTTCTTTCAATTAGAATCCAGGCATATAATATTTTGTTTTAGTTTTCGACTGCAATAGATAGGAAGATAATTCATTATAGTAATAATAAGGGGTTGGTATTTTTGTAGGAACCCATGTTTTATTGAAACCTGAAAAAAATTAAATTTGATTACACCAAACTTTGCTGCCATGTATCGGAAATATCAATATTCAATAAATTTATCATTTTCGTCTCCCACTTTCTCTTCCCATTTCATGGGCTTCCATCTATATAAACTAGCAGTTTTTTCCAGGCACAAATTTCCGGTATTATTTTCGCGAATTTTAGGGAAGTTTTCTGCAATTTTACAAAGGTCAGGTTTTTTTTTTTTTTTTTAACCATGTTGAATCATTTCTGTTTAGATACTTCTCCTCTTCTTTCAATTAGAATCCAGGCATATAATATTTTGTTTTAGTTTTCGACTGCAATAGATAGGAAGATAATTCATTATAGTAATAATAAGGGGTTGGTATTTTTGTAGGAACTCATGTTTTATTGAAACCTGAAAAAAATTAAATTTGATTACACCAAACTTTGCTGCCATGTATCGGAAATATCAATATTCAATAAATTTATCATTTTCGTCTCCCACTTTCTCTTCCCATTTCATGGGCTTCCATCTATATAAACTAGCAGTTTTTTCCAGGCACAAATTTCCGGTATTATTTTCGCGAATTTTAGGGAAGTTTTCTGCACTTTTACAAAGGTCATTTTTTTTTATTTTTTTTTTAACTATGTTGAATCATTTCTGTTTAGATACTTCTCCTCTTCTTTCAATTAGAATCCAGGCATATAATATTTTGTTTTAGTTTTCGACTGCAATAGATAGGAAGATAATTCATTATAGTAATAATAAGGGGTTGGTATTTTTGTAGGAACCCATGTTTTATTGAAACCTGAAAAAAATTAAATTTGATTACACCAAACTTTGCTGCCATGTATCGGAAATATCAATATTCAATAAATTTATCATTTTCGTCTCCCACTTTCTCTTCCCATTTCATGGGCTTCCATCTATATAAACTAGCAGTTTTTTCCAGGCACAAATTTCCGGTATTATTTTCGCGAATTTTAGGGAAGTTTTCTGCAATTTTACAAAGGTCAGGTTTTTTTTTTTTTTTTTTTAACCATGTTGAATCATTTCTGTTTAGATACTTCTCCTCTTCTTTCAATTAGAATCCAGGCATATAATATTTTGTTTTAGTTTTCGACTGCAATAGATAGGAAGATAATTCATTATAGTAATAATAAGGGGTTGGTATTTTTGTAGGAACTCATGTTTTATTGAAACCTGAAAAAAATTAAATTTGATTACACCAAACTTTGCTGCCATGTATCGGAAATATCAATATTCAATAAATTTATCATTTTCGTCTCCCACTTTCTCTTCCCATTTCATGGGCTTCCATCTATATAAACTAGCAGTTTTTTCCAGGCACAAATTTCCGGTATTATTTTCGCGAATTTTAGGGAAGTTTTCTGCAATTTTACAAAGGTCAGGTTTTTTTTTTTTTTTTTTTTTAACCATGTTGAATCATTTCTGTTTAGATACTTCTCCTCTTCTTTCAATTAGAATCCAGGCATATAATATTTTGTTTTAGTTTTCGACTGCAATAGATAGGAAGATAATTCATTATAGTAATAATAAGGGGTTGGTATTTTTGTAGGAACTCATGTTTTATTGAAACCTGAAAAAAATTAAATTTGATTACACCAAACTTTGCTGCCATGTATCGGAAATATCAATATTCAATAAATTTATCATTTTCGTCTCCCACTTTCTCTTCCCATTTCATGGGCTTCCATCTATATAAACTAGCAGTTTTTTCCAGGCACAAATTTCCGGTATTATTTTCGCGAATTTTAGGGAAGTTTTCTGCACTTTTACAAAGGTCAGTTTTTTTTTTTTTTAACTATGTTGAATCATTTCTGTTTAGATACTTCTCCTCTTCTTTCAATTAGAATCCAGGCATATAATATTTTGTTTTAGTTTTCGACTGCAATAGATAGGAAGATAATTCATTATAGTAATAATAAGGGGTTGGTATTTTTGTAGGAACCCATGTTTTATTGAAACCTGAAAAAAATTAAATTTGATTACACCAAACTTTGCTGCCATGTATCGGAAATATCAATATTCAATAAATTTATCATTTTCGTCTCCCACTTTCTCTTCCCATTTCATGGGCTTCCATCTATATAAACTAGCAGTTTTTTCCAGGCACAAATTTCCGGTATTATTTTCGCGAATTTTAGGGAAGTTTTCTGCAATTTTACAAAGGTCAGGTTTTTTTTTTTTTTTTTTTAACCATGTTGAATCATTTCTGTTTAGATACTTCTCCTCTTCTTTCAATTAGAATCCAGGCATATAATATTTTGTTTTAGTTTTCGACTGCAATAGATAGGAAGATAATTCATTATAGTAATAATAAGGGGTTGGTATTTTTGTAGGAACTCATGTTTTATTGAAACCTGAAAAAAATTAAATTTGATTACACCAAACTTTGCTGCCATGTATCGGAAATATCAATATTCAATAAATTTATCATTTTCGTCTCCCACTTTCTCTTCCCATTTCATGGGCTTCCATCTATATAAACTAGCAGTTTTTTCCAGGCACAAATTTCCGGTATTATTTTCGCGAATTTTAGGGAAGTTTTCTGCACTTTTACAAAGGTCAGTTTTTTTTTTTTTAACTATGTTGAATCATTTCTGTTTAGATACTTCTCCTCTTCTTTCAATTAGAATCCAGGCATATAATATTTTGTTTTAGTTTTCGACTGCAATAGATAGGAAGATAATTCATTATAGTAATAATAAGGGGTTGGTATTTTTGTAGGAACTCATGTTTTATTGAAACCTGAAAAAAATTAAATTTGATTACACCAAACTTTGCTGCCATGTATCGGAAATATCAATATTCAATAAATTTATCATTTTCGTCTCCCACTTTCTCTTCCCATTTCATGGGCTTCCATCTATATAAACTAGCAGTTTTTTCCAGGCACAAATTTCCGGTATTATTTTCGCGAATTTTAGGGAAGTTTTCTGCCCTTTTACAAAGGTCAGGTTTTTTTTTTTTTTTTTTTTTTTTTTTTAACCATGTTATATCATTTCTGTTTAGATACTTCTCCTCTTCTTTCAATTAGAATCCAGGCATATAATATTTTGTTTTAGTTTTCGACTGCAATAGATAGGAAGATAATTCATTATAGTAATAAAAAGGGGTTGGTATTTTTGTAGGAACTCATGTTTTATTGAAACCTGAAAAAAATTAAATTTGATTACACCAAACTTTGCTGCCATGTATCGGAAATATCAATATTCAATAAATTTATCATTTTCGTCTCCCACTTTCTCTTCCCATTTCATGGGCTTCCATCTATATAAACTAGCAGTTTTTTCCAGGCACAAATTTCCGGTATTATTTTCGCGAATTTTAGGGAAGTTTTCTGCACTTTTACAAAGGACAGTTTTTTTTTTTTAACTATGTTGAATCATTTCTGTTTAGATACTTCTCCTCTTCTTTCAATTAGAATCCAGGCATATAATATTTTGTTTTAGTTTTCGACTGCAATAGATAGGAAGATAATTCATTATAGTAATAATAAGGGGTTGGTATTTTTGTAGGAACTCATGTTTTATTGAAACCTGAAAAAAATTAAATTTGATTACACCAAACTTTGCTGCCATGTATCGGAAATATCAATATTCAATAAATTTATCATTTTCGTCTCCCACTTTCTCTTCCCATTTCATGGGCTTCCATCTATATAAACTAGCAGTTTTTTCCAGGCACAAATTTCCGGTATTATTTTCGCGAATTTTAGGGAAGTTTTCTGCAATTTTACAAAGGTCAGGTTTTTTTTTTTTTTTTTTTAACCATGTTGAATCATTTCTGTTTAGATACTTCTCCTCTTCTTTCAATTAGAATCCAGGCATATAATATTTTGTTTTAGTTTTCGACTGCAATAGATAGGAAGATAATTCATTATAGTAATAATAAGGGGTTGGTATTTTTGTAGGAACTCATGTTTTATTGAAACCTGAAAAAAATTAAATTTGATTACACCAAACTTTGCTGCCATGTATCGGAAATATCAATATTCAATAAATTTATCATTTTCGTCTCCCACTTTCTCTTCCCATTTCATGGGCTTCCATCTATATAAACTAGCAGTTTTTTCCAGGCACAAATTTCCGGTATTATTTTCGCGAATTTTAGGGAAGTTTTCTGCAATTTTACAAAGGTCAGGTTTTTTTTTTTTTTTTTTTTTAACCATGTTGAATCATTTCTGTTTAGATACTTCTCCTCTTCTTTCAATTAGAATCCAGGCATATAATATTTTGTTTTAGTTTTCGACTGCAATAGATAGGAAGATAATTCATTATAGTAATAATAAGGGGTTGGTATTTTTGTAGGAACTCATGTTTTATTGAAACCTGAAAAAAATTAAATTTGATTACACCAAACTTTGCTGCCATGTATCGGAAATATCAATATTCAATAAATTTATCATTTTCGTCTCCCACTTTCTCTTCCCATTTCATGGGCTTCCATCTATATAAACTAGCAGTTTTTTCCAGGCACAAATTTCCGGTATTATTTTCGCGAATTTTAGGGAAGTTTTCTGCACTTTTACAAAGGTCAGTTTTTTTTTTTTTTAACTATGTTGAATCATTTCTGTTTAGATACTTCTCCTCTTCTTTCAATTAGAATCCAGGCATATAATATTTTGTTTTAGTTTTCGACTGCAATAGATAGGAAGATAATTCATTATAGTAATAATAAGGGGTTGGTATTTTTGTAGGAACCCATGTTTTATTGAAACCTGAAAAAAATTAAATTTGATTACACCAAACTTTGCTGCCATGTATCGGAAATATCAATATTCAATAAATTTATCATTTTCGTCTCCCACTTTCTCTTCCCATTTCATGGGCTTCCATCTATATAAACTAGCAGTTTTTTCCAGGCACAAATTTCCGGTATTATTTTCGCGAATTTTAGGGAAGTTTTCTGCAATTTTACAAAGGTCAGGTTTTTTTTTTTTTTTTTTAACCATGTTGAATCATTTCTGTTTAGATACTTCTCCTCTTCTTTCAATTAGAATCCAGGCATATAATATTTTGTTTTAGTTTTCGACTGCAATAGATAGGAAGATAATTCATTATAGTAATAATAAGGGGTTGGTATTTTTGTAGGAACTCATGTTTTATTGAAACCTGAAAAAAATTAAATTTGATTACACCAAACTTTGCTGCCATGTATCGGAAATATCAATATTCAATAAATTTATCATTTTCGTCTCCCACTTTCTCTTCCCATTTCATGGGCTTCCATCTATATAAACTAGCAGTTTTTTCCAGGCACAAATTTCCGGTATTATTTTCGCGAATTTTAGGGAAGTTTTCTGCACTTTTACAAAGGTCAGTTTTTTTTTTTTTAACTATGTTGAATCATTTCTGTTTAGATACTTCTCCTCTTCTTTCAATTAGAATCCAGGCATATAATATTTTGTTTTAGTTTTCGACTGCAATAGATAGGAAGATAATTCATTATAGTAATAATAAGGGGTTGGTATTTTTGTAGGAACTCATGTTTTATTGAAACCTGAAAAAAATTAAATTTGATTACACCAAACTTTGCTGCCATGTATCGGAAATATCAATATTCAATAAATTTATCATTTTCGTCTCCCACTTTCTCTTCCCATTTCATGGGCTTCCATCTATATAAACTAGCAGTTTTTTCCAGGCACAAATTTCCGGTATTATTTTCGCGAATTTTAGGGAAGTTTTCTGCCCTTTTACAAAGGTCAGGTTTTTTTTTTTTTTTTTTTTTTTTTTTTTTAACCATGTTATATCATTTCTGTTTAGATACTTCTCCTCTTCTTTCAATTAGAATCCAGGCATATAATATTTTGTTTTAGTTTTCGACTGCAATAGATAGGAAGATAATTCATTATAGTAATAAAAAGGGGTTGGTATTTTTGTAGGAACTCATGTTTTATTGAAACCTGAAAAAAATTAAATTTGATTACACCAAACTTTGCTGCCATGTATCGGAAATATCAATATTCAATAAATTTATCATTTTCGTCTCCCACTTTCTCTTCCCATTTCATGGGCTTCCATCTATATAAACTAGCAGTTTTTTCCAGGCACAAATTTCCGGTATTATTTTCGCGAATTTTAGGGAAGTTTTCTGCACTTTTACAAAGGACAGTTTTTTTTTTTTAACTATGTTGAATCATTTCTGTTTAGATACTTCTCCTCTTCTTTCAATTAGAATCCAGGCATATAATATTTTGTTTTAGTTTTCGACTGCAATAGATAGGAAGATAATTCATTATAGTAATAATAAGGGGTTGGTATTTTTGTAGGAACTCATGTTTTATTGAAACCTGAAAAAAATTAAATTTGATTACACCAAACTTTGCTGCCATGTATCGGAAATATCAATATTCAATAAATTTATCATTTTCGTCTCCCACTTTCTCTTCCCATTTCATGGGCTTCCATCTATATAAACTAGCAGTTTTTTCCAGGCACAAATTTCCGGTATTATTTTCGCGAATTTTAGGGAAGTTTTCTGCAATTTTACAAAGGTCAGGTTTTTTTTTTTTTTTTTTTAACCATGTTGAATCATTTCTGTTTAGATACTTCTCCTCTTCTTTCAATTAGAATCCAGGCATATAATATTTTGTTTTAGTTTTCGACTGCAATAGATAGGAAGATAATTCATTATAGTAATAATAAGGGGTTGGTATTTTTGTAGGAACTCATGTTTTATTGAAACCTGAAAAAAATTAAATTTGATTACACCAAACTTTGCTGCCATGTATCGGAAATATCAATATTCAATAAATTTATCATTTTCGTCTCCCACTTTCTCTTCCCATTTCATGGGCTTCCATCTATATAAACTAGCAGTTTTTTCCAGGCACAAATTTCCGGTATTATTTTCGCGAATTTTAGGGAAGTTTTCTGCACTTTTACAAAGGTCAGTTTTTTTTTTTAACTATGTTGAATCATTTCTGTTTAGATACTTCTCCTCTTCTTTCAATTAGAATCCAGGCATATAATATTTTGTTTTAGTTTTCGACTGCAATAGATAGGAAGATAATTCATTATAGTAATAATAAGGGGTTGGTATTTTTGTAGGAACTCATGTTTTATTGAAACCTGAAAAAAATTAAATTTGATTACACCAAACTTTGCTGCCATGTATCGGAAATATCAATATTCAATAAATTTATCATTTTCGTCTCCCACTTTCTCTTCCCATTTCATGGGCTTCCATCTATATAAACTAGCAGTTTTTTCCAGGCACAAATTTCCGGTATTATTTTCGCGAATTTTAGGGAAGTTTTCTGCCCTTTTACAAAGGTCAGGTTTTTTTTTTTTTTTTTTTTTTTTTTTTTTTTTTTTTTTAAACCATGTTATATCATTTCTGTTTAGATACTTCTCCTCTTCTTTCAATTAGAATCCAGGCATATAATATTTTGTTTTAGTTTTCGACTGCAATAGATAGGAAGATAATTCATTATAGTAATAAAAAGGGGTTGGTATTTTTGTAGGAACTCATGTTTTATTGAAACCTGAAAAAAATTAAATTTGATTACACCAAACTTTGCTGCCATGTATCGGAAATATCAATATTCAATAAATTTATCATTTTCGTCTCCCACTTTCTCTTCCCATTTCATGGGCTTCCATCTATATAAACTAGCAGTTTTTTCCAGGCACAAATTTCCGGTATTATTTTCGCGAATTTTAGGGAAGTTTTCTGCCCTTTTACAAAGGTCAGGTTTTTTTTTTTTTTTTTTTTTTTTTTTAACCATGTTATATCATTTCTGTTTAGATACTTCTCCTCTTCTTTCAATTAGAATCCAGGCATATAATATTTTGTTTTAGTTTTCGACTGCAATAGATAGGAAGATAATTCATTATAGTAATAAAAAGGGGTTGGTATTTTTGTAGGAACTCATGTTTTATTGAAACCTGAAAAAAATTAAATTTGATTACACCAAACTTTGCTGCCATGTATCGGAAATATCAATATTCAATAAATTTATCATTTTCGTCTCCCACTTTCTCTTCCCATTTCATGGGCTTCCATCTATATAAACTAGCAGTTTTTTCCAGGCACAAATTTCCGGTATTATTTTCGCGAATTTTAGGGAAGTTTTCTGCACTTTTACAAAGGTCAGTTTTTTTTTTTTAACTATGTTGAATCATTTCTGTTTAGATACTTCTCCTCTTCTTTCAATTAGAATCCAGGCATATAATATTTTGTTTTAGTTTTCGACTGCAATAGATAGGAAGATAATTCATTATAGTAATAATAAGGGGTTGGTATTTTTGTAGGAACTCATGTTTTATTGAAACCTGAAAAAAATTAAATTTGATTACACCAAACTTTGCTGCCATGTATCGGAAATATCAATATTCAATAAATTTATCATTTTCGTCTCCCACTTTCTCTTCCCATTTCATGGGCTTCCATCTATATAAACTAGCAGTTTTTTCCAGGCACAAATTTCCGGTATTATTTTCGCGAATTTTAGGGAAGTTTTCTGCACTTTTACAAAGGTCATTTTTTTTTATTTTTTTTTTAACTATGTTGAATCATTTCTGTTTAGATACTTCTCCTCTTCTTTCAATTAGAATCCAGGCATATAATATTTTGTTTTAGTTTTCGACTGCAATAGATAGGAAGATAATTCATTATAGTAATAATAAGGGGTTGGTATTTTTGTAGGAACCCATGTTTTATTGAAACCTGAAAAAAATTAAATTTGATTACAACAAACTTTGCTGCCATGTATCGGAAATATCAATATTCAATAAATTTATCATTTTCGTCTCCCACTTTCTCTTCCCATTTCATGGGCTTCCATCTATATAAACTAGCAGTTTTTTCCAGGCACAAATTTCCGGTATTATTTTCGCGAATTTTAGGGAAGTTTTCTGCAATTTTACAAAGGTCAGGTTTTTTTTTTTTTTTTTTTTAACCATGTTGAATCATTTCTGTTTAGATACTTCTCCTCTTCTTTCAATTAGAATCCAGGCATATAATATTTTGTTTTAGTTTTCGACTGCAATAGATAGGAAGATAATTCATTATAGTAATAATAAGGGGTTGGTATTTTTGTAGGAACTCATGTTTTATTGAAACCTGAAAAAAATTAAATTTGATTACACCAAACTTTGCTGCCATGTATCGGAAATATCAATATTCAATAAATTTATCATTTTCGTCTCCCACTTTCTCTTCCCATTTCATGGGCTTCCATCTATATAAACTAGCAGTTTTTTCCAGGCACAAATTTCCGGTATTATTTTCGCGAATTTTAGGGAAGTTTTCTGCAATTTTACAAAGGTCAGGTTTTTTTTTTTTTTTTTTTTTTTAACCATGTTGAATCATTTCTGTTTAGATACTTCTCCTCTTCTTTCAATTAGAATCCAGGCATATAATATTTTGTTTTAGTTTTCGACTGCAATAGATAGGAAGATAATTCATTATAGTAATAATAAGGGGTTGGTATTTTTGTAGGAACTCATGTTTTATTGAAACCTGAAAAAAATTAAATTTGATTACACCAAACTTTGCTGCCATGTATCGGAAATATCAATATTCAATAAATTTATCATTTTCGTCTCCCACTTTCTCTTCCCATTTCATGGGCTTCCATCTATATAAACTAGCAGTTTTTTCCAGGCACAAATTTCCGGTATTATTTTCGCGAATTTTAGGGAAGTTTTCTGCACTTTTACAAAGGTCAGTTTTTTTTTTTTTTTTTTAACTATGTTGAATCATTTCTGTTTGGATACTTCTCCTCTTCTTTCAATTAGAATCCAGGCATATAATATTTTGTTTTAGTTTTCGACTGCAATAGATAGGAAGATAATTCATTATAGTAATAATAAGGGGTTGGTATTTTTGTAGGAACCCATGTTTTATTGAAACCTGAAAAAAATTAAATTTGATTACACCAAACTTTGCTGCCATGTATCGGAAATATCAATATTCAATAAATTTATCATTTTCGTCTCCCACTTTCTCTTCCCATTTCATGGGCTTCCATCTATATAAACTAGCAGTTTTTTCCAGGCACAAATTTCCGGTATTCTTTTCGCGAATTTTAGGGAAGTTTTCTGCAATTTTACAAAGGTCAGTTTTTTTTTTTTTTTTTTTTTTTTTTTAACTATGTTGAATCATTTCTGTTTAGATACTTCTCCTCTTCTTTCAATTAGAATCCAGGCATATAATATTTTGTTTTAGTTTTCGACTGCAATAGATAGGAAGATAGTTCATTATAGTAATAATAAGGGGTTGGTATTTTTGTAGGAACTCATGTTTTATTGAAACCTGAAAAAAATTAAATTTGATTACACCAAACTTTGCTGCCATGTATCGGAAATATCAATATTCAATAAATTTATCATTTTCGTCTCCCACTTTCTCTTCCCATTTCATGGGCTTCCATCTATATAAACTAGCAGTTTTTTCCAGGCACAAATTTCCGGTATTCTTTTCGCGAATTTTAGGGAAGTTTTCTGCAATTTTACAAAGGTCAGTTTTTTTTTTTTTTTTTTAACTATGTTGAATCATTTCTGTTTAGATACTTCTCCTCTTCTTTCAATTAGAATCCAGGCATATAATATTTTGTTTTAGTTTTCGACTGCAATAGATAGGAAGATAATTCATTATAGTAATAATAAGGGGTTGGTATTTTTGTAGGAACTCATGTTTTATTGAAACCTGAAAAAAATTAAATTTGATTACACCAAACTTTGCTGCCATGTATCGGAAATATCAATATTCAATAAATTTATCATTTTCGTCTCCCACTTTCTCTTCCCATTTCATGGGCTTCCATCTATATAAACTAGCAGTTTTTTCCAGGCACAAATTTCCGGTATTATTTTCGCGAATTTTAGGGAAGTTTTCTGCAATTTTACAAAGGTCAGGTTTTTTTTTTTTTTTTTTTTTTAACCATGTTGAATCATTTCTGTTTAGATACTTCTCCTCTTCTTTCAATTAGAATCCAGGCATATAATATTTTGTTTTAGTTTTCGACTGCAATAGATAGGAAGATAATTCATTATAGTAATAATAAGGGGTTGGTATTTTTGTAGGAACTCATGTTTTATTGAAACCTGAAAAAAATTAAATTTGATTACACCAAACTTTGCTGCCATGTATCGGAAATATCAATATTCAATAAATTTATCATTTTCGTCTCCCACTTTCTCTTCCCATTTCATGGGCTTCCATCTATATAAACTAGCAGTTTTTTCCAGGCACAAATTTCCGGTATTATTTTCGCGAATTTTAGGGAAGTTTTCTGCACTTTTACAAAGGTCAGTTTTTTTTTTTTTTAACTATGTTGAATCATTTCTGTTTAGATACTTCTCCTCTTCTTTCAATTAGAATCCAGGCATATAATATTTTGTTTTAGTTTTCGACTGCAATAGATAGGAAGATAATTCATTATAGTAATAATAAGGGGTTGGTATTTTTGTAGGAACTCATGTTTTATTGAAACCTGAAAAAAATTAAATTTGATTACACCAAACTTTGCTGCCATGTATCGGAAATATCAATATTCAATAAATTTATCATTTTCGTCTCCCACTTTCTCTTCCCATTTCATGGGCTTCCATCTATATAAACTAGCAGTTTTTTTAAGGCACAAATTTCCGGTATTATTTTCGCGAATTTTAGGGAAGTTTTCTGCACTTTTACAAAGGTCAGTTTTTTTTTTTTTTTTTAACTATGTTGAATCATTTCTGTTTAGATACTTCTCCTCTTCTTTCAATTAGAATCCAGGCATATAATATTTTGTTTTAGTTTTCGACTGCAATAGATAGGAAGATAGTTCATTATAGTAATAATAAGGGGTTGGTATTTTTGTAGGAACTCATGTTTTATTGAAACCTGAAAAAAATTAAATTTGATTACACCAAACTTTGCTGCCATGTATCGGAAATATCAATATTCAATAAATTTATCATTTTCGTCTCCCACTTTCTCTTCCCATTTCATGGGCTTCCATCTATATAAACTAGCAGTTTTTTCCAGGCACAAATTTCCGGTATTATTTTCGCGAATTTTAGGGAAGTTTTCTGCACTTTTACAAAGGTCAGTTTTTTTTTTTTTTAACTATGTTGAATCATTTCTGTTTAGATACTTCTCCTCTTCTTTCAATTAGAATCCAGGCATATAATATTTTGTTTTAGTTTTCGACTGCAATAGATAGGAAGATAATTCATTATAGTAATAATAAGGGGTTGGTATTTTTGTAGGAACTCATGTTTTATTGAAACCTGAAAAAAATTAAATTTGATTACACCAAACTTTGCTGCCATGTATCGGAAATATCAATATTCAATAAATTTATCATTTTCGTCTCCCACTTTCTCTTCCCATTTCATGGGCTTCCATCTATATAAACTAGCAGTTTTTTCCAGGCACAAATTTCCGGTATTATTTTCGCGAATTTTAGGGAAGTTTTCTGCACTTTTACAAAGGTCAGTTTTTTTTTTTTTAACTATGTTGAATCATTTCTGTTTAGATACTTCTCCTCTTCTTTCAATTAGAATCCAGGCATATAATATTTTGTTTTAGTTTTCGACTGCAATAGATAGGAAGATAATTCATTATAGTAATAATAAGGGGTTGGTATTTTTGTAGGAACTCATGTTTTATTGAAACCTGAAAAAAATTAAATTTGATTACACCAAACTTTGCTGCCATGTATCGGAAATATCAATATTCAATAAATTTATCATTTTCGTCTCCCACTTTCTCTTCCCATTTCATGGGCTTCCATCTATATAAACTAGCAGTTTTTTCCAGGCACAAATTTCCGGTATTATTTTCGCGAATTTTAGGGAAGTTTTCTGCACTTTTACAAAGGTCAGTTTTTTTTTTTTTTTTAACTATGTTGAATCATTTCTGTTTAGATACTTCTCCTCTTCTTTCAATTAGAATCCAGGCATATAATATTTTGTTTTAGTTTTCGACTGCAATAGATAGGAAGATAGTTCATTATAGTAATAATAAGGGGTTGGTATTTTTGTAGGAACTCATGTTTTATTGAAACCTGAAAAAAATTAAATTTGATTACACCAAACTTTGCTGCCATGTATCGGAAATATCAATATTCAATAAATTTATCATTTTCGTCTCCCACTTTCTCTTCCCATTTCATGGGCTTCCATCTATATAAACTAGCAGTTTTTTCCAGGCACAAATTTCCGGTATTATTTTCGCGAATTTTAGGGAAGTTTTCTGCACTTTTACAAAGGTCAGTTTTTTTTTTTTTTTTTTAACTATGTTGAATCATTTCTGTTTATATACTTCTCCTCTTCTTTCAATTAGAATCCAGGCATATAATATTTTGTTTTAGTTTTCGACTGCAATAGATAGGAAGATAATTCATTATAGTAATAATAAGGGGTTGGTATTTTTGTAGGAACTCATGTTTTATTGAAACCTGAAAAAAATTAAATTTGATTACACCAAACTTTGCTGCCATGTATCGGAAATATCAATATTCAATAAATTTATCATTTTCGTCTCCCACTTTCTCTTCCCATTTCATGGGCTTCCATCTATATAAACTAGCAGTTTTTTCCAGGCACAAATTTCCGGTATTATTTTCGCGAATTTTAGGGAAGTTTTCTGCACTTTTACAAAGGTCAGTTTTTTTTTTTTAACTATGTTGAATCATTTCTGTTTAGATACTTCTCCTCTTCTTTCAATTAGAATCCAGGCATATAATATTTTGTTTTAGTTTTCGACTGCAATAGATAGGAAGATAATTCATTATAGTAATAATAAGGGGTTGGTATTTTTGTAGGAACTCATGTTTTATTGAAACCTGAAAAAAATTAAATTTGATTACACCAAACTTTGCTGCCATGTATCGGAAATATCAATATTCAATAAATTTATCATTTTCGTCTCCCACTTTCTCTTCCCATTTCATGGGCTTCCATCTATATAAACTAGCAGTTTTTTCCAGGCACAAATTTCCGGTATTATTTTCGCGAATTTTAGGGAAGTTTTCTGCACTTTTACAAAGGTCAGTTTTTTTTTTTTTTAACTATGTTGAATCATTTCTGTTTAGATACTTCTCCTCTTCTTTCAATTAGAATCCAGGCATATAATATTTTGTTTTAGTTTTCGACTGCAATACATAGGAAGATAATTCATTATAGTAATAATAAGGGGTTGGTATTTTTGTAGGAACTCATGTTTTATTGAAACCTGAAAAAAATTAAATTTGATTACACCAAACTTTGCTGCCATGTATCGGAAATATCAATATTCAATAAATTTAGCATTTTCGTCTCCCACTTTCTCTTCCCATTTCATGGGCTTCCATCTATATAAACTAGCAGTTTTTTCCAGGCACAAATTTCCGGTATTATTTTCGCGAATTTTAGGGAAGTTTTCTGCACTTTTACAAAGGTCAGTTTTTTTTTTTTTTTTTTTTTTAACTATGTTGAATCATTTCTGTTTAGATACTTCTCCTCTTCTTTCAATTAGAATCCAGGCATATAATATTTTGTTTTAGTTTTCGACTGCAATAGATAGGAAGATAATTCATTATAGTAATAATAAGGGGTTGGTATTTTTGTAGGAACTCATGTTTTATTGAAACCTGAAAAAAATTAAATTTGATTACACCAAACTTTGCTGCCATGTATCGGAAATATCAATATTCAATAAATTTATCATTTTCGTCTCCCACTTTCTCTTCCCATTTCATGGGCTTCCATCTATATAAACTAGCAGTTTTTTCCAGGCACAAATTTCCGGTATTCTTTTCGCGAATTTTAGGGAAGTTTTCTGCAATTTTACAGAGGTCAGTTTTTTTTTTTTTTTTTTTTAACTATGTTGAATCATTTCTGTTTAGATACTTCTCCTCTTCTTTCAATTAGAATCCAGGCATATAATATTTTGTTTTAGTTTTCGACTGCAATAGATAGGAAGATAGTTCATTATAGTAATAATAAGGGGTTGGTATTTTTGTAGGAACTCATGTTTTATTGAAACCTGAAAAAAATTAAATTTGATTACACCAAACTTTGCTGCCATGTATCGGAAATATCAATATTCAATAAATTTATCATTTTCGTCTCCCACTTTCTCTTCCCATTTCATGGGCTTCCATCTATATAAACTAGCAGTTTTTTCCAGGCACAAATTTCCGGTATTATTTTCGCGAATTTTAGGGAAGTTTTCTGCACTTTTACAAAGGTCAGTTTTTTTTTTTTTTTTTTTTAACTATGTTGAATCATTTCTGTTTAGATACTTCTCCTCTTCTTTCAATTAGAATCCAGGCATATAATATTTTGTTTTAGTTTTCGACTGCAATAGATAGGAAGATAGTTCATTATAGTAATAATAAGGGGTTGGTATTTTTGTAGGAACTCATGTTTTATTGAAACCTGAAAAAAATTAAATTTGATTACACCAAACTTTGCTGCCATGTATCGGAAATATCAATATTCAATAAATTTATCATTTTCGTCTCCCACTTTCTCTTCCCATTTCATGGGCTTCCATCTATATAAACTAGCAGTTTTTTCCAGGCACAAATTTCCGGTATTATTTTCGCGAATTTTAGGGAAGTTTTCTGCACTTTTACAAAGGTCAGTTTTTTTTTTTAACTATGTTGAATCATTTCTGTTTAGATACTTCTCCTCTTCTTTCTATTAGAATCCAGGCATATAATATTTTGTTTTAGTTTTCGACTGCAATAGATAGGAAGATAATTCATTATAGTAATAATAAGGGGTTGGTATTTTTGTAGGAACTCATGTTTTATTGAAACCTGAAAAAAATTAAATTTGATTACACCAAACTTTGCTGCCATGTATCGGAAATATCAATATTCAATAAATTTATCATTTTCGTCTCCCACTTTCTCTTCCCATTTCATGGGCTTCCATCTATATAAACTAGCAAGTTTTTTCCAGGCACAAATTTCCGGTATTATTTTCGCGAATTTTAGGGAAGTTTTCTGCACTTTTACAAAGGTCAGTTTTTTTTTTTTTTAACTATGTTGAATCATTTCTGTTTAGATACTTCTCCTCTTCTTTCAATTAGAATCCAGGCATATAATATTTTGTTTTAGTTTTCGACTGCAATAGATAGGAAGATAATTCATTATAGTAATAATAAGGGGTTGGTATTTTTGTAGGAACTCATGTTTTATTGAAACCTGAAAAAAATTAAATTTGATTACACCAAACTTTGCTGCCATGTATCGGAAATATCAATATTCAATAAATTTATCATTTTCGTCTCCCACTTTCTCTTCCCATTTCATGGGCTTCCATCTATATAAACTAGCAGTTTTTTCCAGGCACAAATTTCCGGTATTATTTTCGCGAATTTTAGGGAAGTTTTCTGCACTTTTACAAAGGTCAGTTTTTTTTTTTTTTAACTATGTTGAATCATTTCTGTTTAGATACTTCTCCTCTTCTTTCAATTAGAATCCAGGCATATAATATTTTGTTTTAGTTTTCGACTGCAATAGATAGGAAGATAGTTCATTATAGTAATAATAAGGGGTTGGTATTTTTGTAGGAACTCATGTTTTATTGAAACCTGAAAAAAATTAAATTTGATTACACCAAACTTTGCTGCCATGTATCGGAAATATCAATATTCAATAAATTTATCATTTTCGTCTCCCACTTTCTCTTCCCATTTCATGGGCTTCCATCTATATAAACTAGCAGTTTTTTCCAGGCACAAATTTCCGGTATTATTTTCGCGAATTTTAGGGAAGTTTTCTGCACTTTTACAAAGGTCAGTTTTTTTTTTTTAACTATGTTGAATCATTTCTGTTTAGATACTTCTCCTCTTCTTTCAATTAGAATCCAGGCATATAATATTTTGTTTTAGTTTTCGACTGCAATAGATAGGAAGATAATTCATTATAGTAATAATAAGGGGTTGGTATTTTTGTAGGAACTCATGTTTTATTGAAACCTGAAAAAAATTAAATTTGATTACACCAAACTTTGCTGCCATGTATCGGAAATATCAATATTCAATAAATTTATCATTTTCGTCTCCCACTTTCTCTTCCCATTTCATGGGCTTCCATCTATATAAACTAGCAGTTTTTTCCAGGCACAAATTTCCGGTATTATTTTCGCGAATTTTAGGGAAGTTTTCTGCACTTTTACAAAGGTCAGTTTTTTTTTTTTTTAACTATGTTGAATCATTTCTGTTTAGATACTTCTCCTCTTCTTTCAATTAGAATCCAGGCATATAATATTTTGTTTTAGTTTTCGACTGCAATAGATAGGAAGATAATTCATTATAGTAATAATAAGGGGTTGGTATTTTTGTAGGAACTCATGTTTTATTGAAACCTGAAAAAAATTAAATTTGATTACACCAAACTTTGCTGCCATGTATCGGAAATATCAATATTCAATAAATTTATCATTTTCGTCTCCCACTTTCTCTTCCCATTTCATGGGCTTCCATCTATATAAACTAGCAGTTTTTTCCAGGCACAAATTTCCGGTATTATTTTCGCGAATTTTAGGGAAGTTTTCTGCACTTTTACAAAGGTCAGTTTTTTTTTTTTTTTAACTATGTTGAATCATTTCTGTTTAGATACTTCTCCTCTTCTTTCAATTAGAATCCAGGCATATAATATTTTGTTTTAGTTTTCGACTGCAATAGATAGGAAGATAATTCATTATAGTAATAATAAGGGGTTGGTATTTTTGTAGGAACTCATGTTTTATTGAAACCTGAAAAAAATTAAATTTGATTACACCAAACTTTGCTGCCATGTATCGGAAATATCAATATTCAATAAATTTATCATTTTCGTCTCCCACTTTCTCTTCCCATTTCATGGGCTTCCATCTATATAAACTAGCAGTTTTTTCCAGGCACAAATTTCCGGTATTATTTTCGCGAATTTTAGGGAAGTTTTCTGCAATTTTACAAAGGTCAGGTTTTTTTTTTAACTATGTTGAATCATTTCTGTTTAGATACTTCTCCTCTTCTTTCTATTAGAATCCAGGCATATAATATTTTGTTTTAGTTTTCGACTGCAATAGATAGGAAGATAATTCATTATAGTAATAATAAGGGGTTGGTATTTTTGTAGGAACTCATGTTTTATTGAAACCTGAAAAAAATTAAATTTGATTACACCAAACTTTGCTGCCATGTATCGGAAATATCAATATTCAATAAATTTATCATTTTCGTCTCCCACTTTCTCTTCCCATTTCATGGGCTTCCATCTATATAAACTAGCAGTTTTTTCCAGGCACAAATTTCCGGTATTATTTTCGCGAATTTTAGGGAAGTTTTCTGCACTTTTACAAAGGTCAGTTTTTTTTTTTTTTAACTATGTTGAATCATTTCTGTTTAGATACTTCTCCTCTTCTTTCAATTAGAATCCAGGCATATAATATTTTGTTTTAGTTTTCGACTGCAATAGATAGGAAGATAATTCATTATAGTAATAATAAGGGGTTGGTATTTTTGTAGGAACTCATGTTTTATTGAAACCTGAAAAAAATTAAATTTGATTACACCAAACTTTGCTGCCATGTATCGGAAATATCAATATTCAATAAATTTATCATTTTCGTCTCCCACTTTCTCTTCCCATTTCATGGGCTTCCATCTATATAAACTAGCAGTTTTTTCCAGGCACAAATTTCCGGTATTATTTTCGCGAATTTTAGGGAAGTTTTCTGCACTTTTACAAAGGTCAGTTTTTTTTTTTTTTTAACTATGTTGAATCATTTCTGTTTAGATACTTCTCCTCTTCTTTCAATTAGAATCCAGGCATATAATATTTTGTTTTAGTTTTCGACTGCAATAGATAGGAAGATAGTTCATTATAGTAATAATAAGGGGTTGGTATTTTTGTAGGAACTCATGTTTTATTGAAACCTGAAAAAAATTAAATTTGATTACACCAAACTTTGCTGCCATGTATCGGAAATATCAATATTCAATAAATTTATCATTTTCGTCTCCCACTTTCTCTTCCCATTTCATGGGCTTCCATCTATATAAACTAGCAGTTTTTTCCAGGCACAAATTTCCGGTATTATTTTCGCGAATTTTAGGGAAGTTTTCTGCACTTTTACAAAGGTCAGTTTTTTTTTTTTTTTAACTATGTTGAATCATTTCTGTTTAGATACTTCTCCTCTTCTTTCAATTAGAATCCAGGCATATAATATTTTGTTTTAGTTTTCGACTGCAATAGATAGGAAGATAATTCATTATAGTAATAATAAGGGGTTGGTATTTTTGTAGGAACTCATGTTTTATTGAAACCTGAAAAAAATTAAATTTGATTACACCAAACTTTGCTGCCATGTATCGGAAATATCAATATTCAATAAATTTATCATTTTCGTCTCCCACTTTCTCTTCCCATTTCATGGGCTTCCATCTATATAAACTAGCAGTTTTTTCCAGGCACAAATTTCCGGTATTATTTTCGCGAATTTTAGGGAAGTTTTCTGCACTTTTACAAAGGTCAGTTTTTTTTTTTTTTTAACTATGTTGAATCATTTCTGTTTAGATACTTCTCCTCTTCTTTCAATTAGAATCCAGGCATATAATATTTTGTTTTTTCGACTGCAATAGATAGGAAGATAATTCATTATAGTAATAATAAGGGGTTGGTATTTTTGTAGGAACTCATGTTTTATTGAAACCTGAAAAAAATTAAATTTGATTACACCAAACTTTGCTGCCATGTATCGGAAATATCAATATTCAATAAATTTATCATTTTCGTCTCCCACTTTCTCTTCCCATTTCATGGGCTTCCATCTATATAAACTAGCAGTTTTTTCCAGGCACAAATTTCCGGTATTATTTTCGCGAATTTTAGGGAAGTTTTCTGCACTTTTACAAAGGTCAGTTTTTTTTTTTTTTTAACTATGTTGAATCATTTCTGTTTAGATACTTCTCCTCTTCTTTCAATTAGAATCCAGGCATATAATATTTTGTTTTAGTTTTCGACTGCAATAGATAGGAAGATAGTTCATTATAGTAATAATAAGGGGTTGGTATTTTTGTAGGAACTCATGTTTTATTGAAACCTGAAAAAAATTAAATTTGATTACACCAAACTTTGCTGCCATGTATCGGAAATATCAATATTCAATAAATTTATCATTTTCGTCTCCCACTTTCTCTTCCCATTTCATGGGCTTCCATCTATATAAACTAGCAGTTTTTTCCAGGCACAAATTTCCGGTATTATTTTCGCGAATTTTAGGGAAGTTTTCTGCACTTTTACAAAGGTCAGTTTTTTTTTTTTTTTTTAACTATGTTGAATCATTTCTGTTTAGATACTTCTCCTCTTCTTTCAATTAGAATCCAGGCATATAATATTTTGTTTTAGTTTTCGACTGCAATAGATAGGAAGATAGTTCATTATAGTAATAATAAGGGGTTGGTATTTTTGTAGGAACTCATGTTTTATTGAAACCTGAAAAAAATTAAATTTGATTACACCAAACTTTGCTGCCATGTATCGGAAATATCAATATTCAATAAATTTATCATTTTCGTCTCCCACTTTCTCTTCCCATTTCATGGGCTTCCATCTATATAAACTAGCAGTTTTTTCCAGGCACAAATTTCCGGTATTATTTTCGCGAATTTTAGGGAAGTTTTCTGCACTTTTACAAAGGTCAGTTTTTTTTTTTTAACTATGTTGAATCATTTCTGTTTAGATACTTCTCCTCTTCTTTCTATTAGAATCCAGGCATATAATATTTTGTTTTAGTTTTCGACTGCAATAGATAGGAAGATAATTCATTATAGTAATAATAAGGGGTTGGTATTTTTGTAGGAACTCATGTTTTATTGAAACCTGAAAAAAATTAAATTTGATTACACCAAACTTTGCTGCCATGTATCGGAAATATCAATATTCAATAAATTTATCATTTTCGTCTCCCACTTTCTCTTCCCATTTCATGGGCTTCCATCTATATAAACTAGCAGTTTTTTCCAGGCACAAATTTCCGGTATTATTTTCGCGAATTTTAGGGAAGTTTTCTGCACTTTTACAAAGGTCAGTTTTTTTTTTTTTTAACTATGTTGAATCATTTCTGTTTAGATACTTCTCCTCTTCTTTCAATTAGAATCCAGGCATATAATATTTTGTTTTAGTTTTCGACTGCAATAGATAGGAAGATAATTCATTATAGTAATAATAAGGGGTTGGTATTTTTGTAGGAACTCATGTTTTATTGAAACCTGAAAAAAATTAAATTTGATTACACCAAACTTTGCTGCCATGTATCGGAAATATCAATATTCAATAAATTTATCATTTTCGTCTCCCACTTTCTCTTCCCATTTCATGGGCTTCCATCTATATAAACTAGCAGTTTTTTCCAGGCACAAATTTCCGGTATTATTTTCGCGAATTTTAGGGAAGTTTTCTGCACTTTTACAAAGGTCAGTTTTTTTTTTTTTTAACTATGTTGAATCATTTCTGTTTAGATACTTCTCCTCTTCTTTCAATTAGAATCCAGGCATATAATATTTTGTTTTAGTTTTCGACTGCAATAGATAGGAAGATAGTTCATTATAGTAATAATAAGGGGTTGGTATTTTTGTAGGAACTCATGTTTTATTGAAACCTGAAAAAAATTAAATTTGATTACACCAAACTTTGCTGCCATGTATCGGAAATATCAATATTCAATAAATTTATCATTTTCGTCTCCCACTTTCTCTTCCCATTTCATGGGCTTCCATCTATATAAACTAGCAGTTTTTTCCAGGCACAAATTTCCGGTATTATTTTCGCGAATTTTAGGGAAGTTTTCTGCACTTTTACAAAGGTCAGTTTTTTTTTTTTAACTATGTTGAATCATTTCTGTTTAGATACTTCTCCTCTTCTTTCAATTAGAATCCAGGCATATAATATTTTGTTTTAGTTTTCGACTGCAATAGATAGGAAGATAATTCATTATAGTAATAATAAGGGGTTGGTATTTTTGTAGGAACTCATGTTTTATTGAAACCTGAAAAAAATTAAATTTGATTACACCAAACTTTGCTGCCATGTATCGGAAATATCAATATTCAATAAATTTATCATTTTCGTCTCCCACTTTCTCTTCCCATTTCATGGGCTTCCATCTATATAAACTAGCAGTTTTTTCCAGGCACAAATTTCCGGTATTATTTTCGCGAATTTTAGGGAAGTTTTCTGCACTTTTACAAAGGTCAGTTTTTTTTTTTTTTAACTATGTTGAATCATTTCTGTTTAGATACTTCTCCTCTTCTTTCAATTAGAATCCAGGCATATAATATTTTGTTTTAGTTTTCGACTGCAATAGATAGGAAGATAATTCATTATAGTAATAATAAGGGGTTGGTATTTTTGTAGGAACTCATGTTTTATTGAAACCTGAAAAAAATTAAATTTGATTACACCAAACTTTGCTGCCATGTATCGGAAATATCAATATTCAATAAATTTATCATTTTCGTCTCCCACTTTCTCTTCCCATTTCATGGGCTTCCATCTATATAAACTAGCAGTTTTTTCCAGGCACAAATTTCCGGTATTATTTTCGCGAATTTTAGGGAAGTTTTCTGCACTTTTACAAAGGTCAGTTTTTTTTTTTTTTTAACTATGTTGAATCATTTCTGTTTAGATACTTCTCCTCTTCTTTCAATTAGAATCCAGGCATATAATATTTTGTTTTAGTTTTCGACTGCAATAGATAGGAAGATAATTCATTATAGTAATAATAAGGGGTTGGTATTTTTGTAGGAACTCATGTTTTATTGAAACCTGAAAAAAATTAAATTTGATTACACCAAACTTTGCTGCCATGTATCGGAAATATCAATATTCAATAAATTTATCATTTTCGTCTCCCACTTTCTCTTCCCATTTCATGGGCTTCCATCTATATAAACTAGCAGTTTTTTCCAGGCACAAATTTCCGGTATTATTTTCGCGAATTTTAGGGAAGTTTTCTGCAATTTTACAAAGGTCAGGTTTTTTTTTTAACTATGTTGAATCATTTCTGTTTAGATACTTCTCCTCTTCTTTCTATTAGAATCCAGGCATATAATATTTTGTTTTAGTTTTCGACTGCAATAGATAGGAAGATAATTCATTATAGTAATAATAAGGGGTTGGTATTTTTGTAGGAACTCATGTTTTATTGAAACCTGAAAAAAATTAAATTTGATTACACCAAACTTTGCTGCCATGTATCGGAAATATCAATATTCAATAAATTTATCATTTTCGTCTCCCACTTTCTCTTCCCATTTCATGGGCTTCCATCTATATAAACTAGCAGTTTTTTCCAGGCACAAATTTCCGGTATTATTTTCGCGAATTTTAGGGAAGTTTTCTGCACTTTTACAAAGGTCAGTTTTTTTTTTTTTTAACTATGTTGAATCATTTCTGTTTAGATACTTCTCCTCTTCTTTCAATTAGAATCCAGGCATATAATATTTTGTTTTAGTTTTCGACTGCAATAGATAGGAAGATAATTCATTATAGTAATAATAAGGGGTTGGTATTTTTGTAGGAACTCATGTTTTATTGAAACCTGAAAAAAATTAAATTTGATTACACCAAACTTTGCTGCCATGTATCGGAAATATCAATATTCAATAAATTTATCATTTTCGTCTCCCACTTTCTCTTCCCATTTCATGGGCTTCCATCTATATAAACTAGCAGTTTTTTCCAGGCACAAATTTCCGGTATTATTTTCGCGAATTTTAGGGAAGTTTTCTGCACTTTTACAAAGGTCAGTTTTTTTTTTTTTTTAACTATGTTGAATCATTTCTGTTTAGATACTTCTCCTCTTCTTTCAATTAGAATCCAGGCATATAATATTTTGTTTTAGTTTTCGACTGCAATAGATAGGAAGATAGTTCATTATAGTAATAATAAGGGGTTGGTATTTTTGTAGGAACTCATGTTTTATTGAAACCTGAAAAAAATTAAATTTGATTACACCAAACTTTGCTGCCATGTATCGGAAATATCAATATTCAATAAATTTATCATTTTCGTCTCCCACTTTCTCTTCCCATTTCATGGGCTTCCATCTATATAAACTAGCAGTTTTTTCCAGGCACAAATTTCCGGTATTATTTTCGCGAATTTTAGGGAAGTTTTCTGCACTTTTACAAAGGTCAGTTTTTTTTTTTTTTTAACTATGTTGAATCATTTCTGTTTAGATACTTCTCCTCTTCTTTCAATTAGAATCCAGGCATATAATATTTTGTTTTAGTTTTCGACTGCAATAGATAGGAAGATAATTCATTATAGTAATAATAAGGGGTTGGTATTTTTGTAGGAACTCATGTTTTATTGAAACCTGAAAAAAATTAAATTTGATTACACCAAACTTTGCTGCCATGTATCGGAAATATCAATATTCAATAAATTTATCATTTTCGTCTCCCACTTTCTCTTCCCATTTCATGGGCTTCCATCTATATAAACTAGCAGTTTTTTCCAGGCACAAATTTCCGGTATTATTTTCGCGAATTTTAGGGAAGTTTTCTGCACTTTTACAAAGGTCAGTTTTTTTTTTTTTTTAACTATGTTGAATCATTTCTGTTTAGATACTTCTCCTCTTCTTTCAATTAGAATCCAGGCATATAATATTTTGTTTTAGTTTTCGACTGCAATAGATAGGAAGATAATTCATTATAGTAATAATAAGGGGTTGGTATTTTTGTAGGAACTCATGTTTTATTGAAACCTGAAAAAAATTAAATTTGATTACACCAAACTTTGCTGCCATGTATCGGAAATATCAATATTCAATAAATTTATCATTTTCGTCTCCCACTTTCTCTTCCCATTTCATGGGCTTCCATCTATATAAACTAGCAGTTTTTTCCAGGCACAAATTTCCGGTATTATTTTCGCGAATTTTAGGGAAGTTTTCTGCACTTTTACAAAGGTCAGTTTTTTTTTTTTTTTAACTATGTTGAATCATTTCTGTTTAGATACTTCTCCTCTTCTTTCAATTAGAATCCAGGCATATAATATTTTGTTTTAGTTTTCGACTGCAATAGATAGGAAGATAATTCATTATAGTAATAATAAGGGGTTGGTATTTTTGTAGGAACTCATGTTTTATTGAAACCTGAAAAAAATTAAATTTGATTACACCAAACTTTGCTGCCATGTATCGGAAATATCAATATTCAATAAATTTATCATTTTCGTCTCCCACTTTCTCTTCCCATTTCATGGGCTTCCATCTATATAAACTAGCAGTTTTTTCCAGGCACAAATTTCCGGTATTATTTTCGCGAATTTTAGGGAAGTTTTCTGCACTTTTACAAAGGTCAATTTTTTTTTTTAACTATGTTGAATCATTTCTGTTTAGATACTTCTCCTCTCTTTCAATTAGAATCCAGGCATATAATATTTTGTTTTAGTTTTCGACTGCAATAGATAGGAAGATAATTCATTATAGTAATAATAAGGGGTTGGTATTTTTGTAGGAACTCATGTTTTATTGAAACCTGAAAAAAATTAAATTTGATTACACCAAACTTTGCTGCCATGTATCGGAAATATCAATATTCAATAAATTTATCATTTTCGTCTCCCACTTTCACTTCCCATTTCATGGGCTTCCATCTATATAAACTAGCAGTTTTTTCCAGGCACAAATTTCCGGTATTATTTTCGCGAATTTTAGGGAAGTTTTCTGCACTTTTACAAAGGTCAGTTTTTTTTTTTTTAACTATGTTGAATCATTTCTGTTTAGATACTTCTCCTCTTCTTTCAATTAGAATCCAGGCATATAATATTTTGTTTTAGTTTTCGACTGCAATAGATAGGAAGATAATTCATTATAGTAATAATAAGGGGTTGGTATTTTTGTAGGAACTCATGTTTTATTGAAACCTGAAAAAAATTAAATTTGATTACACCAAACTTTGCTGCCATGTATCGGAAATATCAATATTCAATAAATTTATCATTTTCGTCTCCCACTTTCTCTTCCCATTTCATGGGCTTCCATCTATATAAACTAGCAGTTTTTTCCAGGCACAAATTTCCGGTATTATTTTCGCGAATTTTAGGGAAGTTTTCTGCACTTTTACAAAGGTCAGTTTTTTTTTTTTTTTTTAACTATGTTGAATCATTTCTGTTTAGATACTTCTCCTCTTCTTTCAATTAGAATCCAGGCATATAATATTTTGTTTTAGTTTTCGACTGCAATAGATAGGAAGATAATTCATTATAGTAATAATAAGGGGTTGGTATTTTTGTAGGAACTCATGTTTTATTGAAACCTGAAAAAAATTAAATTTGATTACACCAAACTTTGCTGCCATGTATCGGAAATATCAATATTCAATAAATTTATCATTTTCGTCTCCCACTTTCTCTTCCCATTTCATGGGCTTCCATCTATATAAACTAGCAGTTTTTTCCAGGCACAAATTTCCGGTATTATTTTCGCGAATTTTAGGGAAGTTTTCTGCACTTTTACAAAGGTCAGTTTTTTTTGTTTTTTTTAACTATGTTGAATCATTTCTGTTTAGATACTTCTCCTCTTCTTTCAATTAGAATCCAGGCATATAATATTTTGTTTTAGTTTTCGACTGCAATAGATAGGAAGATAGTTCATTATAGTAATAATAAGGGGTTGGTATTTTTGTAGGAACTCATGTTTTATTGAAACCTGAAAAAAATTAAATTTGATTACACCAAACTTTGCTGCCATGTATCGGAAATATCAATATTCAATAAATTTATCATTTTCGTCTCCCACTTTCTCTTCCCATTTCATGGGCTTCCATCTATATAAACTAGCAGTTTTTTCCAGGCACAAATTTCCGGTATTATTTTCGCGAATTTTAGGGAAGTTTTCTGCACTTTTACAAAGGTCAGTTTTTTTTTTTTTAACTATGTTGAATCATTTCTGTTTATATACTTCTCCTCTTCTTTCAATTAGAATCCAGGCATATAATATTTTGTTTTAGTTTTCGACTGCAATAGATAGGAAGATAATTCATTATAGTAATAATAAGGGGTTGGTATTTTTGTAGGAACTCATGTTTTATTGAAACCTGAAAAAAATTAAATTTGATTACACCAAACTTTGCTGCCATGTATCGGAAATATCAATATTCAATAAATTTATCATTTTCGTCTCCCACTTTCTCTTCCCATTTCATGGGCTTCCATCTATATAAACTAGCAGTTTTTTCCAGGCACAAATTTCCGGTATTATTTTCGCGAATTTTAGGGAAGTTTTCTGCACTTTTACAAAGGTCAGTTTTTTTTTTTTTTTAACTATGTTGAATCATTTCTGTTTAGATACTTCTCCTCTTCTTTCAATTAGAATCCAGGCATATAATATTTTGTTTTAGTTTTCGACTGCAATAGATAGGAAGATAATTCATTATAGTAATAATAAGGGGTTGGTATTTTTGTAGGAACTCATGTTTTATTGAAACCTGAAAAAAATTAAATTTGATTACACCAAACTTTGCTGCCATGTATCGGAAATATCAATATTCAATAAATTTATCATTTTCGTCTCCCACTTTCTCTTCCCATTTCATGGGCTTCCATCTATATAAACTAGCAGTTTTTTCCAGGCACAAATTTCCGGTATTATTTTCGCGAATTTTAGGGAAGTTTTCTGCACTTTTACAAAGGTCAATTTTTTTTTTTAACTATGTTGAATCATTTCTGTTTAGATACTTCTCCTCTCTTTCAATTAGAATCCAGGCATATAATATTTTGTTTTAGTTTTCGACTGCAATAGATAGGAAGATAATTCATTATAGTAATAATAAGGGGTTGGTATTTTTGTAGGAACTCATGTTTTATTGAAACCTGAAAAAAATTAAATTTGATTACACCAAACTTTGCTGCCATGTATCGGAAATATCAATATTCAATAAATTTATCATTTTCGTCTCCCACTTTCTCTTCCCATTTCATGGGCTTCCATCTATATAAACTAGCAGTTTTTTCCAGGCACAAATTTCCGGTATTATTTTCGCGAATTTTAGGGAAGTTTTCTGCACTTTTACAAAGGTCAGTTTTTTTTTTTTTTAACTATGTTGAATCATTTCTGTTTAGATACTTCTCCTCTTCTTTCAATTAGAATCCAGGCATATAATATTTTGTTTTAGTTTTCGACTGCAATAGATAGGAAGATAATTCATTATAGTAATAATAAGGGGTTGGTATTTTTGTAGGAACTCATGTTTTATTGAAACCTGAAAAAAATTAAATTTGATTACACCAAACTTTGCTGCCATGTATCGGAAATATCAATATTCAATAAATTTATCATTTTCGTCTCCCACTTTCTCTTCCCATTTCATGGGCTTCCATCTATATAAACTAGCAGTTTTTTCCAGGCACAAATTTCCGGTATTATTTTCGCGAATTTTAGGGAAGTTTTCTGCACTTTTACAAAGGTCAGTTTTTTTTTTTTTTTTTAACTATGTTGAATCATTTCTGTTTAGATACTTCTCCTCTTCTTTCAATTAGAATCCAGGCATATAATATTTTGTTTTAGTTTTCGACTGCAATAGATAGGAAGATAATTCATTATAGTAATAATAAGGGGTTGGTATTTTTGTAGGAACTCATGTTTTATTGAAACCTGAAAAAAATTAAATTTGATTACACCAAACTTTGCTGCCATGTATCGGAAATATCAATATTCAATAAATTTATCATTTTCGTCTCCCACTTTCTCTTCCCATTTCATGGGCTTCCATCTATATAAACTAGCAGTTTTTTCCAGGCACAAATTTCCGGTATTATTTTCGCGAATTTTAGGGAAGTTTTCTGCACTTTAACAAAGGTCAGTTTTTTTTTTTTTTTTTTTTTTAACTATGTTGAATCATTTCTGTTTAGATACTTCTCCTCTTCTTTCAATTAGAATCCAGGCATATAATATTTTGTTTTAGTTTTCGACTGCAATAGATAGGAAGATAATTCATTATAGTAATAATAAGGGGTTGGTATTTTTGTAGGAACTCATGTTTTATTGAAACCTGAAAAAAATTAAATTTGATTACACCAAACTTTGCTGCCATGTATCGGAAATATCAATATTCAATAAAT
Organism: Stegodyphus dumicola; assembly: GCF_044657685.1. NCBI lineage: Eukaryota > Metazoa > Arthropoda > Arachnida > Araneae > Eresidae > Stegodyphus > Stegodyphus dumicola. The sequence goes on from NC_140776.1 coordinate 1,625,370, forward strand.
TTATCATTTTCGTCTCCCACTTTCTCTTCCCATTTCATGGGCTTCCATCTATATAAACTAGCAGTTTTTTCCAGGCACAAATTTCCGGTATTATTTTCGCGAATTTTAGGGAAGTTTTCTGCACTTTTACAAAGGTCAGTTTTTTTTTTTTTTTAACTATGTTGAATCATTTCTGTTTAGATACTTCTCCTCTTCTTTCAATTAGAATCCAGGCATATAATATTTTGTTTTAGTTTTCGACTGCAATAGATAGGAAGATAATTCATTATAGTAATAATAAGGGGTTGGTATTTTTGTAGGAACTCATGTTTTATTGAAACCTGAAAAAAATTAAATTTGATTACACCAAACTTTGCTGCCATGTATCGGAAATATCAATATTCAATAAATTTATCATTTTCGTCTCCCACTTTCTCTTCCCATTTCATGGGCTTCCATCTATATAAACTAGCAGTTTTTTCCAGGCACAAATTTCCGGTATTATTTTCGCGAATTTTAGGGAAGTTTTCTGCACTTTTACAAAGGTCAGTTTTTTTTTTTTTTTTTAACTATGTTGAATCATTTCTGTTTATATACTTCTCCTCTTCTTTCAATTAGAATCCAGGCATATAATATTTTGTTTTAGTTTTCGACTGCAATAGATAGGAAGATAATTCATTATAGTAATAATAAGGGGTTGGTATTTTTGTAGGAACTCATGTTTTATTGAAACCTGAAAAAAATTAAATTTGATTACACCAAACTTTGCTGCCATGTATCGGAAATATCAATATTCAATAAATTTATCATTTTCGTCTCCCACTTTCTCTTCCCATTTCATGGGCTTCCATCTATATAAACTAGCAGTTTTTTCCAGGCACAAATTTCCGGTATTATTTTCGCGAATTTTAGAGAAGTTTTCTGCACTTTTACAAAGGTCAGTTTTTTTTTTTTTAACTATGTTGAATCATTTCTGTTTAGATACTTCTCCTCTTCTTTCAATTAGAATCCAGGCATATAATATTTTGTTTTAGTTTTCGACTGCAATAGATAGGAAGATAATTCATTATAGTAATAATAAGGGGTTGGTATTTTTGTAGGAACTCATGTTTTATTGAAACCTGAAAAAAATTAAATTTGATTACACCAAACTTTGCTGCCATGTATCTGAAATATCAATATTCAATAAATTTATCATTTTCGTCTCCCACTTTCTCTTCCCATTTCATGGGCTTCCATCTATATAAACTAGCAGTTTTTTCCAGGCACAAATTTCCGGTATTATTTTCGCGAATTTTAGGGAAGTTTTCTGCACTTTTACAAAGGTCAGTTTTTTTTTTTTTTTTAACTATGTTGAATCATTTCTGTTTAGATACTTCTCCTCTTCTTTCAATTAGAATCCAGGCATATAATATTTTGTTTTAGTTTTCGACTGCAATAGATAGGAAGATAATTCATTATAGTAATAATAAGGGGTTGGTATTTTTGTAGGAACTCATGTTTTATTGAAACCTGAAAAAAATTAAATTTGATTACACCAAACTTTGCTGCCATGTATCGGAAATATCAATATTCAATAAATTTATCATTTTCGTCTCCCACTTTCTCTTCCCATTTCATGGGCTTCCATCTATATAAACTAGCAGTTTTTTCCAGGCACAAATTTCCGGTATTATTTTCGCGAATTTTAGGGAAGTTTTCTGCACTTTTACAAAGGTCATTTTTTTTATATATTTTTTTTTTAACTATGTTGAATCATTTCTGTTTAGATACTTCTCCTCTTCTTTCAATTAGAATCCAGGCATATAATATTTTGTTTTAGTTTTCGACTGCAATAGATAGGAAGATAATTCATTATAGTAATAATAAGGGGTTGGTATTTTTGTAGGAACTCATGTTTTATTGAAACCTGAAAAAAATTAAATTTGATTACACCAAACTTTGCTGCCATGTATCGGAAATATCAGTATTCAAGAAATTTATCATTTTCGTCTCCCACTTTCTCTTCCCATTTCATGGGCTTCCATCTATATAAACTAGCAGTTTTTTCCAGGCACAAATTTCCGGTATTATTTTCGCGAATTTTAGGGAAGTTTTCTGCACTTTTACAAAGGTCAGTTTTTTTTTTTTTTTTTTTTTTTAACTATGTTGAATCATTTCTGTTTAGATACTTCTCCTCTTCTTTCAATTAGAATCCAGGCATATAATATTTTGTTTTAGTTTTCGACTGCAATAGATAGGAAGATAATTCATTATAGTAATAATAAGGGGTTGGTATTTTTGTAGGAACTCATGTTTTATTGAAACCTGAAAAAAATTAAATTTGATTACACCAAACTATGCTGCCATGTATCGGAAATATCAATATTCAATAAATTTATCATTTTCGTCTCCCACTTTCTCTTCCCATTTCATGGGCTTCCATCTATATAAACTAGGAGTTTTTTCCAGGCACAAATTTCCGGTATTATTTTCGCGAATTTTAGGGAAGTTTTCTGCACTTTTACAAAGGTCAGTTTTTTTTTTTTTTTTAACTATGTTGAATCATTTCTGTTTAGATACTTCTCCTCTTCTTTCAATTAGAATCCAGGCATATAATATTTTGTTTTAGTTTTCGACTGCAATAGATAGGAAGATAATTCATTATAGTAATAATAAGGGGTTGGTATTTTTGTAGGAACTCATGTTTTATTGAAACCTGAAAAAAATTAAATTTGATTACACCAAACTTTGCTGCCATGTATCGGAAATATCAATATTCAATAAATTTATCATTTTCGTCTCCCACTTTCTCTTCCCATTTCATGGGCTTCCATCTATATAAACTAGCAGTTTTTTCCAGGCACAAATTTCCGGTATTATTTTCGCGAATTTTAGGGAAGTTTTCTGCACTTTTACAAAGGTCAGTTTTTTTTTTTTTTTTTTTTTTAACTATGTTGAATCATTTCTGTTTAGATACTTCTCCTCTTCTTTCAATTAGAATCCAGGCATATAATATTTTGTTTTAGTTTTCGACTGCAATAGATAGGAAGATAATTCATTATAGTAATAATAAGGGGTTGGTATTTTTGTAGGAACTCATGTTTTATTGAAACCTGAAAAAAATTAAATTTGATTACACCAAACTTTGCTGCCATGTATCGGAAATATCAATATTCAATAAATTTATCATTTTCGTCTCCCACTTTCTCTTCCCATTTCATGGGCTTCCATCTATATAAACTAGCAGTTTTTTCCAGGCACAAATTTCCGGTATTATTTTCGCGAATTTTAGGGAAGTTTTCTGCACTTTTACAAAGGTCAGTTTTTTTTTTTTTTTAACTATGTTGAATCATTTCTGTTTAGATACTTCTCCTCTTCTTTCAATTAGAATCCAGGCATATAATATTTTGTTTTAGTATTCGACTGCAATAGATAGGAAGATAATTCATTATAGTAATAATAAGGGGTTGGTATTTTTGTAGGAACTCATGTTTTATTGAAACCTGAAAAAAATTAAATTTGATTACACCAAACTTTGCTGCCATGTATCGGAAATATCAATATTCAATAAATTTATCATTTTCGTCTCCCACTTTCTCTTCCCATTTCATGGGCTTCCATCTATATAAACTAGCAGTTTTTTCCAGGCACAAATTTCCGGTATTATTTTCGCGAATTTTAGGGAAGTTTTCTGCACTTTTACAAAGGTCAGTTTTTTTTATTTTTTTTTTAACTATGTTGAATCATTTCTGTTTAGATACTTCTCCTCTTCTTTCAATTAGAATCCAGGCATATAATATTTTGTTTTAGTTTTCGACTGCAATAGATAGGAAGATAATTCATTATAGTAATAATAAGGGGTTGGTATTTTTGTAGGAACTCATGTTTTATTGAAACCTGAAAAAAATTAAATTTGATTACACCAAACTATGCTGCCATGTATCGGAAATATCAATATTCAATAAATTTATCATTTTCGTCTCCCACTTTCTCTTCCCATTTCATGGGCTTCCATCTATATAAACTAGGAGTTTTTTCCAGGCACAAATTTCCGGTATTATTTTCGCGAATTTTAGGGAAGTTTTCTGCACTTTTACAAAGGTCAGTTTTTTTTTTTTTTTTAACTATGTTGAATCATTTCTGTTTAGATACTTCTCCTCTTCTTTCAATTAGAATCCAGGCATATAATATTTTGTTTTAGTTTTCGACTGCAATAGATAGGAAGATAATTCATTATAGTAATAATAAGGGGTTGGTATTTTTGTAGGAACTCATGTTTTATTGAAACCTGAAAAAAATTAAATTTGATTACACCAAACTTTGCTGCCATGTATCGGAAATATCAATATTCAATAAATTTATCATTTTCGTCTCCCACTTTCTCTTCCCATTTCATGGGCTTCCATCTATATAAACTAGCAGTTTTTTCCAGGCACAAATTTCCGGTATTATTTTCGCGAATTTTAGGGAAGTTTTCTGCACTTTTACAAAGGTCAGTTTTTTTTATTTTTTTTTTAACTATGTTGAATCATTTCTGTTTAGATACTTCTCCTCTTCTTTCAATTAGAATCCAGGCATATAATATTTTGTTTTAGTTTTCGACTGCAATAGATAGGAAGATAATTCATTATAGTAATAATAAGGGGTTGGTATTTTTGTAGGAACTCATGTTTTATTGAAACCTGAAAAAAATTAAATTTGATTACACCAAACTTTGCTGCCATGTATCGGAAATATCAATATTCAATAAATTTATCATTTTCGTCTCCCACTTTCTCTTCCCATTTCATGGGCTTCCATCTATATAAACTAGCAGTTTTTTCCAGGCACAAATTTCCGGTATTATTTTCGCGAATTTTAGGGAAGTTTTCTGCACTTTTACAAAGGTCAGTTTTTTTTTTTTTTTTTTTTTTTTAACTATGTTGAATCATTTCTGTTTAGATACTTCTCCTCTTCTTTCAATTAGAATCCAGGCGTATAATATTTTGTTTTAGTTTTCGACTGCAATAGATAGGAAGATAATAAGGGGTTGGTATTTTTGTAGGAACTCATGTTTTATTGAAACCTGAAAAAAATTAAATTTGATTACACCAAACTTTGCTGCCATGTATCGGAAATATCAATATTCAATAAATTTATCATTTTCGTCTCCCACTTTCTCTTCCCATTTCATGGGCTTCCATCTATATAAACTAGCAGTTTTTTCCAGGCACAAATTTCCGGTATTATTTTCGCGAATTTTAGGGAAGTTTTCTGCACTTTTACAAAGGTCAGTTTTTTTTATTTTTTTTTTTAACTATGTTGAATCATTTCTGTTTAGATACTTCTCCTCTTCTTTCAATTAGAATCCAGGCATATAATATTTTGTTTTAGTTTTCGACTGCAATAGATAGGAAGATAATTCATTATAGTAATAATAAGGGGTTGGTATTTTTGTAGGAACTCATGTTTTATTGAAACCTGAAAAAAATTAAATTTGATTACACCAAACTTTGCTGCCATGTATCGGAAATATCAATATTCAATAAATTTATCATTTTCGTCTCCCACTTTCTCTTCCCATTTCATGGGCTTCCATCTATATAAACTAGCAGTTTTTTCCAGGCACAAATTTCCGGTATTATTTTCGCGAATTTTAGGGAAGTTTTCTGCACTTTTACGAAGGTCAGTTTTTTTTTTTTTAACTATGTTGAATCATTTCTGTTTAGATACTTCTCCTCTTCTTTCAATTAGAATCCAGGCATATAATATTTTGTTTTAGTTTTCGACTGCAATAGATAGGAAGATAATTCATTATAGTAATAATAAGGGGTTGGTATTTTTGTAGGAACTCATGTTTTATTGAAACCTGAAAAAAATTAAATTTGATTACACCAAACTTTGCTGCCATGTATCGGAAATATCAATATTCAATAAATTTATCATTTTCGTCTCCCACTTTCTCTTCCCATTTCATGGGCTTCCATCTATATAAACTAGCAGTTTTTTCCAGGCACAAATTTCCGGTATTATTTTCGCGAATTTTAGGGAAGTTTTCTGCACTTTTACAAAGGTCATTTTTTTTAATTTTTTTTTTTTTAACTATGTTGAATCATTTCTGTTTAGATACTTCTCCTCTTCTTTCAATTAGAATCCAGGCATATAATATTTTGTTTTAGTTTTCGACTGCAATAGATAGGAAGATAATTCATTATAGTAATAATAAGGGGTTGGTATTTTTGTAGGAACTCATGTTTTATTGAAACCTGAAAAAAATTAAATTTGATTACACCAAACTTTGCTGCCATGTATCGGAAATATCAGTATTCAATAAATTTATCATTTTCGTCTCCCACTTTCTCTTCCCATTTCATGGGCTTCCATCTATATAAACTAGCAGTTTTTTCCAGGCACAAATTTCCGGTATTATTTTCGCGAATTTTAGGGAAGTTTTCTGCACTTTTACAAAGGTCAGTTTTTTTTTTTTTTTTTTTTTTAACTATGTTGAATCATTTCTGTTTAGATACTTCTCCTCTTCTTTCAATTAGAATCCAGGCATATAATATTTTGTTTTAGTTTTCGACTGCAATAGATAGGAAGATAATTCATTATAGTAATAATAAGGGGTTGGTATTTTTGTAGGAACTCATGTTTTATTGAAACCTGAAAAAAATTAAATTTGATTACACCAAACTTTGCTGCCATGTATCGGAAATATCAATATTCAATAAATTTATCATTTTCGTCTCCCACTTTCTCTTCCCATTTCATGGGCTTCCATCTATATAAACTAGCAGTTTTTTCCAGGCACAAATTTCCGGTATTATTTTCGCGAATTTTAGGGAAGTTTTCTGCACTTTTACAAAGGTCAGTTTTTTTTTTTAACTATGTTGAATCATTTCTGTTTAGATACTTCTCCTCTTCTTTCAATTAGAATCCAGGCATATAATATTTTGTTTTAGTTTTCGACTGCAATAGATAGGAAAATAATTCATTATAGTAATAATAAGGGGTTGGTATTTTTGTAGGAACTCATGTTTTATTGAAACCTGAAAAAAATTAAATTTGATTACACCAAACTTTGCTGCCATGTATCGGAAATATCAATATTCAATAAATTTATCATTTTCGTCTCCCACTTTCTCTTCCCATTTCATGGGCTTCCATCTATATAAACTAGCAGTTTTTTCCAGGCACAAATTTCCGGTATTATTTTCGCGAATTTTAGGGAAGTTTTCTGCACTTTTACAAAGGTCAGTTTTTTTTTTTTTTTTTTTTTTATTTATGTTGAATCATTTCTGTTTAGATACTTCTCCTCTTCTTTCAATTAGAATCCAGGCATATAATATTTTGTTTTAGTTTTCGACTGCAATAGATAGGAAGATAATAAGGGGTTGGTATTTTTGTAGGAACTCATGTTTTATTGAAACCTGAAAAAAATTAAATTTGATTACACCAAACTTTGCTGCCATGTATCGGAAATATCAATATTCAATAAATTTATCATTTTCGTCTCCCACTTTCTCTTCCCATTTCATGGGCTTCCATCTATATAAACTAGCAGTTTTTTCCAGGCACAAATTTCCGGTATTATTTTCGCGAATTTTAGGGAAGTTTTCTGCACTTTTACAAAGGTCAGTTTTTTTTTTTTTTTTTTTTTTTAACTATGTTGAATCATTTCTGTTTAGATACTTCTCCTCTTCTTTCAATTAGAATCCAGGCATATAATATTTTGTTTTAGTTTTCGACTGCAATAGATAGGAAGATAATTCATTATAGTAATAATAAGGGGTTGGTTTTCTTGTAGGAACTCATGTTTTATTGAAACCTGAAAAAAATTAAATTTGATTACACCAAACTTTGCTGCCATGTATCGGAAATATCAATATTCAATAAATTTATCATTTTCGTCTCCCACTTTCTCTTCCCATTTCATGGGCTTCCATCTATATAAACTAGCAGTTTTTTCCAGGCACAAATTTCCGGTATTATTTTCGCGAATTTTAGGGAAGTTTTCTGCACTTTAACAAAGGTCAGTTTTTTTTTTTTTTTTTTAACTATGTTGAATCATTTCTGTTTAGATACTTCTCCTCTTCTTTCAATTAGAATCCAGGCATATAATATTTTGTTTTAGTTTTCGACTGCAATAGATAGGAAGATAATTCATTATAGTAATAATAAGGGGTTGGTATTTTTGTAGGAACTCATGTTTTATTGAAACCTGAAAAAAATTAAATTTGATTACACCAAACTTTGCTGCCATGTATCGGAAATATAATATTCAATAAATTTATCATTTTCGTCTCCCACTTTCTCTTCCCATTTCATGGGCTTCCATCTATATAAACTAGCAGTTTTTTCCAGGCACAAATTTCCGGTATTATTTTCGCGAATTTTAGGGAAGTTTTCTGCACTTTTACAAAGGTCAGTTTTTTTTTTTTTTTTTTTTTTTTTAACTATGTTGAATCATTTCTGTTTAGATACTTCTCCTCTTCTTTCAATTAGAATCCAGGCGTATAATATTTTGTTTTAGTTTTCGACTGCAATAGATAGGAAGATAATAAGGGGTTGGTATTTTTGTAGGAACTCATGTTTTATTGAAACCTGAAAAAAATTAAATTTGATTACACCAAACTTTGCTGCCATGTATCGGAAATATCAATATTCAATAAATTTATCATTTTCGTCTCCCACTTTCTCTTCCCATTTCATGGGCTTCCATCTATATAAAACTAGCAGTTTTTTCCAGGCACAAATTTCCGGTATTATTTTCGCGAATTTTAGGGAAGTTTTCTGCACTTTTACAAAGGTCAGTTTTTTTTATTTTTTTTTTTAACTATGTTGAATCATTTCTGTTTAGATACTTCTCCTCTTCTTTCAATTAGAATCCAGGCATATAATATTTTGTTTTAGTTTTCGACTGCAATAGATAGGAAGATAATTCATTATAGTAATAATAAGGGGTTGGTATTTTTGTAGGAACTCATGTTTTATTGAAACCTGAAAAAAATTAAATTTGATTACACCAAACTTTGCTGCCATGTATCGGAAATATCAATATTCAATAAATTTATCATTTTCGTCTCCCACTTTCTCTTCCCATTTCATGGGCTTCCATCTATATAAACTAGCAGTTTTTTCCAGGCACAAATTTCCGGTATTATTTTCGCGAATTTTAGGGAAGTTTTCTGCACTTTTACGAAGGTCAGTTTTTTTTTTTTTAACTATGTTGAATCATTTCTGTTTAGATACTTCTCCTCTTCTTTCAATTAGAATCCAGGCATATAATATTTTGTTTTAGTTTTCGACTGCAATAGATAGGAAGATAATTCCATTATAGTAATAATAAGGGGTTGGTATTTTTGTAGGAACTCATGTTTTATTGAAACCTGAAAAAAATTAAATTTGATTACACCAAACTTTGCTGCCATGTATCGGAAATATCAATATTCAATAAATTTATCATTTTCGTCTCCCACTTTCTCTTCCCATTTCATGGGCTTCCATCTATATAAACTAGCAGTTTTTTCCAGGCACAAATTTCCGGTATTATTTTCGCGAATTTTAGGGAAGTTTTCTGCACTTTTACAAAGGTCATTTTTTTTTAATTTTTTTTTTTTTTAACTATGTTGAATCATTTCTGTTTAGATACTTCTCCTCTTCTTTCAATTAGAATCCAGGCATATAATATTTTGTTTTAGTTTTCGACTGCAATAGATAGGAAGATAATTCATTATAGTAATAATAAGGGGTTGGTATTTTTGTAGGAACTCATGTTTTATTGAAACCTGAAAAAAAATTAAATTTGATTACACCAAACTTTGCTGCCATGTATCGGAAATATCAGTATTCAATAAATTTATCA